>NC_140992.1:149485454-149487865 GCF_052327205.1 Somniosus microcephalus | reverse complement strand
CCCGCTCTCTCCCCATACCCCTTGATGCCTTTTGTGTCTAGAAATCTACCTGTCTCCTCCTTAAATATATTCAGTGACTTGGCCCCCACAGCCTTCTGTGGTAGAGAATTCCACAGGTTCACCACCCTCTGAGTGAAGACATTTCTCCTCATCTCAGTTGCTAAATGTCTTACCCTGTACCCTGGGACTGTGACCCTTCGTTCTAGAGCCCGCTACCCCCCCCGCCCAGGGAAACATCCTCCCTTCATCCAGTCTGTCTAGCCCTGTAACTCGGCAAAGTATCCATTCGTCATGTGGCTGCCAGCATCCTGTTCGACCATGGGCGGGGGTGGGGAGGGGTGGGGTGGGCATTGCCCAATCACGTGCTTGCCCGACATCAGCATATACACACTGATGTAAGAAAACTACTAGGCACTTGGTCTAAGCGTTAAACAAAGCTTAAATCAACTGTTTTACAACATGGAGGTCTAGTTGTGTCCTTCACTAGTTCCTGTTAAGAATGTCCTGCGCAAGCTGGGCCCGTGCCCAAGTATTTATACTCTGCCTGGACAGCGCCATCTGTAGGCCGCTCAGTATTATTTCATAAGTCTTTCTTTCATGAATGACTGATTCATGTCAGGCACTTTCCAGCGAGAGACACCGGTTGGAATACACCAGGCGGAACCCCGGTTTCTCTTTTCCCCTTCTTTACCCCAATTGTCGCTCCTCAGCTGTGACCTGGCTGATCTAGTGTTTAAACTTATTGCAGAGACTGTTCAGCTTGGGCTCGGGAAACTGATGAGATTTGGTGGGCTGTTACTGACCTTCCAGTTGTCCATTGCGCTCGGCTGGCGAGCTAGATGTTTGCCGACTGTGTCTCCGTTCTGCTTTTCAGATTGTTTGGACTTTCATCTAAAGCAATTGCACCATCTCCGCTCTCCAGGTTTCAGCTGTGGCTCAGTAGGCAGCACTCTCTCGCCTCTGAGTCAGAAGGTCGCGGGTTCAAGGCCCCACTCCAGGGACTTGCACAGAAATCTAGGCTGACACTCTCGGTGCAGTGCTGAGGGAGTGCTGCACTGTCGGAGGTGCTGTCTTTGGGATGAGACGTTAAACCGAGGCCCCCGTCTGCCCTCTCAGGTGGGCATAAAATGTCCCACGGCACTATTTTGAAGAAGAGCAGGGGATTCTCCCCGGTGTCCTGGGCCAATATTTATCCCTCAATCAACATCACGAAAACAGATTATCTGGTCATGATCATATTGCTGTTTGTGGGATCTCGCTGTGTGCAGCGTGGCTGCCGCGTATCCCTACATTATAACCGTGACTCTACTTCAAAAGTAATTGGTTGTAAAGTGCTTTGGGACAGCCTGAGGTTGTGAAAGGCGCTATACAAATGCAAGTCTTTCTTTCCGTTCCTCTTTTGTTTACTTCCTCACAACACACGGGCACGCACATCCCAATCCTCACAGCAACCCGCCCCCGCCCCCAGACAATTGGATCTTTGCTGCTGGAAGTGGCCGTGGTTCTGGCTGTGCGGCAATCAGCGGGACGGTTAATACGAGGAAGCTGGATCCCGTTGGGCACTGGGACCAGAGCTGTGCAGGCCCAGGCTTGCGGGCCAAAGACAGTGGTTGTTAAAACTCATCTCTCTCTTCCAAGTCCCTGGGGGAGGATGACATTCTCAAATACTGATGAATAACAAAGTAGGGTATTAACAACAGCAAGAACCTCTTAGTACTAAGCGCTGAATCTAATTAGTGCAAAGGTTGGCGAGGTTATTACTACAATAATGATGATGCTATCCCAGTGCAATTAGTTTTAGCTAGGGGTCATTTTACTTTTCTTCCCTTTTTTCTGAAAAATGAGGAGAGCGTTTTTATTTTCATTCGTCACCTCCAACAAGGAGCACTCATTAAACCAAATAGATTTATTTTCACAGTCAGTGCTTTAATGTCAAGTGTTCTGGGGCCTGGACCTCCTCACCCTGAAGTACTAGATGTACTGCTGTGAAGAGGCAGCTCACAGTATATCCCGCACTCACTATAAGGCTCGGCACGATAGCGCACTTTCCGCTACACTGCGCCGTCGCCTATCATCTCCTCATTTCACAGGGCGAGGGAGGAGACTAGTGGAGCACTGGCGGCCCTCTTCAGGGAGCTACCAAGCAATATGCTCCCCTCTAATTATTTTTTGTGCGCAGTCCCATTTACCTGGCTGCGTTCAAATTTTCGCGCTTTGGCGGTTATTTCCGTCGAGGAGCCGGGGAGCAGCCTGCACGGGACCTCCAGACGGCTGGGTGGCCACGCACCTTAGCAGGAACGTTGCTACCAAGCACTCCGGAGGTCCCGACCGACTGGACACGGGTAACCTTTACCTGGCAAAAACGACGGGCCCATTGATTAGCCTGCCCTCAATAATCAAAAATGACATTA
>NC_140992.1:149465454-149480454 GCF_052327205.1 Somniosus microcephalus | reverse complement strand
ACACTGACCCATTCCTGGGGTCCCTGATCGTAAACACTGACCCATTCCCGGGGTCCCCCCATTGTAAACACTGACCCATTCCCGGGGTCCCTGATCGTAAACACTGACCCATTCCCGGGGTCCTTGATCATAAACACTGACCCATTCCCGGGTCCCTGATCGTAAACACTGACCCATTCCCGGGTCCCCCCATTGTAAACACTGACCCATTCCCGGGTCCCTGATCGTAAACACTGACCCATTCCCGGGTCCCTGATCGTAAACACTGACCCATCCCCGGGGACCCCCGTTCTCAGGGGTCCCCCCATTGTAAACACTGGCCCATTCCCGGGGTCCCTGATCGTAAACACTGACCCATTCCTGGGGTCCCTGATCGTAAACACTGGCCCATTCCCGGGGTCCTTGATCATAAACACTGACCCATTCCCGGGTCCCTGATCGTAAACACTGACCCATTCCCGGGGTCCCCCCATTGTAAACACTGACCCATTCCTGGGGTCCCTGATCGTAAACACTGACCCATTCCCGGGGTCCCCCCATTGTAAACACTGACCCATTCCCGGGGTCCCTGATCGTAAACACTGACCCATTCCCGGGGTCCTTGATCATAAACACTGACCCATTCCCGGGTCCCTGATCGTAAACACTGACCCATTCCCGGGTCCCTGATCGTAAACACTGACCCATTCCCGGGTCCCTGATCGTAAACACTGACCCATTCCCGGGTCCCTGATCGTAAACACTGACCCATTCCCGGGTCCCTGATCGTAAACACTGACCCATTCCTGGGGTCCCTGATCGTAAACACTGACCCATTCCCGGGTCCCTGATCGTAAACACTGACCCATTCCCGGGTCCCTGATCGTAAACACTGACCCATTCCCGGGGTCCCTGATCGTAAACACTGACCCATTCCCGGGTCCCTGATCGTAAACACTGACCCATTCCCGGGGTCCCTGATCGTAAACACTGACCCATTCCCGGGGTCCCCCCATTGTAAACACTGACCCATTCCCGGGTCCCTGATCGTAAACACTGACCCATTCCTGGGGTCCCTGATCGTAAACACTGACCCATTCCCGGGTCCCCCCATTGTAAACACTGACCCATTCCCGGGTCCCTGATCGTAAACACTGACCCATTCCCGGGTCCCTGATCGTAAACACTGACCCATTCCTGGGGTCCCTGATCGTAAACACTGACCCATTCCCGGGGTCCCTGATCGTAAACACTGACCCATTCCCGGGGTCCCTGATCGTAAACACTGACCCATTCCCGGGTCCCTGATCGTAAACACTGACCCATTCCCGGGGTCCCTGATCGTAAACACTGACCCATTCCCGGGTCCCTGATCGTAAACACTGACCCATTCCTGGGGTCCCTGATCGTAAACACTGACCCATTCCCGGGGTCCCTGATCGTAAACACTGACCCATTCCCGGGTCCCTGATCGTAAACACTGACCCATTCCCGGGGTCCCTGATCGTAAACACTGACCCATTCCCGGGGTCCCCCCATTGTAAACACTGACCCATTCCTGGGGTCCCTGATCGTAAACATTGACCCATTCCCAGGGTCCCTGATCGTAAACACTGACCCATTCCTGGGGTCCCTGATCGTAAACACTGACCCATTCCTGGGGTCCTCCCATTGTAAACACTGACCCATTCCCGGGGTCCCCCCATTGTAAACATTGACCCATTCCCGGGTCCCTGATCGTAAACACTGACCCATTCCCGGGTCCCCCCATTGTAAACATTGACCCATTCCCGGGGTCCTTGATCATAAACACTGACCCATTCCCGGGGTCCCTGATCGTAAACATTGACCCATTCCCGGGGTCCTTGATCATAAACACTGACCCATTCCCGGGTCCCTGATCGTAAACATTGACCCATTCCCGGGTCCCTGATCGTAAACACTGACCCATTCCTGGGGTCCCCCCATTGTAAACACTGACCCATTCCCGGGGTCCCCCCATTGTAAACACTGACCCATTCCTGGGGTCCTCCCATTGTAAACACTGACCCATTCCCGGGTCCCTGATCGTAAACATTGACCCATTCCCGGGGTCCCTGATCGTAAACACTGACCCATTCCCGGGGTTCCCCCATTGTAAACACTGACCCATTCCCGGGGTCCCTGGTCGTAAACACTGACCCATTCCCGGGGTCCCCCCATTGTAAACACTGACCCATTCCCGGGGTCCCTGGTCGTAAACACTGACCCATTCCCGGGGTCCCCCCATTGTAAACACTGACCCATTCCCGGGTCCCCCCATTGTAAACACTGACCCATTCCCGGGGTCCCCCCATTGTAAACACTGACCCATTCCCGGGTCCCCCCATTGTAAACACTGACCCATTCCCGGGTCCCCCCATTGTAAACACTGACCCATTCCCGGGTCCCTGATCGTAAACACTGACCCATTCCCGGGGTCCTTGATCATAAACACTGACCCATTCCCGGGTCCCTGATCGTAAACACTGACCCATTCCCGGGGTCCTTGATCATAAACACTGACCCATTCCCGGGTCCCTGATCGTAAACACTGACCCATTCCCGGGTCCCCCCATTGTAAACACTGACCCATTCCCGGGGCCCCTGATCGTAAACACTGAACCATTCCCGGGTCCCCCCATTGTAAACACTGACCCATTCCTGGGTCCCCCCATTGGAAACACTGACCCATTCCCGGGGTCCCTGATCGTAAACACTGAACCATTCCTAGGCCCCCCCCCCCATTGAAAACACTGGCAAATTCCTGGGAAATCGCCGATCCTTGGGAACTCTTCCCCTCTCTGCAAACACTGACACACTCCCAGGGACCCGCTGTAGTTATTGATAAACTCCTGGGAACCCCCTTCAAAGATGGGCAAACTCCCGGGGAAGCCCCATCAAATATTGATGCATTCATTCTAAGGGAAGCTTTCAAATATTGACACCCCCCTGGAACCAACTTCTGATCGACAGGGTCAGCTACTGAAAGGTAAACAGTCAAAGTCATTTTTGCCAATTATACAGCAACATAACTGAAGAGCTAACGTGAACAAGTGCAGAAAAATACAGAAATCTGATGACCTGGGGCAACCCTGGGATCCTCTCATATGGACCCTCTTAGGGTAGGGGTGGCCCATTTTGGAAACCTATGCATTAAACTGTATCCGAAGCAGTGCGACGTAAAAATAGAATTATTGAGCATTTGAATCCTGGGCGGAGTTTTATTTAATCAAGAGGCTAAAGATGAGTAGTGAGGCCTACTAAATTTAGGATGGAGCCTGCATTCAACGGGTGTGCTGATTAGTTTATTTATTATCTCAATCCACTGAGGACCTGTTCATTTTATTTTACTGCCTTTTTATTTAGATTTGTTTCAGTTTTTCCTCTTTTTTTAATCAAAGGCCTATCATGTTGTCATCCACTGGAGGTTTTTTTTAAATTTATGTCTCAATACCGGGGATGATTCTTCACACCAGGAGAGACATTTCTCCTCCTTCACCCAAGCCTCAACATCAAGCTACCAACAATGAGCCTTAACCTCACCTTTCAGACCCCCTCCTCCCACCCCTGCCCATGTACATGACTTGCAAGAATTCAATTCCTCGCATCATACGCCCACAACTCCTCTTCAATCAAAGTTGTCCAGTTGGTGCTAAATCATAGACAATTTGTTTTTGTGCTTTTTTGGTCTCATGTCTGTTGGGAGCTCAGATGTGATGGGGCCAGATTCGTTTTCACTTAACGTCTGTAATGACCAGAGTAGAGAGGAGACTCTTATCCCATCCGTCTGGGAAGAACTTGAACCCAGAGGTGAAAGGGATTGATCCAAGACACTGGGCCACGGCTACACTTGCACACACGTTCTAATCATCCCGCATCCCTCAGTCGCACCAGAGCATTCCTTATTCTGCAGCAGTGAAGCACAAGTAAGTCTACCTGACCCTGTTGCCTAAGGTGTATGCGGCACCACTTGTTCCCGTCTGTTGGGGCTGGGGAAATGCTCAGTTGATTAAAGGACTGGCTATGCAATCCTTAAGCTTTAATCATCTCGCCATTTCCGCTAACACTGTTTAAGGAGGTGGATTAGAGCTGAACTTCAAAGCTGGTATTCGTTTGATGTGTTTTGAATGAAGCATCTATTGAATTCTGGTTGCTCAGATATTGAGATGCACTAAGATGGCTACTTGCCCGACTCCATCAAACCTGCAACTTGCTACATTTTTGATTAATTGATTTTGAGGAGAAACCAGTGTGCCTTCAGGATTAAAAAAAAAATTTTTTGTAATTATTCCCCTTCGGTAGTCGCCCTGTGTTGGTGGTGATGGGCCTTCCCTTTGAACTGCTGCAGTCCATGTGCTAATCACACTTCCACAATGGAGTTAGGTTGGGAATTCCAGGATATTGACCCAACGACTAAGGACCCTTGATGGATGTAAATCAGGATGGTCTGTGACTGTGGAGGGGGGGCAGGGGGAAACTTAGTGATGGTGTTCCCACAGCCTCGCTACCCTTGTCCTTCTTGGTGATAAGTAGTCAGGGGTTGAGGGGTGCTGTCGAAGCAGCCTTGGCGAGTTGCTGCAGTCAGTCCTGTAGAGGGTGTGCCCTGCAGCCACAGTGCGCCGGTCGGTGGTGGAGGGGCTTTTACTGAATCTAGAGCTGGGGACGCCGATCAAGCTAACTGCTCTGTCCTGAGTAGTGTCGAGCTTGTTGAGTGTTTTTTTTGCGAGTGGCGAGTATCTCACTACAGTCCTGACTTGAGCCTTGCAGGTGGTGGAGAGGCTTTGAGCAGTCAGGAGATGCGCCACTCACCACCGCGTGCTCGGCCTGTGTCCTGCTCTTGTAGCCACGGTGCTGATATGCTGAGCATCTGGCCGATGGTGCCCTTCCTCGGCGATGGTGGTGCCATTGAAGGTCAGTGTTGTGGCAGGGGCTGGGGGGGTGGGAGCTGTACGTTTTCTTGTTTGAGATGATTGTTACATGGTGCGAATGTTGCTGCCACTTGTCAGCCCAAGCCTGGATGGTATCCAAGTCCCTGCTGTAGGCTGGTAGGAGCTGCTTCATTATCGGAGGCTTGCAAGCCAAGTATCCCCATGTTTATTCCTACCAGTGTTGCCAATGTCCTTGTCAGGAGGAAATTAACTTTACACAGAGCATTGGCTGGTAATAAGCGGAACCAGTATTTATTATTGTTGTTCGTTTGTGCCAAAAGAGGTCTTTAAAATGATGAAAGGGTTTGATAGGGTCGGCGAGATGAGATGTTTCCATTTGTGTGGGGGGGGGGTCCAAAACTAGGGCCCGTAAATATAAGCTAGTCACCAATAATCCTGCTCCTATCTTCTATCTTTCTATAGGGTGCTGAATTTGGATGATCAGCCATGATCTCATTACATGGCGGAACAGGCTCGAGGGGCCGAATGGCCTACTCCTGCTCCTACCTTCTATGTTTCTAATAAATCCAATAGGGAATTCAGGAGAAACTTCTGTACCCAGAGAGTGGCGAGAATGTGGAACTCGCTACCACAGGGAGTGGTCGAGGCGAATAAGGGAACGCTCGATAAGCACATGAGGGAGAAAGGAATAGAAGGACGATAGCAAAATACTGCGGATGCTGGAAATCCGAAATAACAACAGAAGACGCTGGAAATACTCAGCAGGCCAGGCAGCATCCGTGGAGAGAGAAACAGAGTCAACGTTTCGGGTCGAAACCCTTCGTCAGGACTGAGGGAAAAAAAGGCAGGAAATGAAACAGATTAAAAGGCAGTTTGGGGGCTGGGAAATGGGGGAGGGGATGAAAGAAGAGACATTAAGAGATATTCAAGGCGAGACGAGATGGTAATAGGACAGGTAAAGAAACAAACAATGGCTCTAGATGAAGGAATAGAAGGATATGCTGATGGGGTGAGATGGGAGGAGGTAGAGGCTCGTGTGGAAGATAAACACCAACACGGGCCTGTTGGGCTGAATGGCCCGTTTCTGTGCTGTACATTCGATGCAAATCTATGTAACTTCCAGCTCCGTATTTGCAGCAGAGCTACAGGAGTGAAAACCTCTCGAGAGCGCTGCTCCACTTTTTCCAAGAAATGAACTGCACGGAGGAGAAGCAATAACGCCTCCTGGTGGTGAAAAGCTGCAAAGCGCCCAGCTGGATTCCTCCGGGGCGAGGCAGCAGCAACCTGGTCGAGGGCATCAGCGAAATATGGGCATCTGAGGCATTACAATAGGCAGCGCCCTCCTCCCTGTGAGTAATGAACGGTTTGGGGGGGGGAGGGGGGACAGCCCTTAAGTGTCATGCGTTGCTTCTGTCTGGAGAGTTGACGGCGCCACCCCCCTTTTTTCCTTTGTGTCGCGCACAAAGCTTTCCAACACAGAGGAGGGTGGATTTTCTAAGTCCATGCCTGAGGTGAGATGCTTGGCAAATTGTGGGCAAAGACCTGCAATTTTCCAGCGGGCGCTCGTGGCGTGAAGCGCCCCTCACTGTGTTTGAGGACTCTCAAAACCTACCCTGTGATGTCTTTGCTGCGTTTACAGCCAACAACAACAACAGCCTGCATTTATATAGCGCCTTTAACATAGTAAAACGCCCCCCGGGGCGCTTCACTGGAGGGGAGCCATCCAATCACGAGGTTAAGAATGAGCCTTGCTGGAAATGGCCTGTGCTTGGACATCAGGTTAGGATTGGATCATGAACTGTGATGCCCACCACGGTTGAATGGGCTTGCGAAACATCTGGGCTCCCCCATGAAGAAAGGCCACTCGGGCTTGGTGCTGGAGGGAGGGCTGCTGGTCATTCGGGGATCTGTGCCCCCAGATGAGAGGTGAAAACCTAGGGGTGGTGGGGGGGGGGGAGGGGGGTGTGGCAGGGTACCAGACTGATACCTGGGGTGGCAGGAATGACATATGAGGAGAGATTGGATCGATTAGGCTTATATTCGCCAGAGTTTAGAAGAATGAGAGGGGATCTCATTGAAACTTATAAAATTCTAACAGGACTAGACAGACTAGATGCAGGAAGGATGTTCCCGATGGCGGGGGAGTCCAGAACCAGGGGTCACAGTCTAAGGATAAGGGGTAAGCCATTTAGGACAGAGATGAGGGGGAATTTCTTCACCCAGAGAGTGGTGAACCTGTGGAATTCTCTACCACAGAAGGCAGTTGAGGCCAATTCATTAAATATATTCAAGAAGGAGTTAGATATATTTCTTAAGGCTAAAGGGATCAAGGGATATGAGGAGAAAGCAGGGACAGGGTACTGAATTTGGATGATCAGCCATGATCGCATTGAATGGCGGAGCAGGCTCGAGGGGCCGAATGGCCTACTCCTGCTCCTATCGTTCTATGAAATAAAGCACAACTGTGATAAGGAAGTGTTTGCCTACATACTGCAAGTGGCTGCACTTCAACAGTAATTCATGGTGTGAAGCACTTTGAGGCATTTTAACACAAGACCCTCCCTCAAGGCCGCGTTCCCCTAAATTAGTGCCTGTGCTTCAAAGGTACTTCATTGCTTGCGAAGCACTTTGGGGCGTCCTGGAGATTAGCCTTTCATTGCTGGAGACTCCAGGGCTATCTTGCAGGGTTGGAAACACCTACGCTATCTAAAGGCAAGTGCTTTCTTCAGTAGAAGCTTCATTTGGTATTTATATCATTTGGACTGAACTAGATGCCCTTGTCATAGCCGCTCATTCTACAAGAGTGCATCAGAAATCCACAGCGGCTAATAATTGGCTTAAGTCCCAGAAAACTAGACCACCGTGATTAACCGGCTGGATTGTGAGTGCCAGGGAAATAAAGTGGGGGGTGTGGAGGGGTAAAAAAATAAAAAATTTTCAAGATCAATCTGGAAACTGTCCATTTTAATATCTCGAGAAATAGTGATTGATCAACTTATTGATCTGTTCTGCCACTGAGATACTGTGGAGCTGCTGAACATGGTGGGGGGAGAGCGGGGTGGGGGGGTGGCTGGGTCTTAGTTATTTTAGTCTTTGATCATTACAACATGGCCCACAGAGCTCCTTTCAAATTAACACTTTGGCCCCACTTTATTCGCTCTGTGTAAGGTGGAAGAGAACTGGGCAGTTGAACATTCTGACAGCCACAGACCACTAAATTAGTAAATGTATGCATTGTGGGGTTAAGCTTGGGGTGGAAGGTAGTGACTGCTGGGTAATGAATTGAAAGGGGACAAATGGGACTGTGCCTTCTCGGAAACCTGCCTGTTGCTGATATCTCCTTTGGCCAGTGCTTAGTCAGTGCGGCCCCGCGCTGTTACCCCCGCCGGCCCCGCGCTGTTACCCCCGCCGCCCCTTTATTGCTAGTGTGACCACTGCGCAGTGCTGGTATCACTCCTGCTTAGTGCCGTGAATTTCAGTTACCAACATACAAAGATAACACCGAATAAAGTGGGTTGCATACTCGGAATAGCACATTTCTCTGGGGAGGTCCCCAGAGCTCCATAAAACATCATTATGCAAAACCAGTTACTGTATTAAGTGCGTTTGTAAATGCTATTTAAATCTTTCCTAACAATACATAATTTATACAAGAGACCAATTGACTGAATATTGCTCTTGCTTTGTGCGAGAGGTCTATTGCCCTGTGGTGAGAGATAGTGAATTTTTTCCACCAAAGCTCAGTTTCAGCAGACTGATGCTTTTCTTCCACTTCAGCAGGTGATTTTACTCGGAGTCTAGCCCGTGAGCAGAGGCCGTGGGAATTGTTTGTCAGGGTTTTATTCTGAAGGCTGAGGGGCGAGGAGGATCTCCAGCTGACTTGGGGGAAACGGGAGGGCCAACAGCGGTGAGTGGCAGTGCGCGATGCCGCGGGCCTTTAGGATGTGGGTGCTGACATGAATCAGTCATTCATGAAAGAAAGACTTATGAAATAATACTGAGCGGCCTGCGGGTGGCGCTGTCCAGGGAGAGTATAAATACTCGGGCACGGGCCCAGCTTGCGCAGGACATTCTTAACAGGAACTAGTGAAGGACACAACTAGACCTCCATGTTGTAAAACAGTTGATTAAAGCTTTGTTTAATGCTTAGACCGAGTGCCTAGTAGTTTTCTTACATCCGGTGCGTCTCTGCGATTGCCACCTCACCCACATGGCTACCTTCTGACCTCGGCTATTATGCCCACCAGCATTGAGTAGAGGCCAAGGGTTGGCGGGAATGGGTCAGACAGCAGGAAGTCTTGGGATGCTCTCTCTGATGTCCTCTTGTGTTCTCTTCTCTCTCTCTCTCTCATTTGCCTCTCTTTATCTTTCCTTCTGTATCTTCATCTCTGTATGCCTTTCTCTGCCCATAGTGTTCTCTCTCTTCTCTCTCTCTCTCCTTCTATCTGTGACTTAAACCTGGTGCCGTTGCAGGGCAAGCTGGTCCAAGGCTGAAGTAGTGCGAGGCTGAGGAAACGTGCAAGGCGAAAGGTGAGATGATGACGCCCCCCCCCCCCCACTCGTGCCCACCCAGTCCGTTAGGCGGCACAGCCTCCTGCACCAGCCTTGCCATGGGGCGGGGTCTCCGGGGGGTGGGGGTCTCACACCATGTGGCTTGAACTCAATGTGGTGTGAAGTGTGTGCATTTGGTGACCTGTTCGACTGCCGTTTTTTGGCAGCTTATAAAGAGCCTCAATGCTGTAGCCATCGCAGTCTGACCCGGAAGTATTTGTTACTCTGTGAGAAATCTCTGCCTTGTCCCTTGATTCCCTGTGTTGTTCTGCCCCGGCTGCCTGTTTTTTTCTGTGCCACTGTCTCCCATGAAGTTGTCGACGACTCAAACGAAGACGAGCCTGTTCACCCGTCTAGCAAACATTGCCTCACCGTCATTCTCTCTCTCCTCTCTCTTCACCTGCGGCACTTTAACTCTATTTTTGAAATGATTGGGGCGAGTTCCTGAAAAGTGGAGGAAGCTGAATGTAGTGATTCTCCGACCTTGGGGTTAAGTGGAGCTGGATTGTAATCAAGTCGGGCATCGAGTTTCAACTCGGTGAAATCTTTCCATGAACTGTTGCAGTTTTTTTAAACCAATCCTTCAAACATTTACCTGAAGCTAATGCTGTGTGTTGAGCCCGCAGTGCATCAGTCACAGAGCACATGCCTCATGCTTCCTGTTGTTTTTAAACAGGTGTTTAAAGTTGACAGCATCACAGGACCAAATCTCATTAATTCTAATTTATAATTTATGCCATTAAATCTTTGTTGTGTCTTGCTCTTTGTGCATAATTTTCTTTCTTTTCTGTGTGTAATCTGTGTGTCTCTCTGTCTCTCTTTCTCTCTCTGTCTCCCTCTATCTCTATATGGCTTTCTCCATATCTTTGTGTGTTTGTCTGTTCCTTTCTATCTCTGTCACTGTCTGTCGATCTGTGTCTCTCTAGCTTTGTGCAGGTCTCAGTCACCCCCATCCCTCTATCCCTATATGGCTTTCTCTATGGGGTAAAGTTTAAGAACTAGGGCCCCAGACGTAGAGCTTCCCTGTGCGGGAGGACTGAGTGACCCAGTTGGGCTTGTTGGTCAGTATGCCCGATCTGCGGCCCTCCCGATGTTCTGATTATTACAGTCAATTGTTGAGCAGTAAAGAGGGTGTAAAATCAGCCACTGACCCTCCACACCCAGTCTCGCAAGGCTCTGCACCTTGAGTACTCGGCTGCCATGTCCTAACTCACACCCAGTCCCATTCACCCATCACCCCTGTGCTCGCTGACCTACATTGGCTCCCGGTCCGGCAAGGCCTCTTTTTTTTTTTTTAATTTTCATTCATCGTCTCCCTAATCCCTCAGTGGCCTCACCCCTCCCTATCTCTGTAACCTCCTCCAGCCCTATAAACCTCCACAATCTCTGCGCACCTCCAGTTCTCTTGCACAACCCCAATTTTTAATCGCTCCACAGTTGGCGGTCGAGACTTCAGCTGCCCGGGCCCTAAGCTCCGGAATTCCCTCCATAAACCTCTCCACCTCTCTCTCTCCTCCTTTAAGACGCTCCTTAAAACCGACCTCTTTGACCAAGCTTTTGGTCACCTGCCCTGAAATATCCTATTGCGGCTCGGTGTCAAATTGTTTGTTTGATAATCGCTCCTGTGAAGGGCCTTGGGACGTCCTACTATGTTAAAGGCGCTATATAAAGGCAAGTTGTTTGTAAAATTTCTTCCTATATACGCGCCTCTGCATCTCTCTCTCAAATCAAATCAAAATCAAATCAAATCAAATCAACTTTTATTGTCATTGTTAGTGCACAAGTGCAGTACAACGAAATGTAGGCTTGCGGCTCCTGAGAGTGTACATTTAGATTAAGACATTTAAACATTCAACATGCATTTGGCTTGTAATACATTAACATAAACATAACCATAATAAAGTGCATTGGCAGATGTGCAGGCTTTAGAGTTTATTTGTGGAGTTCAGTAGGATGACAGCCCTGGGAAAGAAGCTGTTCCTAAATCTGGTCGTACGGGTGCGAATGCATCTGTAGCGTCTCCCAGATGGCAGGAGGGCGAACAGACTGTGGCTGGGGTGGGTAGGGTCTTTGATGATGGACCGTGACCTCCGTAGACAGTGTTTCTGGTATATGTGCTCTATGGTCGGTAGCCGGGTGCCGGTAATGCGCTGGGCAGTTTTGACTACCCGCTGCAGGGCTTTCCGGTCATAGTAGCTACAGCTGCCATACCATACTGTGATACAGTTTGTCAGGATGCTCTCTATAGTGCAGCGGTAAAAGTTAGAGAGGATCAGGGGTGACAGGTAACATCCCTTCAGCCTCCTTAGGAAATATAGGCGCTGCTGGGCCTTCTTCACCAGAGAGGAGGTATTGAGGGACCAGGAGAGGTCTTCCGTGATGTGGACTCCGAGGAACTTAAAGCTGTCCATCCTTTCCACCACAGCCCCATTGATGTGGATGGGGGTGTGACTTCTGCCTTTGGACTTCCTGAAGTCCACAATGATTTCTTTGGTTTTCTTGATGTTAAGGGCCAGGTTGTTATCGGCGCACCACTTCACGCGATGCTGGACCTCCTCCCTGTAGGCTGACTCATCGTTGTTGGTGATCTGGCCTACTACCGTGGTATCATCCGCAAACTTGATGATGGTGTTGGAACCATGAACAGCCACACAGTCGTGGGTGAAGAGGGAGTAGAGGAGGGGGCTCAGCACACGTCCTTGTGGGGCCCCCGTGTTCAGGGTCGGGGGGAGGAGGTGTGGTTACCTAATTTGACAGACTGGGGTCTGTGTTAGGAAGTCCAGGGCCCAGTTGCAGAGGGAAGTGTTCAGGCCAAGAGTTTGGTGGCCAGCTTGTTGGGGACGATAGTGTTGAATGCTGAGCTGTAGTCTATGAACAGCATTCTGATGTAGGTCTCTTTACCATCTAAGTAATTCAGTGCAGAGTGTAGAGCAGTTGTGATTGCATCCTCCGTTGATCTGTTTGCACGATAGGCAAACTGGTGTTGGTCAAGAGAGGCGGGAACACTGGCTTTGATGTGAGCCACGACCAGTCTCTCTCAACACTTCATTATGATGGGTGTGAGTGCGACAGGTCGATAGTCGTTCAGGCACGTCACAGCCGTTTGTTTTGGCACACCTCTGCACACCTTTCTCGGTATCTGTGTGTGTTGCTCTCTCTCTGTAATCGCCCTTTCTCCCCGCAGTCTGTGGGTGGGAGAAGGAGTGCTGTGACAAGTGAATGGATTGTTTCCTGCGCTGTAAATCTCTCTTCCACTCCGCTCTAGGGGTAGTGTTCAGGAGATGTTAGTGAGCTGCTTCCTCTTGCCTTGTTTTCAATAATATAAGTCGGCAAATGCCTGGTGAGAGGAGGGATGGCTTGAAAACTGTAATTAATGTGAGGCCAGGCCGCACTCGAGCAATTTCTAGATTGGTCGCCGCCTCTTCCCAGGAATGCTATTCCCTCTATTACTGGTCAAGCACTCGGCACACTGCTATAAGTTCCACTTAAAGCACTTGCTGTTAAGTGTAGCCTATAGAACACAGTGTGGCTCAAGGCCCTTTTTGAACATCAGAGCCAAGTGCTGGCGAGCCGTGCGCAGGACAGCAGGCACCGCTGCCTCCTTCAAACGAGCGGAAAAGCCAGGTGACCTGCTTGCCCCACCCGCCCACCTATTTGATTGCGGCTGTCCGCGTGCGTCTTTTTGAGAGCTGCAGGCGTAAGCGAAGGGGGAGTCACCCGCTCCCGGCTGAGCTGTTCCTATAGGGGCGGGGGGGGCGTGACTGCTCCGGCAGACGGTCTGATGGGTGGTCCGAAGGCGGTATCTGCCGCCATTTCCCCCCTCACCGCACCCCACGGCAGGCTGAATGCCCGTCCTGCCCCATTGCAGGGTGGCAGCAAGTGCGGTCGGGCGCGGACGGCAGTGAGCAGAAGAGTCTTGGCGACGCGTTAGGCAGGAATGTCAACAGCTGCCTTTTCTTTCCAGTGATCTCGACCTGGCAACTAACAAATGCAGGTGGGAATGGACTGGGCAGCTGACGCACTGCAAATGGATTGATTGCCTCAAGTCAGTAAGAAAGAAAGCAAGACTTGCATTGATACAGCGCCTTTCTCGACCACTGCACTTTTTGAAGTGTAGTCACTGTTGTAATGTGGGAAACGCGGCAGTCAATTTGCGCACAGCAAGCTCCCACAAACAGCAATGTGATAATGACCAGATAATCTGTTTTTAGTGATGTTGCTTAAGTGATAAATATTGGCCCAGGACACCGGGGATAACTACCCTGCTCTTCTTCAAAATAGTGCCCTGGGATCTTTTACGTCCACCTGAGAGAGCAGACGGGGCCTCGGTTTAACGTCTCATCCGAAAGACGGCACCGCCGACAGTGCAGCACTCCCTCAGCGCCGCACTGGGAGTGTCAGCCTGGATTTATGTGCTCAAGTCCCTGGAGTGGGACTCGAACCCACGACCTTCTGACTCGGAGGAGAGGATGCTATCCACTGAGCCACGAACTGACACTGAATAAAACACACACAGCCTGTCATGAATCTTACCATTCATGAAGAAATGACTCATGAAATAACACCGTGCAGCCAGCTGGTGGCGCCGTCCAAGGAGTATAAATACTCGGGCGTGGGCCCAGCTTGCTCAGGATGTTTCTGTAACCAGGAACTAGTGATGTAACTAGAATCTCCTGGTTGTGAAACAGTTGATTAAAGCCTTGTTTTATACGCAAACCAAGTGCTTAGTGAGTTTTCTTATGTCACAGCCCAAAATGTGTGAGCGTGCAGCTAGCTGTATTAGTGTTCCTACCGGTGCTGTGGAATTAGCATTGCTTCCTCCTCCACTGCCGCGTGTATTGAACTATACACCACATTACCAGAGGCAGCTAGAGACCTCTTGTGAAAAAGAAAGACTTGCATTTATACAGCGCCTTTCACAACCTCGGTGCCCCAAAGCGCTTTACAACCAATTAAGCACTTTTTGAAGTGTAGTCGCTGTTGTAATGTAGGAAACGCGGCAGCCAATTTGTGCACAGCAAGCTCCCACAAACGAAGTGATAATGACCAGATAATCTGGGGGGGTGGCGGGTGGGTTGGGCTTTGGAGAGCTCTCCTGCTATTGTTCTGGCCTCTTGCACATCTCCGATTTTTATCGCTCCACCATTGGCGGCTGTGCCTTCAGCTGCCCGGGCCCCAGAGCTCTGGAATTCCCTCCCTTAAACCTTTCCGGTTCTCTCGCCTCCTTGGAAGACGCTCCTTAAAAGCCGCCTCTCGCCTGGCCTAATATCTCCTTCTGTGGCTGGGTGTCAAATAATTGTTTGGTAATCGCTCCTGTGAAGCGCCTTGGGACGCTTTACTATGTTAAAGGTGCCGTATCAATGCAAGTTGTTGTTGTTTTAGGCACACGCCATAGACTCTGAGATTCAATGGGCAGCGCATTTACCGACCGAGACACGAGGGTTTTTTTTTGATTGGTTGCATGGTTCTTCCCATTTGCAGTTTTAACCGGCCCATCTTGGCTCGTCACGGCATGCACCTGTCACAGTTTGAACCTTATTGGCCAGACTCTCTCTCGTCC
>NC_140992.1:149422301-149464954 GCF_052327205.1 Somniosus microcephalus | reverse complement strand
CCCTCTCTCCCTCATTCTCTCTCCCTCCCCTCCCTTTATCTCCCCCTTTCTCTTTCCCTCATTCCCTCTCTCCCCCTCCCACTCTCTCCCCCAACCTCTCTCCCCTCCCTCTCTCTCCCCCTCCCTCATTCCCTCTCTCCCTCCCTCTCTCTCCCCCTCCCTCTCCCTCTCCCACTCTCTCCCCCAACCTCTCTCCCCTCCCTCTCTCTCCCCCTCCCTCATTCCCTCTCTCCCTCCCTCTCTCTCCCCCTCCCTCATTCCCTCTCTCCCTCCCTCTCTCTCCCCCTCCCTCTCCCTCTCGCTCCCCCACCCTCTCTCCCCCTCCCTCTATCTCCCCCTCCCACTCTCTCCCCCAACCTCTCTCCCCTCCCTCTCTCTCCCCCTCCCTCATTCCATCTCTCCCACCCCCTCTCTCCCCCCCTCCCTCTCCCTCTCACTCCCCCACCCTCTCTCCCTCTCTCTCCCCCTCCCTCATTCCATCTCTCCCTCCCTCTCTCTCTCCCCCTCCCTCTCCCTCTCGCTCCCCCACCCTCTCTCCCTCTCTCTCCCCCTCCCTCTCTCTCCCCCCCTCTCTCTCCCCCTCCCTCTCTCGCCCCCTCCCTCTCTCGGCCCCTCTCTCCCTCTCTCTCCCACCTTCCCTCTCTCTCCTTCTCCCTCTCTTGCCCCCTCCCTCTCTCTCCCCCTCCCTCTCTTGCCCCCTCCCTCTCTCGCCCCCTCCCTCTCTCGCCCCCTCTCTCCCTCTCTCTCCCACCTTCCCTCTCTCTCCTTCTCCCTCTCTCCCCCTCCCTCTCTCTCCCCCTGCTATCTCCCCCTCCCTCTCTCCCCTCCTGCTCCTTTCCCTCTCTTCCTTCCCTCTCTCTCTCCCCCACCTCTCTCTCCCCTCCCTTTCTCCCTCATTTCCTCTCTCTCCCTCCTCTCTCTCTCCCCCTCCCTCTCACTCCACTTCCCTCTCCCCCTTTCTCCCTCCCTTTCCCACCTTCCCTCTCCTCCTCCCTCTCTCCCTCTGTCTCCCTCTCTCCCAGCGGAGCTTGGTGCAGCCATAGCCAACTGATGTGATGGTGTCTGGGAGTCAGATGGAGCAGCCCTGTCTCCACTATGTGCAGTTACCCATCGAGATGAGAACACCTGTCTAACAAAGAACTCATCAGCAGAAGAGCTGGTGGCTGAATATTGCTCCTGCTGTGGCTAGTTCAGCTGTTCCTATTTAGTGGTGTGCAAACCATCTGGTGGCTCCAGCTTCTCCCTCCCCGCCCCCCCCCACCCCCTCAGTTGTACAGTGTCTGTGCAACAAGGTATGAGAGTGACTGTCAATGGCATCCAGTGCTCTGAAAAATCAAGAATGCCGCCTTTGTTAAAAAAGATGATCAATCTGTAAAACCTGAAACAAAAAAAGCTGATTAGAAATAAATTCAGTGAAGAAATGTGTCTGGAAATAGGTGCATGCAGCACTCATTAACCCAGTTAGTTAATTCATTAGTTTAGAATTACAGGACAAAGAAGGAAGAAGGTGCCATTTCTATGGCAACAGGGCCTGCATGCAAAAATTATCATATCGAGCCTGATCACGACAGAACAAATGGCCAGCAGACTGACTCTTTCTAAGTGCCACTCATTTAGCAGGCTGTATATTTGTGTTTGGCGACGAATGCAATGAGAATTCTGTGAACTGGTTTCACAAATGCGTGGTTCATGATTTTTGTCTGACATTTTTATTAAGAATAATTAGCAGCTGACAGTGGATGGAAAGTGGCAGTTGAATTATGGGATGGAGAAAGGACACATTAGGTGAGAAGAGGGACACAGTGAGGAACTTAAAGCTGGTGGACAGGTACAAAATGCAATCAAAATTGAATGTTGGCCTTTGTCCCAAGGGGGCTGGAATACAAAGGGGAGGAAGTGATGCTTCAGTTGTACCGAGCCATGGTCAGACCCCATCTGGAGTGACTGCGTTCAGTTCTGGGCACCGCACCTCAGGAAGGATATATTGGCCTTGGAGGGAGCGGCTCAGATTCACCAGAATGATACTGGGGCTAAAAGGGTTAAATTATGAGGACAGGTTGCACAAACTTGCTTTGTATTCCCTGGAGTTTAGATGATTGAAGGGTGATCTGATCGAGGTATTTAAAATGTTAAAAGGAATCAATGGGTAGATAGCGAAAAACTGTTTCCTCTGATGGGGGAATCAAGAACAAGGGGACACAATCTTAAAATTAGACCTAGGCCGATCAGGAAGGAAATCTGGAAGCACTTCTTCATACGAAGGCTAGTGGAAATTTGGAACACTCTCCCCAAAAGGCTGTGGATTCTGGGGGACAATTTCAAGGCAGATCAAAAGATTTTTGTTAGTTAAGGGTATCAAGTGCTATGGAGGTAAAGCGGGAAAATGGAGCTGAGGTGTAGATCGGCCCTGATCTCATTGAATGACGGAGCAGGCTCGAGGGGCTGTGTTCCCAACCATTCCCAGTGTAGTTTTATTGCCAGTTTTCACAGCGTGAAACCAATTGCTGAGGCTGGGCCTGGTTTACACCGACCTTGATTCAGAGTCTGGAATTAGATCCATTGGATTCTGGCTAATTCCCGACCCAATACCGAACATTTGCTTACCACTGAGTAACGAATCAAGTGGAATATCACTGATAATGCCCAGAGAAAAGAAAGCCCTGTGTGTTTGGGGCTGTAATCCATTCTGATAAAGGCATGTAGAGGGCAATCTAGATGAAAGTTATTGATCCCGCCTCCACTCTGAGGTGTTCCTGTCCCATGCCTTGTACTGTATTAAAATCACAATGGCCCAGAAATTCGGGTCGGGGGCTTCCCGCGGGTGTAAGCCCCCGACCTGCACTTACCTAGCGCGCCGGCCATTGAGCTGTGGGCCCCCGTGGACTTTCGATCCTGGGCCTGGTCCAGCTGCCGGCACGCAGTGCTTGCATATCCCAGGGGCGTCACGTGGGCCATGGGGAGCCAATCAGAGCAGGGAATGCTCCATTCATAAGTCTGACAGGAAGTGCTGTCAAGACTTATAAATACTACGGCCCCAAAATAGCACTAAATCTTCAAATAAATTTTTTTTTAAATCACATTTTTTAAATAAACTATAAATTACATGAAATAACTATTTTAAACAATAATTTAAATTTTTGAAACAAATAACTTTATTTTCTAACGGGGCTAAAAATAAACTTACCTTGCTTTAAAGTATTTAAAAATAATAAACCTGTGGAAAAAATGTTTTAATTTTAATTAATTCACCACTTACCTTGTAAAAAGCAGGCCTTATGCCTGCTTTTTACATTTCTAAATTCTGCAGGCTTACGTTCCCGGGAAAACCTATAAAAAAGACAGAAGTTCGATGCGCACGCGCAGCCCCTCCTGCGCACACGTTCGACCTCTGAACCCCTTCGTTCAGAGGAACGGAAGTGCCGGTTTCCCGCACATGCGCAGTGCATGCAGGAAACCGGCACTTCCATCGGGCCTATGGGTGAGTGCCCCATGCGTACTCACCCATGGAGACCCGAATTTCTGGGCCATTAGGTAGTGCTACAAACCCAAAGAGGAATTCAATAAATAATAAATCTATAACTTTAGAAGATTTCAATACTGCTTTTATTACATAATAATTGAAGACCAGTAATGAAGGTGAGTCACACTAGGTATACAATAATGCAGGATGTACTCTAAATTTGACCCAAAATGAATCGTCAAGAAATATAGTTTTGTTCAATATTATTTTGATAATTAGCGCCACAAGTTAAACAAACAAGAACACTGCAATTGTGTGTGTGTGTCTCTTCTCCAGTCTTACTGTGCGCCTCTTTCTCTACAACTCCTCCCCAGGTGCTTTGCCCTGTCTCCCTCTCTCTCCTCCCCTGTATTTTCAGTTTGCCTATCTCCTCCTCACTGTTTTTCTGTCTCTGTCCTCACTGTTTCTCTGTGAGTCTCTCTCCTCCTCACTGTTTCTCTGTGAGTCTCTCTCCTCCTCACTGTTTCTCTGTCTCTCTCTCTCCTCCTCACTGTTTCTCTGTCTCTCTCTCCTCATCACTGTTTCTCTGTCTCAGTTCAGTTCAGTTCAGTTCAAATGCTTTATTGGCATGAAAGTTTACAGAGAACCATATTGCCAAAGCTTACATTGCAAAAAGGTACAGTTTTCCAACATTCTGTAGGTGTCAATCGATTTGACATTTGTTGGGTATATACAATATTACTTTTAAACAATATTAATTTTAAACAGTCTTTCTACTTCATTTGGTACGTTCAATATTAATTTTAAACAGTCTTACTTTTAAACAGTCCTCAGGTTGTGACATGTTGTTACATATTTAGCCCCAAGGTATGGTCTGTCTCCTTCTCCTAGGACTAATCTCAATTTTGACAGATCATCCAATTCCTTGAAATCTGGGGTTGTTTGGCTTAGCTTGTTGAATAATATGTTTCTTGATGTGTTGAATTTTTCGCATTTTAGGAGGAAATGCATTCTCTCTCTCTCCTCACTGTTTCTCTGTGAGTCTCTCTCCTCCTCACTGTTTCTCTGTCTCTCTCTCTCCTCCTCACTGTTTCTCTGTCTCTCTCTCCTCATCACTGTTTCTCTGTCTCTCTCTCTCCTCACTGTTTCTCTGTCTCTCTCTCTCCTCCTCACTGTTTCTCTGTCTCTCTCTCCTCCTCACTGTTTCTCTGTCTCTCTCCTCCTCACTGTTTCTCTGTCTCTCTCTCCTCCTCACTGTTTCTCTGTCTCTCTCTCCTCCTCACTGTTTCTCTGTCTCTCTCTCCTCCTCACTGTTTCTCTGTCTCTCTCCTCCTCACTGTTTCTCTGTCTCTCTCTCCTCCTCACTGTTTCTCTGTCTCTCTCTCCTCCTCACTGTTTCTCTGTCTCTCTCTCCTCCTCACTGTTTCTCTGTCTCTCTCTCTCCTCCTCACTGTTTCTCTGTCTCTCTCTCTCCTCACTGTTTCTCTGTCTCTCTCCTCCTCACTGTTTCTCTGTCTCTCTCTCCTCCTCACTGTTTCTCTGTCTCTCTCCTTTTCACTGTTTCTCTGTCTCTCTCCTCCTCACTGTTTCTCTGTCTCTCTCCTCCTCACTGTTTCTCTGTCTCTCTCTCCTCCTCGCTGTTTCTCTGTCTCTCTCTCCTCCTCACTGTTTCTCTGTCTCTCTCTCTCCTCCTCACTGTTTCTCTGTCTCGCTCTCTCCTCACTGTTTCTCTGTCTCTCTCCTCCTCACTGTTTCTCTGTCTCTCTCTCCTCCTCACTGTTTCTCTGTCTCTCTCCTCCTCACTGTTTCTCTGTCTCTCTCCTCCTCACTGTTTCTCTGTCTCTCTCCTCCTCACTGTTTCTCTGTCTCTCTCTCCTCCTCGCTGTTTCTCTGTCTCTCTCTCCTCCTCACTGTTTCTCTGTCTCTCTCTCTCCTCCTCACTGTTTCTCTGTCTCTCTCTCTCCTCACTGTTTCTCTGTCTCTCACTCTCCTCCTCACTGTTTCTCTGTCTCTCCTCACTGTTTCTCTGTCTCTCTCTCTCCTCACTGTTTCTCTGTCTCTCTCTCCTCCTCACTGTTTCTCTGTCTCTCTCTCCTCCTCACTGTTTCTCTGTCTCTCTCCTCCTCACTGTTTCTCTGTCTCTCTCTCCTCCTCACTATTTCTCTGTCTCTCTCTCCTCCTCACTGTTTCTCTGTCTCTCTCTCCTCCTCACTGTTTCTCTGTCTCTCTCTCCTCCTCACTGTTTCTCTGTCTCTCTCTCCTCATCACTGTTTCTCTGTCTCTCTCCTCCTCACTGTTTCTCTGTCTCTCTCTCCTCCTCACTGTTTCTCTGTCTCTCTCTCCTCCTCACTGTTTCTCTGTCTCTCTCTCTCCTCACTGTTTCTCTGTCTCTCTCTCCTCCTCACTGTTTCTCTGCCTCTCTCCTCCTCACTGTTTCTCTGTCTCTCTCTCCTCCTCACTGTTTCTCTGTCTCTCTTGATGTGCCTCAATAATTCCGAGACTCGAAGTTAGCAGAACAAAAACAAGGCTTTTATTAACTTAGAAAGTAACACGTAAGAGAGAGAGATGTCTTCCTTCTGGAGACTGAGGCCAGACTGAAGCTAGCTTACAAACGGGGCCAGGTATGGGCGGAGCCCTACACACAGCACATTCCAGCACATTCCAGTATACAATACAGCACATTCCAGTACACAATACAATGAGATCTGGGGGAAGGGAAATGACACTGAAACCGATCTCAGTCACAGGCAGTGGTGAATGGAATATTTAATCACATTCACCCCTTCTATAGATTTAGTCTGTTCGGGGGTTTGATAGTCCTCTGCGACCGACGTGGCTGTTGCGGTGCCGCGGGTGTCGGCTGGGTGTCCCCGGTAGCCTCCTGGGTCTCTGCCGGGGGTGCCGCCAGGGTTGTTGGAGGGGTAGTTGGTGGGGGTGCCGTTGGTCGGTGTTCTTCCGGGGGTGATGAAAGAGTAGTGGGTGGGTAAGAGTTGCTGTGATCGTCGTTGCCGCTATTGCGGTGGTTGTTGTCGATGCCGGCTGGGGCGACGTCTTTTATGGACACGGTGTCCTCCCTTCCGTCGGCGTGCCGGACATATGCGTATTGGGGGTTGGCGTGGAGTAGGTGTACTGGCTCCACGAGAGGGTCCGTCTTTTGGCCCCTCACATGCCTTCGCACGAGTACCGGACCTGGGGTGGAGAGCCATGACGGCATGGATACGCCTGAGGTGGATTTCCGGGGAAAGACAAACATTCGTTCATGAGGCGTGGTATTAGTGGCCGTACACAATATCGACCGTATCGAATGGAGCACATCCGAGAGGACTTCCTGCCAGCGGGAGATAGGGAGGCCCTTGGTCCTTAGAGCTAGAGTGACTGCTTTCCATACTGTCCCGTTCTCTCGCTCCACTTGGCCGTTACCCCGGGGGTTGTAGCTGGTGGTACGGCTCGTGGCGATCCCCTTGGACAGCATGTACTGGCGTAGCTCTTCACTCATGAAGGACGCCCCCCTATCCGTATGGATGTAGCTCGGCATACCGAACAGGCAGAACAGGCTGTTGAGGCATTTAATGACCGTGGCGCTGGTCATGTCTGGGCAGGGAAAGGCGAATGGGAACCGGGAGTATTCGTCCACAATGTTCAGGAAGTAAACATTGCGGTCGACGGACGGGAGGGGGCCCTTGAAATCTAAGCTGAGCCGCTCAAAGGGCCGTGTAGCTTTGATTAAGTGGGCTCTATCTGGGCGGTAGAACCGAGGCTTGCACTCAGCGTAAGTGCGGCAGTTCCTGGTCAGGGACCGAACTTCCTCAATCGAGTAGGGTAAGTTACGGGACTTTATGAAGTGGAACAGCCGCGTGACCCCTGGGTGGCAGAGGTCGTTGTGGAGGGTCTGTAGCCAATCCCCGGTGGCGCTGGCACATATCCCTCGTGAGAGGGCGTCAGGGGATTCGATAAGGGCCCCTGGCCGGTAAATGATGTCGTACTCGAAGGTGGAGAGCTCGATCCGCCACCTAAGGATCTTATCATTTTTAATCTTCCCCCTCTGTTTATTATTGAACATAAATGCTACCGACCGCTGGTCGGTAAGTAGGGTGAAGCGTTTGCCGGCTAGGTAGTGGCGCCAGTGGTGCACTGCCTCCACGATGGCTTGGGCCTCCTTTTCCACGGAGGAGTGTCTGATCTCAGGCCCTTGGAGGGTCCTCGAGAAGAAAGCTACGGGCCGCCCCACCTGGTTGAGGGTGGCCGCCAAGGCGAAGTCAGATGCATCACTTTCCACTTGAAATGGAGTGTTCTCGTCCACTGCCTGTAGCGTGGCCCGCTCAATATCCTGCTTAATGCTTTTGAAGGCGGCGTGGGCCTCAGCAGAGAGCGGGAAAGAGGATGCTTTCAAGAGGGGGCGGGCTTTGTCGGAGTAGTTGGGGACCCATTGGGAATAATAAGAAAATAACCCCAGGCACCTTTTCAGGGCTTTGGGAGTGTTGGGCAGGGGCAGCTCCCGTAGGGGGCGCAATCGGTCGGGGTCTGGCCCGATTTCCCCATTCTCCACCACGCTGCCTAGTATGCAGAGGCGTGTGGTGTTGTAAACGCACTTGTCCTCGTGGTAGGTGAGGTTGAGTTTTTGTGCGGTTTTCAGGAACCTCTCGAGGTTCGAGTCGTGATCCTGCTGGTTGTGACCGCAGATGGTGACGTTGTCGAGGTAGTGGAAGGTTGCCTGCAAGTGGTGGTCATCGACCATGCGGTTCATCTCCCTCTGGAAGACCGAGACCCCATTCGTCACCCCAAAGGGGACTCTGAGGAATTGGTAGAGGCGTCCGTTCGCCTCGAAGGCGGTGTACGGGCGGTCCTCTGGTCTGATAGGGAGCTGGTGGTACGCTGACTTGAGGTCGATGGTGGAGAACACCCGGTATTGGGCGATTTGGTTCACCATTTCCGATATGCGGGGTAGCGGGTAGGCGTCTAGTAGGGTGTACCTGTTGATCGTTTGACTAAAGTCGATCACCATCCGTTTCTTCTCGCTACCCCTTACCACTACCACTTGGGCACGCCACGGGCTGTTGCTGCGTTCAATAATGCGCTCTTTCAGGAGCCTGTCTACCTCGGTCGCGATAAACCGCCTGTCCTCCCAGCTGTACCTCCTGCTTTTGGTCGCTATTGGCCGGCAGTTAGGGGTAAGGTTCGCGAATAGCGAAGGCGGCTTTACCTTCAGGGTAGCCAGACCGCACACTGTGAGGGGCGGCTGGGACCCACCGTACTTGAGCGTGATGCTTTGGTGGTTGCACTGGAAATCCAGGCCCAAGATCACGCTTGCACATAGGTTCTTCATGATTAATACTTTAAAATTATCATATACAGTTCCGTTAACGAACAATTGTACCGTGCAGTAACCCAGAATGGTCGATGTCTGGGTTTTATCAGCCATAGAGATGGTACCCTGAGTAGGGACCACCTTTAGGGAGAGTTGTTGTGCCAGTTCTGGGTGGATAAAGCTCTCCGTGCTTCCACTGTCAATTAAGCATTTAACCCGGCACCCGTTTACCTCGATGTCCACCATTGATCTGGATAGCGGGTGCGGCCTGGTCTGGTCCACTGTGACCGATGCCACTGTAGGGCCCTGATCGATACAAGATGGCGTCCACGCTGTCTGCTCACAAGATGGCGGACCCCACGAGGTCGGGCAAGATGGCGTCCAAGATGGCCGCTCCCACGGCGCACACGCGGCGGTGGCGGGTTTTCCGGCGATTGGTTTTCCAGCGGGGTTCCCTCTGCACACCTTCCCGAAGTGCCCCTTCTTACCGCACTTAAAGCAGGTGGTGCCTTTCGCCGGGCACAGGTTTCTGGTGTGCTTTGGCTGCCCGCAGAAGTAGCAGTTAGGTCCCTGACGTGTCGCGGCTGTCGTAGGGCTTCTGGGGGGAGAGCGGAGCCCAGCCGGTGTCGGGCTGTCGGGCGGGGAAGATGCCTTCCAAGATGGCGGCGCCCTCGGTGCACACGTGGCGGCGTGGACGGCGCGGGCTGAAGAGTAGGCGTCCGAGTTTCTCTGGGCCACATCCAGGGATTGCGCGGTGTCCGCAGCCTGTTTCAGGTCCAACCCTGTTTTTTCCAGCAGTCTTTGCCGGATGTAAGTGGAGCTGAGGCCTGTGATGAAGGCATCGCGAACAAGCTCGTCAGTGTACACTGCGGCTTTTACATCTCGGCATTTGCAGTCTTTGCCAAGCATTTTCAGGGTGCTTAGGAACTCCTCCACCGATTCCCCAGGTCGCTGTGCGCGGGTAGCGAGCAGGTGCCTAGCATACACCTCATTCGTAGGCTGCTGGTAATGCGCCTTTAAGATGTCGCAGGCGGCCAGGTACGTCTCGGCGTCTTGGATGAGGGGGTAAACCCGGTGGCTTACCCAATTCCGCAGAATTCCGAGTCTCATCCTCGCAGCGTCCGTAGCGTCTTTGACGGCTGCGGAATTGGCCAGGAAGAATTCCATACACTCAAACCAGTGTCCGAAGCGTGCTGATGCGTCCGGAGCATGTTGATCCAAATCCAAGCGTTCGGGTTTCAGGAGTTGATCCATAGTGTTGAAAAATAAGTTAATAAAATTGATGTGCCTCAATAATTCCGAGACTCGAAGTTAGCAGAACAAAAACAAGGCTTTTATTAACTTAGAAAGTAACACGTAAGAGAGAGAGATGTCTTCCTTCTGGAGACTGAGGCCAGACTGAAGCTAGCTTACAAACGGGGCCAGGTATGGGCGGAGCCCTACACACAGCACATTCCAGCACATTCCAGTATACAATACAGCACATTCCAGTACACAATACAATGAGGTCTGGGGGAAGGGAAATGACACTGAAACCGATCTCAGTCACAGGCAGTGGTGAATGGAATATTTCATCACATCTCTCTCCTCCTCACTGTTTCTCTGTCTCTCTCTCTCCTCACTGTTTCTCTGTCTCTCTCTCCTCCTCACTGTTTCTCTGTCTCTCTCTCCTCCTCACTGTTTCTCTGTCTCTCTCTCCTCCTCACTGTTTCTCTGTCTCTCTCCTCCTCACTGTTTCTCTGTCTCTCTCTCCTCCTCACTGTTTCTCTGTCTCTCTCTCCTCCTCACTGTTTATCTGTCTCTCTCTCTCTCCTCACTGTTTCTCTGTCTCTCTCTCCTCCTCACTGTTTCTCTGTCTCTCTCTCTCCTCACTGTTTCTCTGTCTCTCTCTCTCCTCAATGTTTCTCTGTCTCTCTCTCCTCCTCACTGTTTCTCTGTCTCTCTCTCTCCTCACTGTTTCTCTGTCTCTCTCTCTCCTCACTGTTTCTCTGTCCAATTCCAATTCCAATTCCAATTAAAATGCTTTATTGGCATGAAAGTTTACAGAGAACCATATTGCCAAAGCTTACATAGCAAAAAGGTACAGTTTTCCAACATTCTGTAGGTGTCAATCGATTTGACATTTGTTGGGTACATACAATATTACTTTTAAACAATATTAATTTTAAACAGTCTTTGTACTTCATTTGGTACGTTCAATATTAATTTTAAACAGTCTTAATTTTAAACAGTCCTCAGGTTGTGACATGTTGTTACATATTTGGCCCCAAGGTATGGTCTGTCTCCTTCTCCTAGGACTAATCTCAATTTTGACAGATCATCCAATTCCTTGAAATCTGGGGTTGTTTGGCTTAGCTTGTTGAATAATATGTTTCTTGATGTGTTGAATTTTTCGCATTTTAGGAGGAAATGCATTTCTGTTTCAACCTCGCCAGCCAGACATTGATCGCATATTCTATTCTCTCTAGGCTGCCAGGATTTCTTGTATCTGCCTTTTTCAATTTCCAGTTGGTGGTCGCTTAGTCTGTACCTGGTGAGGGTCTGTCTCTGTTTTGTGTCTCTGATGGTCGTGAGGTAGTCTGCCAGTTTATATTCTCTTTTTAGGGCCCAGTAACATTCTAATCTGCTTTGGCTTTCGGTTATTTTGTTCCAATGTTCCAGGTAGGTTTCTTTGCATTTTTTAATGATTTGGTTCACTCGGATTGGTGTTTGGACGGCTGTGTTGGTCTGGGGCTGGTCAGGGTCCGGCTGAGTACTTAGTTTCCGTAGCAGCTGACTCAGGGGACTCTTTTCTGGGTTTAGCTCTTGGGTCTGAAAGGCTTTGAAATGAAGGGTGTCTGGGGAGCTAGATTTGAGGTGATTTAGGAAGTTTAGTGCTCGTTTTTGGATGTTTATTATCAGTGGGTATCTGCCTAGTTCGGCTCTGCATGCATTTGTTGGCGTTTTTCTTTGGGTGCGAAGGATGCTTCGGCAGAATTCTGCATGTAGGGCTTCTATTGTATGTTTTTCCCATTTAGTGTAGCTTTGGTGATTTAGCGGGCCCCATACTTCACTACCGTACAGTGCAATGGGCAGGATTATGCTGTCAAATATTTTGAGCCAGATTTTGATTGGGATTTGGATGTTGTAGAATTTTCTTTTTATTGCATATAGGGCTCTTCGGGCTTTTTCTTTTAGTGCATTCACTGCTATGCTGAAGCTCCCTGATGCTGTAATAGTTAGACCAAGGTAGGTGTAGCTCATAGTGTGTCCTATAGTGATATCACTGAGGGTAAACTGGTATTTGTTTTCCTGACATCTGGGCCTTTTTTGAAAAGTCATGATGTTGGTTTTCTTTAGATTTACTGTTAGAGCCCAATTTTGGCAGTATTTGTCGAGTAGGTCTAGTTGTTGCTGTAATCCCTGTTCTGTGGGAGACAGCAGAACCAGGTCGTCCGCATAGAACAGGGATTTCACTTCTCCATCCAGGAGACGGAGACCTGGTGACTCGCTTTGCTCCAGCATGTCTGCTAATTCATTTATGTATATGTTGAACAGGGTCGGGCTCAAATTGCAGCCCTGCCGGACGCCTCTTCTCTGGGTGAAGAAATTGGTGCGTTTGTCTCCAATTTTGACCCCGCATTTGTTTTTCAGATACATTGATTTAATAAGGTCATAGACTTTGCCCCCTATTCCACATTGAAGAAGTTTATAATAGAGCCCTTCGTGCCATATAGAGTCAAAGGCTTTCTTGAAGTCGATGAAACAGGCGAATATTTTCCCATTTTTTGTTTGGTGTATATGTTTTTCAATGAGGGTGTGAAGGGTATAGATATGGTCGGCGGTGCGGTGTTTTGGAAGAAAGCCTATTTGGTTTTTTCTGAGGATATTATGTTTGTTAAGAAAATCAAGTAATCTACTATTTAGAATACTGCAGAATAACTTCCCTAGACAACTGTTGACACAGATGCCGCGGTAGTTATTTGGGTCTGATTTGTTTCCGCTTTTATATATGGGGGAGATTAGTCCTTGGCACCAGATATCGGGAAAACAGCCTGAACGTAATATGATGTTGAATAATTTGAGTACCGCACCCTGCATCTCCATATTGCTGAACTTGAGCATTTCATTTTTGATGTTGTCTGGGCCACAGGCTTTCTTTAGGTGGAGAGATTTTGTTTTTGTGGCCATTTCTTTCCATGTGATTGGGGAGTCTAGAGGGTTTTGGTTGTCTTTGATTGTTGCTTCTAATGTGTGGAGTTTTTCTGTGACCTGATGTTGACTTGGGTTTGTTTCGTTTATTGGGATGTCTTTGTAGAGGTTTTCAAAATGTGTTCTCCAGATGTCGCCATCTTGGATTGGTAATGCTTGCAATTGTGTTGTACTCAGGTTATTCCACATTTCCCAGAATTGTTTTGGGTTGGTGGAGTTTTCAATTTCTTCTAGTATTTTGTGGGTATAGTTTTGTGTTTTGTTCCTAATGGTGTGTTTATATCTTTTGAGGGTTTCATTGTATCTAGTACGTAGGTCCGGATTGTTTGGTTGGCGATGCTTTTGGTTTGATATTTTTCTCAGGTCTTTTCTGGCATTTTTGCATTCGTGGTCAAACCATTTCTTATTTTTATTTTGTCTTTTGTGACTCTTCCTCTTCTGTTTCACGAGGTCGGCTTTTACAGCTGCCTCATGAAAGATCATATTTATATCCTCTATGGCCATGTTTACCCCATCTCTGGTGATCTCATATAGATTTTCTTTAAATTTTGAAATTTTACTTGTGAGATCAGGTGAATTTAGTGCTGTGATGAATTTATCTCCACTGTCTGGGGCCCATCTGTATGTCTGGTTTATTTTATGTAGCTTACTGGGTTCCTTTTTTGTGTCTGTAGTTTGGGCAGAAAGTTTAAGGTACACATTTATTTGGTTATGGTCTGAGAGGGGGGATTGCTGCCTGACAGTGAATGCGTTGATATCGCAGGGGTCCAGGTCAGTGATTGTATAATCCACCACACAAGACCCAAGAGTTGAGGAATATGTGAGTCTCCCTAAGGAGTCCCCTCTGAACCTACCGTTAACTATGTACAGGCCTAAGGCTCGGCAGAGTTGCACTACCTCCCTACCGCTTTTATTTATTTCACAATCGAGGTTGTTTCGGTTTGCGATGGCTGGTGTGACATATAGAGGGGTCTGGCCAAACACATGGTTGTTGCCCTGTGGGTCTATGAAGTCAGGTTCACATCCTGTCCTTGCATTTAGGTCCCCACATAGTAGCACCTTTCCTTGGGCCTGGAAATGGCTGATTTCCATGTGGAGAGTGTCAAATATCTCCTCTTCAAAATATGGCGATTCTATTGGAGGTATGTAGATCGCACATAAGTAAACATCGTTTTTTGCTATTCCTATATTTTTATCTAATTTTAGCCATACGTGTGATTTTCCCTGTTTTATCGGTGAGATGTGTTTGTTCAGTTCTCTGTCTCTCTCTCTCCTCACTGTTTCTCTGTCTCTCTCTCTCCTCACTGTTTCTCTGTCTCTCTCTCTCCTCAATGTTTCTCTGTCTCTCTCTCCTCCTCACTGTTTCTCTGTCTCTCTCTCTCCTCACTGTTTCTCTGTCTCTCTCTCTCCTCACTGTTTCTCTGTCTCTCTCCTCCTCACTGTTTCTCCGTCTCTCTCCCCTCCTCACTGTTTCTCTGTCTCTCTCTCCTCCTCACTGTTTCTCTGTCTCTCCTCCTCACTGTTTCTCTGTCTCTCTCGCTCTGCTCACTGTTTCTCTGTCTCTCTCTCCTCCTCACTGTTTCTATCTGTCTCTCTCTCTCCTCCTCACTGTTTCTCTGTCTCTCTCTCCTCCTCACTGTTTCTCTGTCTCTCTATCTCTCCTCCTCACTGTTTCTCTGTCTCTCTCTCCTCCTCACTGTTTCTCTGTCTCTCTCTGCTCACTGTTTTTCTGTCTCTCTCTCTCTCTCCTCACTGTTTTCTGTCTCTCTCTCTCCTCACTGTTTCTCTGTCTCTCTCTCCTCACTGTTTCTCTGTCTCTCTCTCCTCCTCACTGTTTCTCTGTCTCTCTCTCTCCTCACTGTTTCTCTGTCTCTCTCTCCTCCTCACTGTTTCGCTGTCTCTCTCTCTCCTCACTGTTTCTCTGTCTCTCCCTCCTCCTCACTGTTCCTCTCTCTCTCCTCCTCACTGTTTCTCTGTCTCTCTCTCCTCCTCACTGTTTCTCTGTCTCTCTCTCTCCTCACTGTTTCTCTGTCTCTCTCTCTCTCCTCACTGTTTCTCTGTCTCTCTCTCTCTCCTCACTGTTTCTCTGTCTCTCTCCTCCTCACTGTTTCTCTGTCTCTCTCTCCTTCTCACTGTTTCTCTGTCTCTCTCTCCTCCTCACTGTTTCTCTGTCTCTCTCTCCTCCTCACTGTTTCTCTGTCTCTCTCCTCCTCACTGTTTCTCTGTCTCTCTCTCTCTCCTCACTGTTTCTCTGTCTCTCTCTCCTCCTCACTGTTTCTCTGTCTCTCTCTCCTCCTCATTGTTTCTCTGTCTCTCTCTCCTCCTCACTGTTTCTCTGTCTCTCTCCTCCTCACTGTTTCTCTGTCTCTCTCTCCTCCTCACTGTTTCTCTGTCTCTCTCTCCTCCTCGCTGTTTCTCTGTCTCTCTCCTCACTGTTTCTCTGTCTCTCTCTCCTCCTCACTGTTTCTCTGTCTCTCTCTCTCCTCACTGTTTCTCTGTCTCTCCTCCTCAATGTTTCTCTGTCTCTCTCTCTCCTCACTGTTTCTCTGTCTCTCTCTCCTCCTCACTGTTTCTCTGTCTTTCTCTCCTCCTCACTGTTTCTCTGTCTCTCTCCTCCTCACTGTTTCTCTGTCTCTCTCTCCTCCTCACTGTTTCTCTGTCTCTCTCTCCTCCTCACTGTTTCTCTGTCTCTCTCTCCTCCGCACTGTTTCTCTGTCTCTCTCTCCTCCTCATTGTTTCTCTGTCTCTCTCTCCTCCTCACTGTTTCTCTGTCTCTCTCCTCCTCACTGTTTCTCTGTCTCTCTCTCCTCCTCACTGTTTCTCTGTCTCTCTCTCCTCCTCACTGTTTCTCTGTCTCTCTCCTCACTATTTCTCTGTCTCTCTCTCCTCCTCACTGTTTCTCTGTCTCTCTCCCCTCCTCACTGTTTCTCTGTCTCTCTCCTCCTCACTGTTTCTCTGTCTCTCTCCTCCTCACTGTTTCTCTGTCTCTCTCTCTCCTCACTGTTTCTCTGTCTCCCTCTCTCCTCACTGTTTCTCTGTCTCTCTCTCCTCCTCACTGTTTCTCTCTCTCTCTCTCCTACTCACTGTTTCTCTGTCTCTCTCTCCTCCTCACTGTTTCTCTGTCTCTCTCTCCTCCTCACTGTTTCTCTGTCTCTCTCCTCCTCACTGTTTCTCTGTCTCTCTCTCCTCCTCACTGTTTCTCTGTCTCTCTCTCCTCCTCACTGTTTCTCTGTCTCTCTCTCCACATCACTGTTTCTCTGTCTCCCTCCTCCTCACTGTTTCTCTGTCTCTCTCCTCCTCACTGTTTCTCTGTCTCTCTCTCCTCCTCACTGTTTCTCTGTCTCTCTCTCCTCCTCACTGTTTCTCTGTCTCTCTCCTCCTCACTGTTTCTCTGTCTCTCTCTCTCCTCCTCACTGCTTCTCTGCCTCTCTCTCTCCTCACTGTTTCTCTGTCTCTCTCTCTCCTCACTGTTTCTCTGTCTCTCTCTCCTCCTCACTGTTTCTCTGTCTCTCTCTCCTCCTCACTGTTTGTCTGTCTCTCTCTCCTCCTCACTGTTTCTCTGTCTCTCTCCTCACTGTTTCTCTGTCTCTCTCTCCTCCTCACTGTTTCTCTGTCTCTCTCTCCTCCTCACTGTTTCTCTGTCTCTCTCCTCCTCACTGTTTCTCTGTCTCTCTCCTCCTCACTGTTTCTCTGTCTCTCTCTCTCCTCACTGTTTCTCTGTCTCTCTCTCCTCCTCACTGTTTCTCTGTCTCTCTCTGTCCTCACTGTTTCTCTGTCTCTCTCTCCTCCTCACTGTTTCTCTGTCTCTCTCTCCTCCTCACTGCTTCTCTGTCTCTCTCTCTCCTCACTGTTTCTCTGTCTCTCTCTCTCCTCACTGTTTCTCTGTCTCTCTCTCCTCCTCACTGTTTCTCCGTCTCTCTCTCCTCCTCACTGTTTCTGTGTCTCTTTCTCCTCCTCACTGTTTCTCTGTCTCTCTCTCTCTCTCCTCACTGTTTCTCTGTCTCTCTCTCCTCCTCACTGTTTCTCTGTCTCTCTCTCCTCCTCACTGTTTCTCTGTCTCTCCTCCTCACTGTTTCTCTGTCTCTCTCCTCCTCACTGTTTCTCTGTCTCTCTCTCTCCTCACTGTTTCTCTGTCTCTCTCTCCTCCTCACTGTTTCTCTGTCAGTTCAGTTCAGTTCAGTTCAAATGCTTTATTGGCATGAAAGTTTACAGAGAACCATATTGCCAAAGCTTACATAGCAAAAAGGTACAGTTTTCCAACATTCTGTAGGTGTCAATCGATTTGACATTTGTTGGGTATATACAATATTACTTTTAAACAATATTAATTTTAAACTGTCTTTCTACTTCATTTGGTACGTTCAATATTAATTTTAAACAGTCTTACTTTTAAACAGTCCTCAGGTTGTGACATGTTGTTACATATTTAGCCCCAAGGTATGGTCTGTCTCCTTCTCCTAGGACTAATCTCAATTTTGACAGATCATCCAATTCCTTGAAATCTGGGGTTGTTTGGCTTAGCTTGTTGAATAATATGTTTCTTGATGTGTTGAATTTTTCGCATTTTAGGAGGAAATGCATTTATGTTTCAACCTCGCCAGCCAGACATTGATCGCATATTCTATTCTCTCTAGGCTGCCAGGATTTCTTGTATCTGCCTTTTTCAATTTCCAGTTGGTGGTCGCTTAGTCTGTACCTGGTGAGGGTCTGTCTCTGTTTTGTGTCTCTGATGGTCGTGAGGTAGTCTGCCAGTTTATATTCTCTTTTTAGGGCCCGGTAACATTCTAATCTGCTTTGGCTTTCGGTTATTTTGTTCCAATGTTCCAGGTAGGTTTCTTTGCATTTTTTAATGATTTGGTTCACTCGGATTGGTGTTTGGACCGCTGTGTTGGTCTGGGGCTGGTCAGGGTCCGGCTGAGTACTTAGTTTCAGTAGCAGCTGACTCAGGGGACTCTTTTCTGGGTTTAGCTCTTGGGTCTGAAAGGCTTTGAAATGAAGGGTGTCTGGGGAGCTAGATTTGAGGTGATTTAGGAAGTTTAGTGCTCGTTTTTGGATGTTTATTATCAGTGGGTATCTGCCTAGTTCGGCTCTGCATGCATTTGTTGGCGTTTTTCTTTGGGTGCGAAGGATGCTTCGGCAGAATTCTGCATGTAGGGCTTCTATTGTGTGTTTTTCCCATTTAGTGTAGCTTTGGTGATTTAGCGGGCCCCATACTTCACTGTCTCTCTCTCCTCCTCACTGTTTCTCTGTCTCTCTCTCTCCTCACTGTTTCTCTGTCTCTCTCTGCTCCGCACTGTTTCTCTGTCTCTCTCCTCCTCACTGTTTCTCTGTCTCTCTCTCCTCCTCACTGTTTCTCTGTCTCTCTCTCCTCCTCACTGTTTCTCTGTCTCTCTCCTCACTGTTTCTCTGTCTCTCTCTCCTCCTCACTGTTTCTCTGTCTCTCTCTCTCCTCACTGTTTCTCTGTCTCTCTCTCCTCCTCACTGTTTCTCTGTCTCTCTCTCCTCCTCACTGTCTCTCTGTCTCTCTCTCCTCCTCACTGTTTCTCTGTCTCTCTCTCCTCCTCACTGTTTCTCTGTCTCTCTCTCTCCTCACTGTTTCTCTGTCTCTCTCTCCTCCTCACTGTTTCTCTGTCTCTCTCTCCTCCTCACTGTTTCTCTGTCTCTCTCTCCTCCTCACTGTTTCTCTGTCTCTCTCTCCTCCTCATTGTCTCTCTGTCTCTCTCCTCCTCACTGTTTCTCTGTCTCTCTCTCCTCCTCACTGTTTCTCTGTCTCTCTCTCTCCTCACTGTTTCTCTGTCTCTCTCTGCTCCGCACTGTTTCTCTGTCTCTCTCCTCCTCACTGTTTCTCTGTCTCTCTCTCCTCCTCACTGTTTCTCTGTCTCTCTCTCCTCCTCACTGTTTCTCTGTCTCTCTCCTCACTGTTTCTCTGTCTCTCTCTCCTCCTCACTGTTTCTCTGTCTCTCTCTCTCCTCACTGTTTCTCTGTCTCTCTCTCCTCCTCACTGTTTCTCTGTCTCTCTCTCCTCCTCACTGTCTCTCTGTCTCTCTCTCCTCCTCACTGTTTCTCTGTCTCTCTCTCCTCCTCACTGTTTCTCTGTCTCTCTCTCTCCTCACTGTTTCTCTGTCTCTCTCTCCTCCTCACTGTTTCTCTGTCTCTCTCTCCTCCTCACTGTTTCTCTGTCTCTCTCTCCTCCTCGCTGTTTCTCTGTCTCTCTCTCCTCCTCATTGTCTCTCTGTCTCTCTCTCCTCCTCACTGTTTCTCTGTCTCTCTCCTCCTCACTGTTTCTCTGTCTCTCTCTCCTCCTCACTGTTTCTCTGTCTCTCTCTCCTCCTCACTGTTTCTCTGTCTCTCTCCTCACTATTTCTCTGTCTCTCTCTCCTCCTCACTGTTTCTCTGTCTCTGTCTCCTCCTCACTGTTTTTCTGTCTCTCTCCTCCTCACTGTTTCTCTGTCTCTCTCCTCCTCACTGTTTCTCTGTCTCTCTCTCTCCTCACTGTTTCTCTGTCTCCCTCTCTCCTCACTGTTTCTCTGTCTCTCTCTCCTCCTCACTGTTTCTCTGTCTCTCTCTCCTACTCACTGTTTCTCTGTCTCTCTCTCCTCCTCACTGTTTCTCTGTCTCTCTCTCCTCCTCACTGTTTCTCTGTCTCTCTCCTCCTCACTGTTTCTCTGTCTCTCTCTCCTCCTCACTGTTTCTCTGTCTCTCTCTCCTCCTCACTGTTTCTCTGTCTCTCTCTCCTCATCACTGTTTCTCTGTCTCTCTCTCTCCTCCTCACTGTTTCTCTGCCTCTCTCTCTCCTCACTGTTTCTCTGTCTCTCTCTCTCCTCACTGTTTCTCTGTCTCTCTCTCCTCCTCACTGTTTCTCTGTCTCTCTCTCCTCCTCACTGTTTCTCTGTCTCTCTCTCCTCCTCACTGTTTCTCTGTCTCTATCTCCTCCTCACTGTTTCTCTGTCTCGCTCCTCCTCACTGTTTCTCTGTCTCTCTCTCCTCCTCACTGTTTCTCTGTCTCTCTCTCCTCCTCACTGTTTCTCTGTCTCTCTCCTCCTCACTGTTTCTCTGTCTCTCTCCTCCTCACTGTTTCTCTGTCTCTCTCTCTCCTCACTGTTTGACTGTCTCTCTCTCCTCCTCACTGTTTCTCTGTCTCTCTCTGTCCTCACTGTTTCTCTGTCTCTCTCTCCTCCTCACTGTTTCTCTGCCTCTCTCCTCCTCACTGTTTCTCTGTCTCTCTCTCCTCCTAACTGTTTCTCTGTCTCTCTCTCTCCTCACTGTTTCTCTGTCTCTCTCTCCTCCTCACTTTTTCTCTGTCCAATTCCAATTCCAATTCCAATTAACATGCTTTATTGGCATGAAAGTTTACAGAGAACCATATTGCCAAAGATTACATAGCAAAAAGGTACAGTTTTGCAACATTCTGTAGGTGTCAATCGATTTGACATTTGTTGGGTACATACAATATTACTTTTAAACAATATTAATTTTAAACATTCTTTGTACTTCATTTGGTACGTTCAATATTAATTTTAAACAGTCTTAATTTTAAACAGTCCTCAGGTTGTGACATGTTGTTACATATTTGGCCCCAAGGTATGGTCTGTCTCCTTCTCCTAGGACTAATCTCAATTTTGACAGATCATCCAATTCCTTGAAATCTGGGGTTGTTTGGCTTAGCTTGTTGAATAATATGTTTCTTGATGTGTTGAATTTTTCGCATTTTAGGAGGAAATGCATTTCTGTTTCAACCTCGCCAGCCAGACATTGATCGCATATTCTATTCTCTCTAGGCTGCCAGGATTTCTTGTATCTGCCTTTTTCAATTTCCAGTTGGTGGTCGCTTAGTCTGTACCTGGTGAGGGTCTGTCTCTGTTTTGTGTCTCTGATGGTCGTGAGGTAGTCTGCCAGTTTATATTCTCTTTTTAGGGCCCGGTAACATTCTAATCTGCTTTGGCTTTCGGTTATTTTGTTCCAATGTTCCAGGTAGGTTTCTTTGCATTTTTTAATGATTTGGTTCACTCGGATTGGTGTTTGGGCGGCTGTGTTGGTCTGGGGCTGGTCAGGGTCCGGCTGAGTACTTAGTTTCCGTAGCAGCTGACTCAGGGGACTCTTTTCTGGGTTTAGCTCTTGGGTCTGAAAGGCTTTGAAATGAAGGGTGTCTGGGGAGCTAGATTTGAGGTGATTTAGGAAGTTTAGTGCTCGTTTTTGGATGTTTATTATCAGTGGGTATCTGCCTAGTTCGGCTCTGCATGCATTTGTTGGCGTTTTCCTTTGGGTGCGAAGGATGCTTCGGCAGAATTCTGCATGTAGGGCTTCTATTGTATGTTTTTCCCATTTAGTGTAGCTTTGGTGATTTAGCGGGCCCCATACTTCACTACCGTACAGTGCAATGGGCAGGATTATGCTGTCAAATATTTTGAGCCAGATTTTGATTGGGATTTGGATGTTGTAGAATTTTCTTTTTATTGCATATAGGGCTCTTCGGGCTTTTTCTTTTAGTGCATTCACTGCTATGCTGAAGCTCCCTGATGCTGTAATAGTTAGACCAAGGTAGGTGTAGCTCATAGTGTGTCCTATAGTGATATCACTGAGGGTAAACTGGTATTTGTTTTCCTGACATCTGGGCCTTTTTTGAAAAATCATGATGTTGGTTTTCTTTAGATTTACTGTTAGAGCCCAATTTTGGCAGTATTTGTCGAGTAGGTCTAGTTGTTGCTGTAATCCCTGTTCTGTGGGAGACAGCAGAACCAGGTCGTCCGCATAGAACAGGGATTTCACTTCTCCATCTAGGAGACGGAGACCTGGTGACTCGCTTTGCTCCAGCATGTCTGCTAATTCATTTATGTATATGTTGAACAGGGTCGGGCTCAAATTGCAGCCCTGCCGGACGCCTCTTCTCTGGGTGAAGAAATCGGTGCGTTGGTCTCCAATTTTGACCCCGCATTTGTTTTTCAGATACATTGATTTAATAAGGTCATAGACTTTGCCCCCTATTCCACATTGAAGAAGTTTATAATAGAGCCCTTCGTGCCATATAGAGTCAAAGGCTTTCTTGAAGTCGATGAAACAGGCGAATATTTTCCCATTTTTTGTTTGGTGTATATGTTTTTCAATGAGGGTGTGAAGGGTATAGATATGGTCGGCGGTGCGGTGTTTTGGAAGAAAGCCTATTTGGTTTTTTCTGAGGATATTATGTTTGTTAAGAAAATCAAGTAATCTACTATTTAGAATACTGCAGAATAACTTCCCTAGACAACTGTTGACACAGATGCCGCGGTAGTTATTTGGGTCTGATTTGTTTCCGCTTTTATATATGGGGGAGATTAGTCCTTGGCACCAGATATCGGGAAAACAGCCTGAACGTAATATGATGTTGAATAATTTGAGTACCGCACCCTGCATCTCCATATTGCTGAACTTGAGCATTTCATTTTTGATGTTGTCTGGGCCACAGGCTTTCTTTAGGTGGAGAGATTTTGTTTTTGTGGCCATTTCTTTCCATGTGATTGGGGAGTCTAGAGGGTTTTGGTTGTCTTTGATTGTTGCTTCTAATGTGTGGAGTTTTTCTGTGACCTGATGTTGACTTGGGTTTGTTTCGTTTATTGGGATGTCTTTGTAGAGGTTTTCAAAATGTGTTCTCCAGATGTCGCCATCTTGGATTGGTAATGCTTGCAATTGTGTTGTACTCAGGTTATTCCACATTTCCCAGAATTGTTTTGGGTTGGTGGAGTTTTCAATTTCTTCTAGTATTTTGTGGGTATAGTTTTGTGTTTTGTTCCTAATGGTGTGTTTATATCTTTTGAGGGTTTCATTGTATCTAGTACGTAGGTCCGGATTGTTTGGTTGGCGATGCTTTTGGTTTGATATTTTTCTCAGGTCTTTTCTGGCATTTTTGCATTCGTGGTCAAACCATTTCTTATTTTTATTTTGTCTTTTGTGACTCTTCCTCTTCTGTTTCACGAGGTCGGCTTTTACAGCTGCCTCATGAAAGATCATATTTATATCCTCTATGGCCATGTTTACCCCATCTCTGGTGATCTCATATAGATTTTCTTTAAATTTTGAAATTTTACTTGTGAGATCAGGTGAATTTAGTGCTGTGATGAATTTATCTCCACTGTCTGGGGCCCATCTGTATGTCTGGTTTATTTTATGTAGCTTACTGGGTTCCTTTTTTGTGTCTGTAGTTTGGGCAGAAAGTTTAAGGTACACATTTATTTGGTTATGGTCTGAGAGGGGGGATTGCTGCCTGACAGTGAATGCGTTGATATCGCAGGGGTCCAGGTCAGTGATTGTATAATCCACCACACTAGACCCAAGAGTTGAGGAATATGTGAGTCTCCCTAAGGAGTCCCCTCTGAACCTACCGTTAACTATGTACAGGCCTAAGGCTCGGCAGAGTTGCACTACCTCCCTACCGCTTTTATTTATTTCACAATCGAGGTTGTTTCGGTTTGCGATGGCTGGTGTGACATATAGAGGGGTCTGGCCAAACACATGGTTGTTGCCCTGTGGGTCTATGAAGTCAGGTTCACATCCTGTCCTTGCATTTAGGTCCCCACATAGTAGCACCTTTCCTTGGGCCTGGAAATGGCTGATTTCCATGTGGAGAGTGTCAAATATCTCCTCTTCAAAATATGGCGATTCTATTGGAGGTATGTAGATCGCACATAAGTAAACATCGTTTTTTGCTATTCCTATATTTTTATCTAATTTTAGCCATACGTGTGATTTTCCCTGTTTTATCGGTGAGATGTGTTTGTTCAGTTCTCCTTTATACCACACCAGGATTCCCCCGGAGGTTCTGCCCTTGCGTGTCTTAATGTTCTTTACTGAAGGCACAATAATTTCATGGTACATTGGGGGACAGTGGGTCGGCATGTCCTTTTGGCACCATGTTTCTGTTAACACAATTATATCAATGTCTTTTATAGCTTTTAGGAATTCAGGGTCTGTACTCTTCATCCCAAAAGTTGAGGAGCGGAGGCCCTGGATATTCCAGCAGCTTATGTGGAAAGAACGCATTTATATAGTTCAATAAAACGAAATAAAATGGACCTATTTTGTGGGATGAGTGTGGAAACACTATTTTCTATAATGCTAAATGATGATTTAGTATAAATTTCATGAGGCATGCACATATATCTATCTAATAGTAGTAATAATACTGATAAGATAACAATAATGATGTCTCTCTCTCCTCCTCACTGTTTCTCTGTCTCTATCTCCTCCTCACTGTTTCTCTGTCTCTCTCCTCCTCACTGTTTCTCTGTCTCTCTCTCCTCCTCACTGTTTCTCTGTCTCTCTCTCCTCCTCACTGTTTCTCTGTCTCTCTCTCTCTCCTCCTCACTGTTTCTCTGTCTCTCTCTCCTCCTCACTGTTTCTCTGTCTCTCTCTCTCCTCACTGTTTCTCTGTCTCTCTCTCTCCTCACTGTTTCTCTGTCTCTCTCTCCTCCTCACTGTTTCTCCGTCTCTCTCTCCTCCTCACTGTTTCTGTGTCTCTTTCTCCTCCTCACTGTTTCTCTGTCTCTCTCTATCTCTCCTCACTGTTTCTCTGTCTCTCTCTCCTCCTCACTGTTTCTCTGTCTCTCTCCTCCTCGCTGTTTCTCCGTCTCTCTCTCCTCCTCACTGTTTCTGTGTCTCTCTCTCCTCCTCACTGTTTCTCTGTCTCTCTCCTCCTCACTGTTTCTCTGTCTCTCTCTCCTCCTCACTATTTCTCTGTCTCTCTCTCCTCCTCACTGTTTCTCTGTCTCTCTCTCCTCCTCACTGTTTCTCTGTCTCTCTCCTCCTCACTGTTTCTCTGTCTCTCTCTCTCCTCACTGTTTCTCTGTCTCCCTCTCTCCTCACTGTTTCTCTGTCTCTCTCCTCCTCACTGTTTCTCTGTCTCTCTCTCTCCTCACTGTTTCTCTGTCTCCCTCTCTCCTCACTGTTTCTCTGTCTCTCTCTCCTCCTCACTGTTTCTCTGTCTCTCTCTCCTACTCACTGTTTCTCTGTCTCTCTCTCTCCTGCTCACTGTTTCTCTGTCTCTCTCCTCCTCACTGTTTCTCTGTCTCTCTCTCCTCCTCACTGTTTCTCTGTCTCTCTCTCCTCCTCACTGTTTCTCTGTCTCTCTCTCCTCATCACTGTTTCTCTGTCTCTCTCCTCCTCACTGTTTCTCTGTCTCTCTCCTCCTCACTGTTTCTCTGTCTCTCTCTCCTCCTCACTGTTTCTCTGTCTCTCTCCTCCTCACTGTTTCTCTGTCTCTCTCTCTCCTCCTCACTGTTTCTCTGCCTCTCTCTCTCCTCACTGTTTCTCTGTCTCTCTCTCTCCTCACTGTTTCTCTGTCAGTTCAGTTCAGTTCAGTTCAAATGCTTTATTGGCATGAAAGTTTACAGAGAACCATATTGCCAAAGCTTACATAGCAAAAAGGTACAGTTTTCCAACATTCTGTAGGTGTCAATCGATTTGACATTTGTTGGGTATATACAATATTACTTTTAAACAATATTAATTTTAAACAGTCTTTCTACTTCATTTGGTACGTTCAATATTAATTTTAAACAGTCTTACTTTTAAACAGTCCTCAGGTTGTGACATGTTGTTACATATTTAGCCCCAAGGTATGGTCTGTCTCCTTCTCCTAGGACTAATCTCAATTTTGACAGATCATCCAATTCCTTGAAATCTGGGGTTGTTTGGCTTAGCTTGTTGAATAATATGTTTCTTGATGTGTTGAATTTTTCGCATTTTAGGAGGAAATGCATTTCTGTTTCAACCTCGCCAGCCAGACATTGATCGCATATTCTATTCTCTCTAGGCTGCCAGGATTTCTTGTATCTGCCTTTTTCAATTTCCAGTTGGTGGTCGCTTAGTCTGTACCTGGTGAGGGTCTGTCTCTGTTTTGTGTCTCTGATGGTCGTGAGGTAGTCTCTCTCTCCTCCTCACTGTTTCTCTGTCTCTCTCTCCTCCTCACTGTTTCTCTGTCTCTCTCTCCTCCTCACTGTTTCTCTGTCTCTCTCTCCTCCTCACTGTTTCTCTGTCTCTCTCCTCCTCACTGTTTCTCTGTCTCTCTCTCCTCCTCACTGTTTCTCTGTCTCTCTCCTCCTCACTGTTTCTCTGTCTCTCTCTCTCCTCCTCACTGTTTCTCTGCCTCTCTCTCTCCTCACTGTTTCTCTGTCTGTCTCTCTCCTCACTGTTTCTCTGTCTCTCTCTCCTCCTCACTGTTTCTCTGTCTCTCTCTCCTCCTCACTGTTTCTCTGTCTCTCTCTCCTCCTCACTGTTTGCTGTCTCTCTCTCCTCCTCACTGTTTCGCTGTCTCTCTCCTCCTCACTGTTTCTCTGTCTCTCTCTCCTCCTCACTGTTTCTCTGTCTCTCTCCTCACTATTTCTCTGTCCCTCTCTCCTCCTCACTGTTTCTCTGTCTCTCTCTCCTCCTCACTGTTTCTCTGTCTCTCTCCTCCTCACTGTTTCTCTGTCTCTCTCCTCCTCACTGTTTCTCTGTCTCTCTCTCTCCTCACTGTTTCTCTGTCTCCCTCTCTCCTCACTGTTTCTCTGTCTCTCTCTCCTCCTCACTGTTTCTCTGTCTCTCTCTCCTACTCACTGTTTCTCTGTCTCTCTCTCTCCTGCTCACTGTTTCTCTGTCTCTCTCCTCCTCACTGTTTCTCTGTCTCTCTCTCCTCCTCACTGTTTCTCTGTCTCTCTCTCCTCCTCACTGTTTCTCTGTCTCTCTCTCCTCATCACTGTTTCTCTGTCTCTCTCCTCCTCACTGTTTCTCTGTCTCTCTCCTCCTCACTGTTTCTCTGTCTCTCTCTCCTCCTCACTGTTTCTCTGTCTCTCCCCTCCTCACTGTTTCTCTGTCTCTCTCTCTCCTCCTCACTGTTTCTCTGCCTCTCTCTCTCCTCACTGTTTCTCTGTCTCTCTCTCTCCTCACTGTTTCTCTGTCTCTCTCTCCTCCTCACTGTTTCTCTGTCTCTCTCTCCTCCTCACTGTTTCTCTGTCTCTCTCTCCTCCTCACTGTTTCTCTGTCTCTCTCTCCTCCTCACTGTTTCTCTGTCTCTCTCCTCCTCACTGTTTCTCTGTCTCTCTCTCCTCCTGACTGTTTCTCTGTCTCTCTCTCCTCCTCACTGTTTCTCTGTCTCTCTCCTCCTCACTGTTTCTCTGTCTCTCTCCTCACTGTTTCTCTGTCTCTCTCTCTCCTCACTGTTTCTCTGTCTCCCACTCCTCCTCACTGTTTCTCTGTCTCTCTCTGTCCTCACTGTTTCTCTGTCCAATTCCAATTCCAATTAAAATGCTTTATTGGCATGAAAGTTTACAGAGAACCATATTGCCAAAGCTTACATAGCAAAAAGGTACAGTTTTCCAACATTCTGTAGGTGTCAATCGATTTGACATTTGTTGGGTACATACAATATTACTTTTAAACAATATTAATTTTAAACAGTCTTTGTACTTCATTTGGTACGTTCAATATTAATTTTAAACAGTCTTAATTTTAAACAGTCCTCAGGTTGTGACATGTTGTTACATATTTGGCCCCAAGGTATGGTCTGTCTCCTTCTCCTAGGACTAATCTCAATTTTGACAGATCATCCAATTCCTTGAAATCTGGGGTTGTTTGGCTTAACTTGTTGAATAATATGTTTCTTGATGTGTTGAATTTTTCGCATTTTAGGAGGAAATGCATTTCTGTTTCAACCTCGCCAGCCAGACATTGATCGCATATTCTATTCTCTCTAGGCTGCCAGGATTTCTTGTATCTGCCTTTTTCAATTTCCAGTTGGTGGTCGCTTAGTCTGTACCTGGTGAGGGTCTGTCTCTGTTTTGTGTCTCTGATGGTCGTGAGGTAGTCTGCCAGTTTATATTCTCTTTTTAGGGCCCGGTAACATTCTAATCTGCTTTGGCTTTCGGTTATTTTGTTCCAATGTTCCAGGTAGGTTTCTTTGCATTTTTTAATGATTTGGTTCACTCGGATTGGTGTTTGGACGGCTGTGTTGGTCTGGGGCTGGTCAGGGTCCGGCTGAGTACTTAGTTTCCGTAGCAGCTGACTCAGGGGACTCTTTTCTGGGTTTAGCTCTTGGGTCTGAAAGGCTTTGAAATGAAGGGTGTCTGGAGAGCTAGATTTGAGGTGATTTAGGAAGTTTAGTGCTCGTTTTTGGATGTTTATTATCAGTGGGTATCTGCCTAGTTCGGCTCTGCATGCATTTGTTGGCGTTTTCCTTTGGGTGCGAAGGATGCTTCGGCAGAATTCTGCATGTAGGGCCTCTCTCTCCTCCTCACTGTTTCTCTGTCTCTCTCTCCTCCTCACTGTTTCTCTGTCTCTCTCTCCTCCTCACTGTTTCTCTGTCTCTCTCTCTCCTCACTGTTTCTCTGTCTCTCTCTCCTCCTCACTGTTTCTCTGTCTCTCTCTCCTACTCACTGTTTCTCTGTCTCTCTCTCTCCTGCTCACTGTTTCTCTGTCTCTCTCCTCCTCACTGTTTCTCTGTCTCTCTCTCCTCCTCACTGTTTCTCTGTCTCTCTCTCCTCCTCACTGTTTCTCTGTCTCTCTCTCCTCATCACTGTTTCTCTGTCTCTCTCCTCCTCACTGTTTCTCTGTCTCTCTCCTCCTCACTGTTTCTCTGTCTCTCTCTCCTCCTCACTGTTTCTCTGTCTCTCTCTCTCCTCACTGTTTCTCTGTCTCTCTCTCCTCCTCACTGTTTCTCTGTCTCTCTCTCCTCCTCACTGTTTCTCTGTCTCTCTCTCTCCTCCTCACTGTTTCTCTGCCTCTCTCTCTCCTCACTGTTTCTCTGTCTCTCTCTCTCCTCACTGTTTCTGTGTCTCTTTCTCATCCTCACTGTTTCTCTGTCTCTCTCTATCTCTCCTCACTGTTTCTCTGTCTCTCTCTCCTCCTCACTGTTTCTCTGTCTCTCTCCTCCTCACTGTTTCTCCGTCTCTCTCTCCTCCTCACTGTTTCTGTGTCTCTCTCTCCTCCTCACTGTTTCTCTGTCTCTCTCCTCCTCACTGTTTCTCTGTCTCTCTCTCCTCCTCACTATTTCTCTGTCTCTCTCTCCTCCTCACTGTTTCTCTGTCTCTCTCTCCTCCTCACTGTTTCTCTGTCTCTCTCCTCCTCACTGTTTCTCTGTCTCTCTCTCTCCTCACTGTTTCTCTGTCTCCCTCTCTCCTCACTGTTTCTCTGTCTCTCTCTCCTCCTCACTGTTTCTCTGTCTCTCTCTCCTACTCACTGTTTCTCTGTCTCTCTCTCTCCTGCTCATTGTTTCTCTGTCTCTCTCCTCCTCACTGTTTCTCTGTCTCTCTCTCCTCCTCACTGTTTCTCTGTCTCTCTCTCCTCCTCACTGTTTCTCTCTCTCTCTCTCCTCATCACTGTTTCTCTGTCTCTCTCCTCCTCACTGTTTCTCTGTCTCTCTCCTCCTCACTGTTTCTCTGTCTCTCTCTCCTACTCACTGTTTCTCTGTCTCTCTCTCTCCTGCTCACTGTTTCTCTGTCTCTCTCCTCCTCACTGTTTCTCTGTCTCTCTCTCCTCCTCACTGTTTCTCTGTCTCTCTCTCCTCCTCACTGTTTCTCTGTCTCTCTCTCCTCCTCACTGTTTCTCTGTCTCTCCTCCTCACTGTTTCTCTGTCTCTCTCCTCCTCACTGTTTCTCTGTCTCTCTCTCTCCTCACTGTTTCTCTGTCTCTCTCTCCTCCTCACTGTTTCTCTGTCAGTTCAGTTCAGTTCAGTTCAAATGCTTTATTGGCATGAAAGTTTACAGAGAACCATATTGCCAAAGCTTACATAGCAAAAAGGTACAGTTTTCCAACATTCTGTAGGTGTCAATCGATTTGACATTTGTTGGGTATATACAATATTACTTTTAAACAATATTAATTTTAAACTGTCTTTCTACTTCATTTGGTACGTTCAATATTAATTTTAAACAGTCTTACTTTTAAACAGTCCTCAGGTTGTGACATGTTGTTACATATTTAGCCCCAAGGTATGGTCTGTCTCCTTCTCCTAGGACTAATCTCAATTTTGACAGATCATCCAATTCCTTGAAATCTGGGGTTGTTTGGCTTAGCTTGTTGAATAATATGTTTCTTGATGTGTTGAATTTTTCGCATTTTAGGAGGAAATGCATTTCTGTTTCAACCTCGCCAGCCAGACATTGATCGCATATTCTATTCTCTCTAGGCTGCCAGGATTTCTTGTATCTGCCTTTTTCAATTTCCAGTTGGTGGTCGCTTAGTCTGTACCTGGTGAGGGTCTGTCTCTGTTTTGTGTCTCTGATGGTCGTGAGGTAGTCTGCCAGTTTATATTCTCTTTTTAGGGCCCGGTAACATTCTAATCTGCTTTGGCTTTCGGTTATTTTGTTCCAATGTTCCAGGTAGGTTTCTTTGCATTTTTTAATGATTTGGTTCACTCGGATTGGTGTTTGGACGGCTGTGTTGGTCTGGGGCTGGTCAGGGTCCGGCTGAGTACTTAGTTTCAGTAGCAGCTGACTCAGGGGACTCTTTTCTGGGTTTAGCTCTTGGGTCTGAAAGGCTTTGAAATGAAGGGTGTCTGGGGAGCTAGATTTGAGGTGATTTAGGAAGTTTAGTGCTCGTTTTTGGATGTTTATTATCAGTGGGTATCTGCCTAGTTCGGCTCTGCATGCATTTGTTGGCGTTTTTCTTTGGGTGCGAAGGATGCTTCGGCAGAATTCTGCATGTAGGGCTTCTATTGTGTGTTTTTCCCATTTAGTGTAGCTTTGGTGATTTAGCGGGCCCCATACTTCACTACCGTACAGTGCAATGGGCAGGATTATGCTGTCAAAAATTTTGAGCCAGATTTTGATTGGGATTTGGATGTTGTAGAATTTTCTTTTTATTGCATATAGGGCTCTTCGGGCTTTTTCTTTTAGTGCATTCACTGCTATGCTGAAGCTCCCTGATGCTGTAATAGTTAGACCAAGGTAGGTGTAGCTCATAGTGTGTCCTATAGTGGTATCACTGAGGGTAAACTGGTATTTGTTTTCCTGACATCTGGGTCTTTTCTGAAAAATCATGATGTTGGTTTTCTTTAGATTTACTGTTAGAGCCCAATTTTGGCAGTATTTGTCGAGTAGGTCTAGTTGTTGCTGTAATCCCTGTTCTGTGGGAGACAGCAGAACCAGGTCGTCCGCATAGAACAGGGACTTCACTTCTCCATCTAGGAGACGGAGACCTGGTGACTCGCTTTGCTCCAGCATGTCTGCTAATTCATTTATGTATATGTTGAACAGGGTCGGGCTCAAATTGCAGCCCTGCCGGACGCCTCTTCTCTGGGTGAAGAAATCGGTGCGTTTGTCTCCAATTTTGACCCCGCATTTGTTTTTCAGATACATTGATTTAATAAGGTCATAGACTTTGCCCCCTATTCCACACTGAAGAAGTTTATAATAGAGCCCTTCGTGCCATATAGAGTCAAAGGCTTTCTTGAAGTCGATGAAACAGGCGAATATTTTCCCATTTTTTGTTTGGTGTTTATGTTTTTCGATGAGGGTGTGAAGGGTATAGATATGGTCGGCGGTGCGGTGTTTTGGAAGAAAGCCTATTTGGTTTTTTCTGAGGATATTATGTTTGTTAAGAAAATCAAGTAATCTACTATTTAGAATACTGCAGAATAACTTCCCTAGACAACTGTTGACACAGATGCCGCGGTAGTTATTTGGGTCTGATTTGTTTCCACTTTTATATATGGGGGAGATTAGTCCTTGGCACCAGATATCGGGAAAACAGCCTGAGCGTAATATGATGTTGAATAGTTTGAGTATCGCACCCTGCATCTCCATATTACTGAACTTTAGCATTTCATTTTTGATGTTGTCTGGGCCACAGGCTTTCTTTAGGTGGAGAGATTTTGTTTTTGTGGCCAGTTCTTTCCATGTGATTGGGGAGTCTAGAGGGTTTTGGTTGTCTTTAATTGTTGCTTCTAATGTGTGGAGTTTTTCTGTGACCTGATGTTGACTTGGGTTTGTTTTGTTTTTTGGGATGTCTTTGTAGAGGTTTTCAAAATGTGTTCTCCAGATGTCGCCATCTTGGATTGGTAATGCTTGCAATTGTGTTGTACTCAGGTTATTCCACATTTCCCAGAATTGTTTTGGATTGGTGGAGTTTTCAATTTCTTCGAGTATTTTGTGGGTATAGTTTTGTGTTTTGTTCCTAATGGTGTGTTTATATCTTTTGAGGGTTTCATTGTATCTAGTACGTAGGTCTGGATTGTTTGGTTGCCGATGCTTTTGGTTTGATATTTTTCTCAGGTCTTTTCTGGCATTTTTGCATTCGTGGTCAAACCATTTCATATTTTTATTTTGTCTTTTTTGATGCTTCCTCTTCTGTTTCACGAGGTCGGCTTTTACAGCTGCCTCATGGAAGATCATGTTTATATCCTCTATGGCCGTGTTTACACCATCTCTGGTGATCTCATATAGATTTTCTTTAAATTTTGAAATTTTACTTGTGAGATCAGGTGAATTTAGTGCTGTGATGAATTTATCTCCACTGTCTGGGGCCCATCTGTATGTCTGGTTTATTTTATGTAGCTTACTGTGTTCCTTTTTTGTGTCTGTAGTTTGGGCAGAAAGTTTAAGGTACACATTTATTTGGTTATGGTCTGAGAGGGGGGATTGCTGCCTGACAGTGAATGCGTTGATATCGCAGGGGTCCACTCTGTCTCTCTCTCTCCTCCTCACTGTTTCTCTGCCTCTCTCTCTCCTCACTGTTTCTCTGTCTCTCTCTCTCCTCACTGTTTCTCTGTCAGTTCAGTTCAGTTCAGTTCAAATGCTTTATTGGCATGAAAGTTTACAGAGAACCATATTGCCAAAGCTTACATAGCAAAAAGGTACAGTTTTCCAACATTCTGTAGGTGTCAATCGATTTGACATTTGTTGGGTATATACAATATTACTTTTAAACAATATTAATTTTAAACAGTCTTTCTACTTCATTTGGTACGTTCAATATTAATTTTAAACAGTCTTACTTTTAAACAGTCCTCAGGTTGTGACATGTTGTTACATATTTAGCCCCAAGGTATGGTCTGTCTCCTTCTCCTAGGACTAATCTCAATTTTGACAGATCATCCAATTCCTTGAAATCTGGGGTTGTTTGGCTTAGCTTGTTGAATAATATGTTTCTTGATGTGTTGAATTTTTCGCATTTTAGGAGGAAATGCATTTCTGTTTCAACCTCGCCAGCCAGACATTGATCGCATATTCTATTCTCTCTAGGCTGCCAGGATTTCTTGTATCTGCCTTTTTCAATTTCCAGTTGGTGGTCGCTTAGTCTGTACCTGGTGAGGGTCTGTCTCTGTTTTGTGTCTCTGATGGTCGTGAGGTAGTCTCTCTCTCCTCCTCACTGTTTCTCTGTCTCTCTCTCCTCCTCACTGTTTCTCTGTCTCTCTCTCCTCCTCACTGTTTCTCTGTCTCTCTCTCCTCCTCACTGTTTCTCTGTCTCTCTCCTCCTCACTGTTTCTCTGTCTCTCTCTCCTCCTCACTGTTTCTCTGTCTCTCTCCTCCTCACTGTTTCTCTGTCTCTCTCTCTCCTCCTCACTGTTTCTCTGCCTCTCTCTCTCCTCACTGTTTCTCTGTCTCTCTCTCTCCTCACTGTTTCTCTGTCTCTCTCTCCTCCTCACTGTTTCTCTGTCTCTCTCTCCTCCTCACTGTTTCTCTGTCTCTCTCTCCTCCTCACTGTTTGCTGTCTCTCTCTCCTCCTCACTGTTTCGCTGTCTCTCTCCTCCTCACTGTTTCTCTGTCTCTCTCTCCTCCTCACTGTTTCTCTGTCTCTCTCCTCACTATTTCTCTGTCCCTCTCTCCTCCTCAGTGTTTCTCTGTCTCTCTCTCCTCCTCACTGTTTCTCTGTCTCTCTCCTCCTCACTGTTTCTCTGTCTCTCTCTCCTCCTCACTGTTTCTCTGTCTCTCTCTCTCCTCACTGTTTCTCTGTCTCCCTCTCTCCTCACTGTTTCTCTGTCTCTCTCTCCTCCTCACTGTTTCTCTGTCTCTCTCTCCTACTCACTGTTTCTCTGTCTCTCTCTCTCCTGCTCACTGTTTCTCTGTCTCTCTCCTCCTCACTGTTTCTCTGTCTCTCTCTCCTCCTCACTGTTTCTCTGTCTCTCTCTCCTCCTCACTGTTTCTCTGTCTCTCTCTCCTCATCACTGTTTCTCTGTCTCTCTCCTCCTCACTGTTTCTCTGTCTCTCTCCTCCTCACTGTTTCTCTGTCTCTCTCTCCTCCTCACTGTTTCTCTGTCTCTCTCCTCCTCACTGTTTCTCTGTCTCTCTCTCTCCTCCTCACTGTTTCTCTGCCTCTCTCTCTCCTCACTGTTTCTCTGTCTCTCTCTCTCCTCACTGTTTCTCTGTCTCTCTCTCCTCCTCACTGTTTCTCTGTCTCTCTCTCCTCCTCACTGTTTCTCTGTCTCTCTCTCCTCCTCACTGTTTCTCTGTCTCTCTCTCCTCCTGACTGTTTCTCTGTCTCTCTCCTCCTCACTGTTTCTCTGTCTCTCTCTCCTCCTGACTGTTTCTCTGTCTCTCTCTCCTCCTCACTGTTTCTCTGTCTCTCTCCTCCTCACTGTTTCTCTGTCTCTCTCCTCACTGTTTCTCTGTCTCTCTCTCTCCTCACTGTTTCTCTGTCTCCCACTCCTCCTCACTGTTTCTCTGTCTCTCTCTGTCCTCACTGTTTCTCTGTCTCTCTCTCCTCCTCACTGTTTCTCTGTCTCTCTCTCCTCCTCACTGTTTCTCTGTCTCTCTCTCCTCCTCACTGTTTCTCTGTCTCTCTCTCTCCTCACTGTTTCTCTGTCTCTCTCTCCTCCTCACTGTTTCTCTGTCTCTCTCTCCTACTCACTGTTTCTCTGTCTCTCTCTCCTCCTCACTGTTTCTCTGTCTCTCTCTCCTCCTCACTGTTTCTCTGTCTCTCTCTCCTCCTCACTGTTTCTCTGTCTCTCTCTCTCCTCACTGTTTCTCTGTCTCTCTCTCCTGCTCACTGTTTCTCTGTCTCTCTCCTCCTCACTGTTTCTCTGTCTCTCTCTCCTCCTCACTGTTTCTCTGTCTCTCTCTCCTCCTCACTGTTTCTCTGTCTCTCTCTCCTCATCACTGTTTCTCTGTCTCTCTCCTCCTCACTGTTTCTCTGTCTCTCTCCTCCTCACTGTTTCTCTGTCTCTCTCTCTCCTCACTGTTTCTCTGTCTCTCTCTCCTCCTCACTGTTTCTCTGTCTCTCTCTCCTCCTCACTGTTTCTCTGTCTCTCTCTCTCCTCCTCACTGTTTCTCTGCCTCTCTCTCTCCTCACTGTTTCTCTGTGTCTCTCTCTCCTCACTGTTTCTCTGTCTCTCTCTCCTCACTGTTTCTCTGTCTCTCTCTCCTCCTCACTGTTTCTCTGTCTCTCTCTCCTCCTCACTGTTTCTCTGTCTCTCTCTCCTCCTCACTGTTTCTCTGTCTCTCTCCTCCTCACTGTTTCTCTGTCTCTCTCTCCTCCTCACTGTTTCTCTGTCTCTCTCCTCCTCACTGTTTCTCTGTCTCTCTCTCTCCTCCTCACTGTTTCTCTGCCTCTCTCTCTCCTCACTGTTTCTCTGTCTCTCTCTCTCCTCACTGTTTCTCTGTCTCTCTCTCCTCCTCACTGTTTCTCTGTCTCTCTCTCCTCCTCACTGTTTCTCTGTCTCTCTCTCCTCCTCACTGTTTCTCTGTCTCGCTCTCCTCCTCACTGTTTCGCTGTCTCTCTCCTCCTCACTGTTTCTCTGTCTCTCTCTCCTCCTCACTGTTTCTCTGTCTCTCTCCTCACTATTTCTCTGTCCCTCTCTCCTCCTCACTGTTTCTCTGTCTCTCTCTCCTCCTCACTGTTTCTCTGTCTCTCTCTCCTCCTCACTGTTTCGCTGTCTCTCTCCTCCTCACTGTTTCTCTGTCTCTCTCTCTCCTCACTGTTTCTCTGTCTCTCTCTCCTCCTCACTGTTTCTCTGTCTCTCTCTCTCCTCCTCACTGTTTCTCTGCCTCTCTCTCTCCTCACTGTTTCTCTGTCTCTCTCTCTCCTCACTGTTTCTCTGTCTCTCTCTCCTCCTCACTGTTTCTCTGTCTCTCTCTCCTCCTCACTGTTTCTCTGTCTCTCTCTCCTCCTCACTGTTTCTCTGTCTCTCTCTCCTCCTCACTGTTTCTCTGTCTCTCTCCTCCTCACTGTTTCTCTGTCTCTCTCTCCTCCTGACTGTTTCTCTGTCTCTCTCTCCTCCTCACTGTTTCTCTGTCTCTCTCCTCCTCACTGTTTCTCTGTCTCTCTCCTCACTGTTTCTCTGTCTCTCTCTCTCCTCACTGTTTCCCTGTCTCCCACTCCTCCTCACTGTTTCTCTGTCTCTCTCTGTCCTCACTGTTTCTCTGTCTCTCTCTCCTCCTCACTGTTTCTCTGTCTCTCTCTCCTCCTCACTGTTTCTCTGTCTCTCTCTCCTCCTCACTGTTTCTCTGTCTCTCTCTCTCCTCACTGTTTCTCTGTCTCTCTCTCCTCCTCACTGTTTCTCTGTCTCTCTCTCCTACTCACTGTTTCTCTGTCTCTCTCTCTCCTGCTCACTGTTTCTCTGTCTCTCTCCTCCTCACTGTTTCTCTGTCTCTCTCTCCTCCTCACTGTTTCTCTGTCTCTCTCTCCTCCTCACTGTTTCTCTGTCTCTCTCTCCTCATCACTGTTTCTCTGTCTCTCTCCTCCTCACTGTTTCTCTGTCTCTCTCCTCCTCACTGTTTCTCTGTCTCTCTCTCCTCCTCACTGTTTCTCTGTCTCTCTCTCTCCTCACTGTTTCTCTGTCTCTCTCTCCTCCTCACTGTTTCTCTGTCTCTCTCTCCTCCTCACTGTTTCTCTGTCTCTCTCTCTCCTCCTCACTGTTTCTCTGCCTCTCTCTCTCCTCACTGTTTCTCTGTCTCTCTCTCTCCTCACTGTTTCTCTGTCTCTCTCTCCTCCTCACTGTTTCTCTGTCTCTCTCTCCTCCTCACTGTTTCTCTGTCTCTCTCTCCTCCTCACTGTTTCTCTGTCTCTCTCTCCTCCTCACTGTTTCTCTGTCTCTCTCCTCCTCACTGTTTCTCTGTCTCTCTCTCCTCCTCACTGTTTCTCTGTCTCTCTCCTCCTCACTGTTTCTCTGTCTCTCTCTCTCCTCCTCACTGTTTCTCTGCCTCTCTCTCTCCTCACTGTTTCTCTGTCTCTCTCTCTCCTCACTGTTTCTCTGTCTCTCTCTCCTCCTCACTGTTTCTCTGTCTCTCTCTCCTCCTCACTGTTTCTCTGTCTCTCTCTCCTCCTCACTGTTTCTCTGTCTCGCTCTCCTCCTCACTGTTTCGCTGTCTCTCTCCTCCTCACTGTTTCTCTGTCTCTCTCTCCTCCTCACTGTTTCTCTGTCTCTCTCCTCACTATTTCTCTGTCCCTCTCTCCTCCTCACTGTTTCTCTGTCTCTCTCTCCTCCTCACTGTTTCTCTGTCTCTCTCTCCTCCTCACTGTTTCGCTGTCTCTCTCCTCCTCACTGTTTCTCTGTCTCTCTCTCCTCCTCACTGTTTCTCTGTCTCTCTCCTCACTATTTCTCTGTCCCTCTCTCCTCCTCACTGTTTCTCTGTCTCTCTCTCCTCCTCACTGTTTCTCTGTCTCTCTCCTCCTCACTGTTTCTCTGTCTCTCTCCTCCTCACTGTTTCTCTGTCTCTCTCTCTCCTCACTGTTTCTCTGTCTCCCTCTCTCCTCACTGTTTCTCTGTCTCTCTCTCCTCCTCACTGTTTCTCTGTCTCTCTCTCCTACTCACTGTTTCTCTGTCAGTTCAGTTCAGTTCAGTTCAGTTCAGTTCAAATGCTTTATTGGCATGAAAGTTTACAGAGAACCATATTGCCGAAGCTTACATTGCAAAAAGGTACAGTTTTCCAACATTCTGTAGGTGTCAATCGATTTGACATTTGTTGGGTATATACAATATTACTTTTAAACAATATTAATTTTAAACAGTCTTTCTACTTCATTTGGTACGTTCAATATTAATTTTAAACAGTCTTACTTTTAAACAGTCCTCAGGTTGTGACATGTTGTTACATATTTAGCCCCAAGGTATGGTCTGTCTCCTTCTCCTAGGACTAATCTCAATTTTGACAGATCATCCAATTCCTTGAAATCTGGGGTTGTTTGGCTTAGCTTGTTGAATAATATGTTTCTCTCTCTCCTGCTCACTGTTTCTCTGTCTCTCTCCTCCTCACTGTTTCTCTGTCTCTCTCTCCTCCTCACTGTTTCTCTGTCTCTCTCTCCTCCTCACTGTTTCTCTGTCTCTCTCTCCTCATCACTGTTTCTCTGTCTCTCTCCTCCTCACTGTTTCTCTGTCTCTCTCCTCCTCACTGTTTCTCTGTCTCTCTCTCCTCCTCACTGTTTCTCTGTCTCTCTCTCCTCCTCACTGTTTCTCTGTCTCTCTCCTCCTCACTGTTTCTCTGTCTCTCTCTCTCCTCCTCACTGTTTCTCTGCCTCTCTCTCTCCTCACTGTTTCTCTGTCTCTCTCTCCTCCTCACTGTTTCTCTGTCTCTCTCTCCTCCTCACTGTTTCTCTGTCTCTCTCTCCTCCTCACTGTTTCTCTGTCTCTCTCTCCTCCTCACTGTTTCTCTGTCTCTCTCCTCCTCACTGTTTCTCTGTCTCTCTCTCCTCCTCACTGTTTCTCTGTCTCTCTCTCCTCCTCACTGTTTCTCTGTCTCTCTCCTCCTCACTGTTTCTCTGTCTCTCTCTCCTCCTCACTGTTTCTCTGTCTCTCTCTCCTCCTCACTGTTTCTCTGTCTCTCTCCTCCTCACTGTTTCTCTGTCTCTCTCTCCTCCTCATTGTTTCTCTGTCTCTCTCTCCTCCTCACTGTTTCTCTGTCTCTCTCCTCCTCACTGTTTCTCTGTCTCTCTCTCTCCTCACTGTTTCTCTGTCTCTCTCTCCTCCTCACTGTTTCTCTGTCTCTCTCCTCACTGTTTCTCTGTCTCTCTCTCCTCCTCACTGTTTCTCTGTCTCTCTCCTCACTGTTTCTCTGTCTCTCTCTCCTCCTCACTGTTTCTCTGTCTCTCTCTCCTCCTCACTGTTTCTCTGTCTCTCTCTCTCCTCCTCATTGTTTCTCTGTCTCTCTCTCTCCTCACTGTTTCTCTGTCTCTCTCTCCTCCTCACTGTTTCTCTGTCTCTCTCTCTCTCCTCACTGTTTCTCTGTCTCTCTCCTCCTCACTGTTTCTCTGTCTCTCTCTCCTCCTCACTGTTTCTCTGTCTCTCCCTCCTCCTCACTGTTTCTCTGTCTCCCTCTCCTCCTCACTGTTTCTCTGTCTCTCTCCTCCTCACTGTTTCTCTGTCTCTCTCTCCTCCTCACTGTTTCTCTGTCTCCCTCTCCTCCTCACTGTTTCTCTTTCTCTCTCCTCCTCACTGTTTCTCTGTCTCTCTCTCCTCCTCACTGTTTCTCTGTCTCTCCCTCCTCCTCACTGTTTCTCTGTCTGTCTCCTCACTGTTTCTCTGTCTCTCTCTCTCCTCACTGTTTCTCTGTCTCTCTCTCCTCCTCACTGTTTCTCTGTCTCTCTCTCCTCCTCACTGTCCTTCTGTCTCTCTCTCCTCCTCACTGTTTCTCTGTCTCTCTCTCTCCTCACTGTTTCTCTGTCTCTCTCTCCTCCTCACTGTTTCTCTGTCTCTCTCTCCTCCTCACTGTTTCTCTGTCTCCCTCTCCTCCTCACTGTTTCTCTGTCTCTCTCTGTCCTCACTGTTTCTCTGTCTCTCTCTCCTCCTCACTGTTTCTCTGCCTCTCTCCTCCTCACTGTTTCTCTGTCTCTCTCTCCTCCTCACTGTTTCTCTGTCTCTCTCTCTCCTCACTGTTTCTCTGTCTCTCTCTGCTCCTCACTTTTTCTCTGTCTCTCTCTGCTCCTCACTGTTTCTCTGTCTCTCTCCTCACTGTTTCTCTGTCTCTCTCTCCTCCTCACTGTTTCTCTGTCTCTCTCTCCTCCTCACTGTTTCTCTGTCTCTCTCTCTCCTCCTCATTGTTTCTCTGTCTCTCTCTCTCCTCACTGTTTCTCTGTCTCTCTCTCCTCCTCACTGTTTCTCTGTCTCTCTCTCTCTCCTCACTGTTTCTCTGTCTCTCTCCTCCTCACTGTTTCTCTGTCTCTCTCTCCTCCTCACTGTTTCTCTGTCTCTCCCTCCTCCTCACTGTTTCTCTGTCTCCCTCTCCTCCTCACTGTTTCTCTGTCTCTCTCCTCCTCACTGTTTCTCTGTCTCTCTCTCCTCCTCACTGTTTCTCTGTCTCCCTCTCCTCCTCACTGTTTCTCTTTCTCTCTCCTCCTCACTGTTTCTCTGTCTCTCTCTCCTCCTCACTGTTTCTCTGTCTCTCCTTCCTCCTCACTGTTTCTCTGTCTGTCTCCTCACTGTTTCTCTGTCTCTCTCTCTCCTCACTGTTTCTCTGTCTCTCTCTCCTCCTCACTGTTTCTCTGTCTCTCTCTCCTCCTCACTGTCCTTCTGTCTCTCTCTCCTCCTCACTGTTTCTCTGTCTCTCTCTCTCCTCACTGTTTCTCTGTCTCTCTCTCCTCCTCACTGTTTCTCTGTCTCTCTCTCCTCCTCACTGTTTCTCTGTCTCCCTCTCCTCCTCACTGTTTCTCTGTCTCTCTCTGTCCTCACTGTTTCTCTGTCTCTCTCTCCTCCTCACTGTTTCTCTGCCTCTCTCCTCCTCACTGTTTCTCTGTCTCTCTCTCCTCCTCACTGTTTCTCTGTCTCTCTCTCTCCTCACTGTTTCTCTGTCTCTCTCTGCTCCTCACTTTTTCTCTGTCTCTCTCTGCTCCTCACTGTTTCTCTGTCTCTCTCCTCCTCACTGTTTCTCTGTCTCTCTCTCCTCCTCACTGTTTCTCTGTCTCTCTCTCCTCCTCACTGTTTCTCTGTCTCTCTCTCTCTCCTACTCACTGTTTCTCTGTCTCTCTCTCCTCCTCACTGTTTCTCTGTCTCTCTCCTCCTCACTGTTTCTCTGTCTCTCTCTCCTCCTCACTGTTTCTCTGTCTCTCCCTCCTCCTCACTGTTTCTCTGTCTCTCTCCTCCTCACTGTTTCTCTGTCTCTCTCCTCCTCACTGTTTCTCTGTCTCTCTCTCCTCCTCACTGTTTCTCTGTCTCTCTCTCCTCCTCACTGTTTCTCTGTCTCTCTCCTCCTCACTGTTTCTCTGTCTCTCTCTCTCCTCCTCACTGTTTCTCTGCCTCTCTCTCTCCTCACTGTTTCTCTGTCTCTCTCTCCTCCTCACTGTTTCTCTGTCTCTCTCTCCTCCTCACTGTTTCTCTGTCTCTCTCTCCTCCTCACTGTTTCTCTGTCTCTCTCTCCTCCTCACTGTTTCTCTGTCTCTCTCCTCCTCACTGTTTCTCTGTCTCTCTCTCCTCCTCACTGTTTCTCTGTCTCTCTCTCCTCCTCACTGTTTCTCTGTCTCTCTCTCTCCTCACTGTTTCTCTGTCTCTCTCTCCTCCTCACTGTTTCTCTGTCTCTCTCTCCTCCTCACTGTTTCTCTGTCTCTCTCCTCCTCACTGTTTCTCTGTCTCTCTCTCCTCCTCATTGTTTCTCTGTCTCTCTCTCCTCCTCACTGTTTCTCTGTCTCTCTCCTCCTCACTGTTTCTCTGTCTCTCTCTCTCCTCACTGTTTCTCTGTCTCTCTCTCCTCCTCACTGTTTCTCTGTCTCTCTCTCCTCACTGTTTCTCTGTCTCTCTCTCCTCCTCACTGTTTCTCTGTCTCTCTCCTCACTGTTTCTCTGTCTCTCTCTCCTCCTCACTGTTTCTCTGTCTCTCTCTCCTCCTCACTGTTTCTCTGTCTCTCTCTCCTCCTCACTGTTTCTCTGTCTCTCTCTCCTCCTCACTGTTTCTCTGTCTCTCTCTCCTCCTCACTGTTTCTCTGTCTCTCTCTCTCTCCTCACTGTTTCTCTGTCTCTCTCTCCTCCTCACTGTTTCTCTGTCTCTCTCTCCTCCTCACTGTTTCTCTGTCTCTCTCTCCTCCTCACTGTTTCTCTGTCTCTCTCCTCCTCACTGTTTCTCTGTCTCTCTCTCCTCCTCACTGTTTCTCTGTCTCTCTCTCCTCCTCACTGTTTCTCTGTCTCTCTCCTCCTCACTGTTTCTCTGTCTCTCTCTCCTCCTCACTGTTTCTCTGTCTCTCTCTCCTCCTCACTGTTTCTCTGTCTCTCTCTCTCCTCACTGTTTCTCTGTCTCTCTCTCCTCCTCACTGTTTCTCTGTCTCTCTCTCCTCCTCACTGTTTCTCTGTCTCTCTCCTCCTCACTGTTTCTCTGTCTCTCTCTCCTCCTCACTTGTTTCTCTGTCTCTCTCTCCTCCTCACTGTTTCTCTGTCTCTCTCCTCCTCACTGTTTCTCTGTCTCTCTCTCTCCTCACTGTTTCTCTGTCTCTCTCTCCTCCTCACTGTTTCTCTGTCTCTCTCCTCCTCACTGTTTCTCTGTCTCTCTCTCCTCCTCACTGTTTCTCTGTCTCTCTCTCCTCCTCACTGTTTCTCTGTCTCTCTCCTCCTCACTGTTTCTCTGTCTCTCTCTCCTCCTCACTGTTTCTCTGTCTCTCTCTCCTCCTCACTGTTTCTCTGTCTCTCTCCTCCTCACTGTTTCTCTGTCTCTCTCTCCTCCTCACTGTTTCTCTGTCTCTCTCTCCTCCTCACTGTTTCTCTGTCTCTCTCCTCCTCACTGTTTCTCTGTCTCTCTCTCTCCTCACTGTTTCTCTGTCTCCCTCTCCTCCTCACTGTTTCTCTGTCTCTCTCCTCCTCACTGTTTCTCTGTCTCTCTCTCCTCCTCACTGTTTCTCTGTC
>NC_140992.1:149347402-149421801 GCF_052327205.1 Somniosus microcephalus | reverse complement strand
CCACACTCACCCCCCCCACCCTGCCCTCCCTTCCCCCCGCACTCCCTTCCCCCCCGCCCTCCCTTCCCCCTCCCTTCCCCCCTCTTCCCCTCCCCCTTCCCGCCCTTCCCCTCCCCCTTCCCCCCTTCCCCCCCTTCCTCTCCCCTTCCCCCCCGCCCTCTCTTCCCCCCCGCCCTCTCTTCCCCCAGTCTCTCTCTCTCTTCTCCCCAGTCGCTCTCTCTCTACCCCCCAGTTGCTCTCTCTCTTCCCCCCAGTCGCTCTCTCTCTCTCTCTCCCCCCCCCCCCCCGTCGCTCTCTCTCTCTCTCTTCCAACAACAACATGCCCTCGAAAAAGCCTCAGCACCGCCGGGCACTTCAGCAAGTCTATATATATAAACGGATCTGTCTGTCTGTCTGTCTGTCTGTCCTCACGTGTGCGTCTGTCCGGCTATGCGCTCGAAAGGTATAGAGCGTATCTACGCGTGCGTTACGTCAAAAGAAAGCTTACCGTTCCGAAACAGTCGTAAGCATATTTACGTTTCGGCCAGACAAAAATCGCGCCCGCGGTATCCGAAAACCGTTCAACATTCCGCTCATTAGCATCTCATTATCCGCTCATTAGCGACAGAGTGACCTCGAGGTCGACCAATCGTACGCCGGGTTCCTGGCGCGTGACGGGACGATTGACCAATCCTACGCTTTGGTGACCTGACGGTCAACCAATCGGTGCGTGTGTGGGCGGGCCTTATCGTTCTGAACTGAGGTGAGTCGCCGCCATCTTGATTCCAAACTTTTTCTTTCTTTTTCCCGCTTTCTGCGTCTTTAAAAAAAACGTTGCTTTTAAAACACATTTTGCTTTTAAAAAAAGTTAATTACTTACTAAATCTTTTATCTAATCTCATTCATTTTCCTACCTTTCCCTGTTTTTCCAGGTAGGCCTCGAAGCCTCGGCCTCACCTCCGCACCCACGCCCGAGCTAGGCACCTCCCGGCCCCAGTCAACAAGCGGCCCCCGATCGCCGCCGACTTTGTGAAGGCTGGAGGGGCGGGCCTCAGCCGAGCGCTGCTACTGCCGCCATCTTAGTAAAGGTTGCGCGCGCAGCAGGTGCAGCTGAGACGCGGCGTCTCTCTCTGTTCCCCGCTCGGCTCGGGGGGGGGGGCGGGGCTCTCAGGAGTGCGGATCTCGGGCGGGGCTTGGAGAGCAGGAAGGGTTACCCCGGCAACCGGGCCCGCCGGCCGTCTCTCACAGCCGCAATCGGCGCTCTTGAAGCCAGCTCGGGAGGGCGGGGCCATGTCAGTGCGTGGGGCGGCACGGAGCTCCGTGGAGCCATCGCCGGCGCTAGGCTCGGGTGCTTTGTGGCCTGCGGCTGAACAGCGGCTGTGGACCTCGAGCTGACCAGGGCGCTGGACTCGGCTGGGCCATGTCTTTGCGGGTGTTCGCCTCGGCCAACGGCATCAGGGTGACGGCCGAGGCCGTCAAATGCGTTCAAGGGAACGCGTTCATCCAGATGCCGAGGCCCGGGCCCCGGGGCGGAAAGAGGGATTGGAGCGGGGGATGAGGGCTCGGGCAGGGGAGAGGGAGAGGGGATAGGCACGGGGGGAGAGAGAGGGGGGAGGAGGGGAGGAGGGGGAGAGGGAGGAAGGGGGTAGGGAGGTGGTGAGAGGGAGGAGGAGGGGGAGAGGGAGGAGGGGAGGGGAGGAGGGGGGGAAGAGGGAGGGGGAAAGAGGGAGGGGGAAAGAGGGAGGGGGAGGGTGGGGGGGAAAGAGGGAGGGGGAGGGGAGGGGGGAGGAGGGGGGAAAGAGGGAGGGGAAAGAGTGAGGGGGGAAGAGGTAGGAGGGGGAGGCGGGGAAGAGGTAGGAGGGGGAGGGGGGGAAGAGGTAGGAGGGGAGGGGGGAAGAAGTGGGAGGGGGAGGGGGAAGAGGTAGGAGAGGGATGGGGAAGAGGTAGGAGGGGGAGGGGGGAAGAGGTAGGAGGGGGAGGGGGGAAGAGGGGGGAGGGGGGAAGAGGTGGGGGGGAAGAGGTAGGAGGGGGAGGGGGGAGAAGAGGGGGAGGGGGGAAGAGGTAGGAGGGGGAGGGGGAAGAGGGGGGAGGGGGGAAGACGTAGGAGGGGGAGGGGGGAATAGGTAGGAGGGGGGAAGAGGTAGGAGGAGGGGAGGGGGAAGAGGTAGGAGGGGGAGATGGGGAAGAGTTAGGAGGGGAGGGGGAAGAGGTAGGAGGGGAAGAGGTGGGGGGGGAAATGTAGGAGGGGGAGGGGGGAGAGGTAGGAGGGGGAGGGGGGGAAGAGGTAGGAGGGGAGGGGGGAAGAGGTAGGAGGGGGAGGGATGGAAGTGGTAGGAGGGGGAGGGGGGAAGAGGTAGGAGGGGGAGGGGGGAAGAGTTAGGAGGGGGAGGGGGAGGAAGAGGTAGGAGGAGGAGGGTGGGGAAGAGGTAGGAGGGAGTCGGCGTTTCATCAATTAGGGGCATTTCCTAATTAAGAAAAAGTCACAGAAACGGATACAGGTTTATTGGCATCATTCGAACAACCAGCAAAGATTCAGCATCAAACTATGTCTGAGTTTCTGCTTCACACAGGCGGTCAGAAGCTGCAACATAAGACTTCAAGCATTACTAACTATACCCTGGATCCCAAATATTAACCAGAATTATATTCAATGTTAGAAGTATTTTAAACTACATAAAATTTAAATGTGGAACAAGTAACAGTATTTTGAAATTATTGAATCGCAGATTAAAAGCCTTAAGAAAGTGGCTCCTGATTCCTCCGGTCAGAGGTTAGCTGGCTTCATTATCCTATAACACAATCATCTCAATATAACCCACGGTCACCGCGGCTGGGCTCTAAGTCCAAGCCCTTCCCCGCGGTCTCAACCATCCCGCCGACCTCACAAAATGGCGGCTGCCCTTCACCCACCGGGCTCTGAGTCCAGCCCCTTCCCTCACTCTCACCTTCCCTGTTAAGTCTGTGTGTTATAGTGAGAATTACTACACAGACCACAAGAGTAAATTCAACAGGTCTTTACTGGTTGGAGGTCGGACTACACTGAATACAATATTATTACACTGTGCTTATATACCGGTGTGGTCACCACCGGTATTACGTATACAGCAGCCAAAGAAAGTAGTACCCTTCTTAAGGTGGACCAGGCTTAAGTTCTCTTAAGGTGGAACAGGTTACATACACCACAATCCTCCCTTTTTAGCTTAACAGTCATATCCCCAAATAAACATAACATATATACATATATAACTTCAGGTATAACAGTTCAAAGGTTCAGTCTCTCAGGAGGCTTTCTGATTCGGCTTGGATAACGCCTTTCAGTGGCCTCTGATTCTTGTTGTTGAGGTGCCTCCTCTAGTTGGTTGCCAATGTATTGGGTGTCATCATCATCAAATACATTCTCGGCCGAGGTAGATGCTTCAGGTTCATGAACGTCTTCCACAGCTGTCTCTGTCACAACCATGGGTTCGACCCTTGCTCTCGACTCTACCCGTTGATCCGCATGACGCCTTATCACATTATGACCAATATCTACGGTGTATATCAGAGGTCCTTGTCTGGCCCGGATTGTTCCGGACTGCCATTTGTCGTTTCCATAGCCCCTTGCCATCACTGGTTGTCCTACGTCGAAAGTTCGAGTGGTCTTGCTGTTAATATGCCGAAACTGTTTGTTTTCCACTTCCCTCCGCACATATGGTTTTAACAAGTCCAACTTGGACCGCAACCTTCTGTTATAAAACATCATAGCAGGACTTTGGTTAGTCACGGCATGATCGGCGTTTCTATATGACATCAGGAACTTATCGACCTTGTGTTGCAGCGGAATCTGATCATCATTCATGGCCTTAATAGCCTTTTGAATGTCTGGACAAATCTTTCAGCCAACCCGTTTGTCGCCGGATGATATGGGGCAGAGGTATAGTGTTTAACTCCATTCTTCTTTAAGAATTGTTGGAATTCTTCCGATACAAACTGTGGTCCGTTGTCCGAACAGATCTGTTCTGGCAATCCGTTCCTTGCGAATATTGTTCTTAACACCGCAATTGTCTTTTCTGAAGTAGTGGTATTCATCTTGATGACTTCTGGCCATTTGGAATGTGCGTCCACCGCGATTAGGAACATGGAGTCCATGAATGGACCAGCAAAGTCAATGTGTACGCGTTGCCATGGGGCTGAAGGCCATTCCCATGGGTGTAGCGGTGCTATCGGAGGTGCATTTTGCACTTTTTGACACCCAGCGCAGCTTTTCGTTAACTCCTCAATCTGTTGGTCAATACCCGGCCACCATACGTAAGCCCTAGCAAGACTTTTCATTTTAACTCCCCCCAGAGGACCTTCATGTAGTTCTTTTAAAACTCTTTCCCTTAACTTGGGAGGAATAATCACTCTTGTCCCGTACATCAAAGTACCATGGCAGGCGGACAGCTGGTCTCGCCTTGCCGAGAATGCCGGTAACAGAGGATCACCCCGTGTTGGCCATCCTTTCACTGTCACCTCGTAGACTCTGGACAGTGTCGGGTCGTTCCTGGTTTCTCTTTCAATACTTGCGTTGGTGACAGGTAAACACTTGATAATGGTCGAATGAAATAACTCAACAGGGTCAACTTCCGTCGTGTCTTCATCTTCAGGTAGTGGCAGGCGCGACAGGCCATCAGCATTGCCATGCTGTTTCGTACCTTTGAATTCTATCTGATATTGATGTGCCCCTAAGAAAAGAGACCATCTCTGGAGACGCTGTGCTGTCATCACCGAAACACCCTTCTTAGGGTTAAAAATGGACACCAATGGTTGATGGTCCGTCAGAAGTGTGAATTTTTGGCCCTGTAGGTAATGATTAAACTTCTTCACTCCCCATACAAGGCTAAGGGCCTCCCTATCGATCTGCGCATAGTTGCGCTCAGCGGAGGTCAATGATCTGGATGCAAACGCGACTGGCCTTTCCGTGCCATTTGGCAATTTATGTGAGAGTACTGCCCCAATACCATATGGAGAAGCATCACAAGCCAACCGAATAGGCAGTGTCGGGTTGAAGTGAGCCAACACTTCCTCTGAGGTGATCAATTCTTTGCTTTTGCGAAATGTCTTCTTACAGTTTTCGCCCCAGTCCCATGGTGCCCCTTTCTGTAAAAGAGCATTCAACGGATGCAGCACCGTGGATAGATTTGGCAGAAATTTATGGTAGTAGTTAATTAACCCTAGAAACGACCTCAACTGAGAGACATTCTCCGGAGCGGGAGCCTTTACAACTGCATCTATCTTGTCAGGAGACTTATGAAGCCCCTCCCGGTCAATGACATGACCACAGTACGAGATCCGCTTCTGAAAGAACTCACATTTCTGCCGATTTACCCTAAGTCCATACTCTTTCAGTCTGTTGAGCACCAGAATCACAGAATCACAGAAACCCCACGGTGCAGATAGAGGCCATTTCGGCCCATCGAGCCTGCACCGACACATATCCCACCCAATCCCCGTAACCCCTATACCAACACATATCCCACCCTATCCCGTAACCCCACGTATTTAATCCCCCTAACACTAAGGGTCAATTTTATCATAGCCAATCAACCTAACCCGCACATCTTTGGACTGTGGGAGGAAACCGGAGCACCCGGAGGAAACCCACGCAAACACGGGGAGAATGTGCAAACTCCACACAGACTGTCACCCGAGGCCGGATTCGAACCCGGGTCCCTGGTGCTGTGAGGCAACAGTGCTAACCACTATGCCACCGTGCTGCCCAAGTTAGCGAGATGCTGTTCATCACCATCACCTGTGATCAGAATGTCGTCCAGGTAACATTGTGTGCCTGGAATTCCCTGTAATACCTGCTCCATGGCCCTCTGCCAAATTGCTGGAGCCGATGCCACACCAAAAACCAGCCTATTGTACCGGTACAACCCTCGATGCGTGTTGATCGTGAGGTATTGGCGTGACTCTTCTTCAACCTCCATCTGCAAGTACGCCTGCGGCAGGTCTATCTTGGTGAAGTGTTTCCCACCAGACAATGAAGTGAAAATATCCTCAATCCGTGGAAGCGGATACTGCACCATGTGAAGCACCGGATTAACGGTGATCTTGAAATCTCCACAGATGCGAACCTTCTCTGGATCTCCTGGCTTATTGTTCGCAAGACGTTTCATAACGGGAACAATGGGCGTAGCCCACTCACTCCAATCTACTTTAGACAGTACCCCTGAACGTTCTAGTGCTTCCAGCTCCGCTTCAACCGCAGGTCGTATTGCATAGGGTACCGGTCTGGCTTTAAAAAATTTTGGTTGTGCATGTTCATCAATCTTGATGTTTGCCGTAATTCCCCTCAGTGTTCCCAGTCCCAGCTGGAGCACCTCTTTAGCCTCATCCAATATTCTGGACAATCGTTTAGGTTTGACAGCTGTTTCCCCGGAATCTACCGTTAGTGCTTTCAAGGGGTGCCAGTCCATATTCATTTTCCTAATCCACTCCCGTCCTAGTAGTGGTGGACCTCCTTCAGGTAGCACATATAAGTCCATTACTTGGCTTCCTTCGCCCTTGTGGACCACTTCTACCTCTATTTTTCCGATGGGGTACACTCTTTGCCCCGTGTACGTTTTCAATATAATCTCCGTATCCTGTAAGGGAATATGTTGGAATAACCTTCTGTAATCTTTCTTATTCATGACCGTCAATGCCGATCCAGTGTCCAATTCCATTTTTACTTGGACTCCTGCTATCTTAAGAGTGACCCAAATTGTCTGGAGGTCTGTATCCTTACCAACGTTGTGTATTCTTCAGCTATCCAGTTCATTACTGCTAGCATCTAAATCTGACTTCTGTTCAGTCAAACTGTTCTTTGTCACCTTGTGTACCTTTGCATATTTTCCTTGCGGTGACTTTTTATTGCTGGTCTTCTTTCCTGACCGGCATACTTTAGCTATGTGGCCAAACCTGCCACACGTTCTGCATTCTTGGTTTTTAAACCAACACTGGTTCTGATCGTGCGTTGTCTTTCCACAACGATAACATTTGACAGAACGCAAACCCAATTTGTTTGTACCGAGTTCCGGTGGCCGTAGCTGCACTACTGCCGTGCCTCTCGCTGCGGCCTCGTGTGCTGCTGCCATAGTGACCGCCTTCTCGAGAGACAGCTCATTCTCCTCGAGCAGTCGCCTTTGTGTATCCTGTTTAAATAAACCACACACAAATCTATCTCGAAGTGCCTCTGTCAGTCACATTCCAAACTGACAATATTTTGCTAGCTTACGTAATTCCATCAAATATTCAGCATTGCTTTCATTTTGCAGCTGTCTTCTATCGTAAAATTTAAATCGTTCTGCTAGCATCAGCGGCGTGGGGCTAAGATGATTTTTTAGGACAGTAACAATCTATTCGAACGTCTTATCCGCCGGTTCATCTGGTGATAACAGGTGTTTCAATTGCCCGTATGTCTTCGCACCCATTAAGTTTAGTAATGTTAGTGCTTTATCTGTCTCAGGAATTTTATTTGCCTTACAATAGTTTTGTATGCGTTCTACATACATAGCCCAGTCTTCTATATCACTGTCGAAGGCATTAATGTTCCCATGTTTAGGCATCGTAGCAATTTATCGTATTTTTTAATGTTATCTAAGATGGCGGCTTCCCGCTCTTGCCGTCGTCCTCCGCCCAGAAAATGGCAGTTTTCCCGCGCTTGGTGGTCTTCACCCGTCCCCCCGACGCTGTCTCTGCTTCACCGTGGCTCTCGCGCCTTCAGTTTCCCCAGACGCTGTGCCTTTAGCCCGAATGCGGCCCTTATCTCCAGTCGCGATCGATGTCCCGCGCTGCGCCTCTCGCTCGAAAGCGGCCCGGCCCTTATCTCTGGTCGCGATCGACCTCACTGCCCTTATTCCTCCGTCTTCCCAGCCCCGTCTGTACAGCCAACGCGGTTGACTTTCTGTCGCGTCGCTGCCCGGCTTACCCACCACGAGGTAGTAGAAGAAGCTGACAGTCGCTGATGGAGGCTTCGAGGTCCGGATGTCTTCTGCACTCCGGTTGCTCGATGCCTGCCGCTCGACGTGTCTTCCCGTAGGTGATGAGGGTGGAAACCTCTCTTCGACGTCCTGTCTGTGGACGAAGTCGCCGTGGAAATTACTGCAGCAGGGTAAGAATCAGACTCGTCGCCACTGTTAAGTCTGTGTGTTATAGTGAGAATTACTACACAGACCACAAGAGTAAATTCAACAGGTCTTTACTGGTTGGAGGTCGGACTATACTGAATACAATTTTATTACACTGTGCTTATATACCGGTGTAGTCACCACCGGTATTACGTATACAGCAGCCAAAGAAAGTAGTACCTTTCTTAAGGTGGACCAGGCTTAAGTTCTCTTAAGGTGGAACAGGTTACATACACCACATTTCCCCTCTCTGTCTCTCTCTCCTTCCCTCTCTCTCTTTCTCTCCTTCCCCCCAGTCTCTCGCTCTCTCCTTCCCCCCAGTCTCTCTCTCGCTCTCTCCTTCCCCCAAGTCTCTGGCTCTCTCTCTCCTTCCCCCCAGTCGCTCTCTCTCTTCCCCCCAGTCGCTCTCTCTCTTCCCCCCAGTTGCTTTCTATCTTCCCCCCAGTTACTCTCTCTCTTCCCCCAGTCGCTCTCTCTCTCTCTTCCAACAACAACATGCCCTCGAAAAAGCCTCGGCACCGCCGGGCACTTCAGCTAGTATATATATAAACGGACACATCTGTCTGTCTGTCTGTCTGTCTGTCTATCTGTCTGTCTGTCTGTCTGTCCTTCGGTTTGTGCCTGTCCGGCTATACACTCAAAAGTTATAGAGCGTACCTACGCGTGCGTTACATCAAAAGAAAGCTTACGATTCCAAAACGGTCGTAAGCATATTTACGTTTCGGCCGGACAAAAATTGCGCCTGCGGTATCCAAAAAACGTTCAAAATTCCGCTCATTAGCATCTCATTATCCACTCATTAGCAATATATAGTGATGTTGAGGTCGACCACTCGTACGCCGGGTTCCTGGCGCGTGCGGACGGGCCCTCCTACATTCGAGTGAAGGGACGATTGACCAATCCTCTGCTTCGGTGACCTGACGGTCGACCAATTGGTGCGTGTGTGGGCGCGCCTTATCATTCTGAACCGAGGTGAGTCGCGGCCATCTTGATTCCAAACTTTTCCTTTCTTTTTCCCGCTTTCTGCATCTTTAAAAAAAAAGTTGCTTTTAAAACAAAAGTTAATTACTTTCTAAATCTTTTATCTAATCTCATTAATTTTCCTACCTTTCCCCGTTTTTCCAGGTAGGCCTCGAAGCCTCGGCCTCTCCTCCACACCCACGTCTGAGCTAGGCACCTCCCGGCCCCAGTCAACAAGCGGCCCCTGATCGCCGCCATCTTTGTGAAGGCTGGAGGGGCGGGCCTCAGCCGAGCGCCACTACCGCCGCCATCTTAGTAAAGGCTGGTGCTGCAGTGGCGGCACAGAGCTCTGCGGAGCAGGTGCGCGGCAGCGTCTAACTCTCCCCCCCCATTCTGTCTCTCTCTCTCTTCCCCACGCCTCCTGAATGCGCGGGGGAAGAGGCCCAGGGCACCGTGGCCGCTTTCGGAGACTTCAGCTCCGTGACAGGTGAGGAGGGTCTTTGTTCACGTTGGGCGGGTTCCCTGGGTGCTGATCCCTGGCGGTGTGGGTGTGGGGCCGGAGCCCGGCTCTTACCTTGCCCCGGAGAGCGGGCGGACGGCAGGGCCTGGAGTAGCAAATCGGGCACCGGCGCCAAGATGATTTCCATACAGAGCCTGAGCGGCCGGCGAGCTCGGGCACAAAAAATGGCAGAAGAAAAACTGAGAGCGGCAGAGGGGAACAGATGTCAGAGAAACAGAGAAATAGGGAGGGAGGAGAGGGAGAGGATAGGGAGAGGGAGAGGGAGAGGGGCAGGGAGGGAGAGGGGCATGGAGGGAGAGGGAAGAGAGAGAGGGTGGGGGGAGAGAGAGAGGGTCGGAGGAGGGGAGAGAGAGAGGGTGGGGGGAGGGGGAGAGAGAGAGGGTGGGGGGAGGGGGGAGAGAGAGAGGGTGGGGGAGGGGAGAGAGAGAGGGTGGGGGGAGGGAAGAGAGAGAGAGGGTGGGGGAGGGGAGAGAGAGAGAAGGTGGGGGGAGGGGAGAGAGAGAGGGTGGGTGGAGGGGAACGAGAGAGGGTGGGGGGAGGGGAGAGGGAGGGGGAGGAGAGGGGGAGGAGGGAGGGAGAGGGGGAGGGGGGAGCGGGAGGGAGGGAGAGAGAGTAAAGCAGGGAGAGACAGGGGGAGGGAGAGAGAGAGGGTGAGGGAGGGAGAGCGTGAGGAGAGGGGGAGGGAGGGAAAGAGTGAGGGGGTGGGACAGGGAGGGAGAGCTTACCTTCTTCCTTCCTTCGCAGGGGTCCATCGGGCCACCTTCTGCCCCCCAGTTGCGCTCTCTCTTCCCCCCCAGTCACTCTCTCTCTTCCCCCCCAGTCGCTCTCTCTCTTCCCCCCCCAGTCGCTCTCTCTCTTCCCCCAGTCGCTCTTTCTCTTCCCCCCCAGTCGCTCTCTCCCTTCCCCCCCAGTCGCTCTCTCTCTTCCCCCCCAGTTGCTCTCTCTCTTCCCCCCCAGTCGCTCTCTCTCTTCCCCCGCAGTCGCTCTCTCTCTTCCCCCCAGTCGCTCTCTCTCTTCCCCCCCAGTCGCTCTCTCTCTTCCAACAACAACATGCCCTCGAAAAAGCCTCGGCACCGCCGGGCACTCGAGCTAGTCTATATATATAAAAGGATACATCTGTCTGTCTGTCTGTCTGTCTGTCTATCTGTCTGTCTGTCTGTCCTTCGGTGTGTCTGTCCGGCTATACACTCTAAAGTTATAGAGCGTATGTACACGTGCGTTACATCAAAAGAAAGCTTACGATTCTGGAACGGTCATAAGCGTATTTAAGTTTCGGCGAGACAAAAATTGCGCCCGCGGTATCCAAAAAACGTTCAAAATTCCGCTCATTAGCATCTCATTATCCGCTCATTAGCAATAGAGTGACATTAAGGTCGACGAATCATACGGTCGAGCGACCTGACGGTCGACCAATCGCTGCATGGCGGGGGTGGGTTCCTGGCGCGTGCGGGCGGGCACTCCTAGAGTCAAGTGACGGGACGTGTGTGGGCGGGCCTTTTCATTCTGAAATGAGGTGAGTGGCCGCCATCTTCAATCACAGAAACCCCACAGTGCAGATAGAGGCCATTTCGGCCCATCGAGCCTGCACCGACACATATCCCAACCGATCCCCGTAACCCCTACACCAACACATATCCCACCCTATCCCCGTAACCCCACGTATTTAATCCCCCTAACACTAAGGATCAATTTATCATAGCCAATCATCCTAACCCGCACATCTTTGGACTGTGGGAGGAAACCGGAGCACCCGGAGGAAACCCATGCAAACACGGGGAGAATCTGCAAACTCCACACAGACAGTCACCCGAGGCCGGATTCGAACCCAGGTCCCTGGCGCTGTGAGGCAACAATTCCAAACTGTTCATTTCTTTTTCCCACTTTCTGCGTGTTTCTTTTCAAATCTACATTTCCAGCAAAAAAAAATTTGCTTTTAAAACACAAATTGTTTTTAAAAAAAGTTAATTAATTTGTAAATCTTTTCTCTAACCTCTATAATTTTCCTACCTTTCACCGTTTTTCCAGGCCCGGGGCCTAGGCTTCTCCAACTGCCAGCAGCGCAACTCCACTCCCAGGCTCCCGGCCTAGACAGGGACTAACACTTCCAGAGGGGAGAGGGTGTGCTGCCTCAGCTCCATTCCCGGGGTCGGTAGGTGGGTAGGCTTCATAAGCAACTGGGGTAGGTCGCAAGCCCTGAATAATAATCTAAAGATCCTGTGTTTGCAGCTGAGGGAATTTCTTCTGCTGACAGCCCCAGGTTAACGGCAGCCATCTTTGTCAAGGAGGGCAAAAAGTTTCAGTGCGATGCCATTTTGATTCAGTGTGTAACAGAGTGCATGCGCGGCCATCTTAGTACAGGAACATAGAGTGGGTGGGGCTTCTGTGCTCCCAATCGGGTCCTGGTGACCGAGACAGACAATCGACTGTGTGGGCGGGGCCTAATCTTTCCAACTGAAAAGCGGAAATACAACAGAAACCACGAGAATACAGCGCTAACGAAATGGCGTATGGAGCAGAAAAGTGCTATCGCTGCGGCAGAACAACCCATGATCAGAAGGACTGCTGGTTTAAGGACAAAGTATGCAGGCAATGTGGGAAAATGGGACATATAGCAAGAGTCTGCAGGTCGGGAAAGAAAACCAACACTACAAGAACTACTAAGGAAAAGTACAAGGAAGTAAAGAAATTGACAGACAGTAGTTCGGAAGATCAGGAGAGTGATAAGGACTCCTGGAGCAGGAGACTAAGTTGTCCAAAGTTAAACAACGTGATCGCAAAGGAGGATCACTGAACCATTTGGGTCACCCTCATGATAGCAGGGTCCCCAGTAAAGATGGAATTGGACACAGGATGAGGCCTAACTGTCATGAATCGACGAGACTATGAGCAGCTATTCTCACACATACCCTTGAAGGACTCGTCCATTGTATTGAAGACATACACGGGGCAAAAAGTCTACCCCAGAGGAAAAATAAGGGTGCCAGTTGAATACAACGGCAAGGAAACACAGAAACTGTACCTATATATACTACCAGATGGAGGACCACCATTATTGGGACGTGAATGGATCCGAAAAATACAATTGGATTGGCATTCCATTCAGGCGCTAACTGTGACTGATAAAAAGGATGATGACGTTACACCTGGACGACTGCCAAAAATTCTAACTGATGCGAAAGAGGTGTTCCAGCAAGGACTTGGGACTCAAAAGGAGTAACGGCAATGATAAAAATCGAAGATAATGCAAACCCAAAATTTTTAAGTCCAGACCTTATGCAATCTGCCCAGCGTTGAAGCAGAGCTCGAGAGTCTGGTGCATTCGGGTGTGCTGTCCAAGGTGGACTGGAGCGAGTGGGCCACATCCATCGTTCCTGTAATGAAGAAATCATTGAGCAGCACGCCTGGGGAGCCGAAGAAGGTTCGCATCTGTGGGGACTTCAAGGTAACTGTGAACCCAGTCCTGCACACAGTACAATATCCACTTCCACGGATAGAAGATATTTTCGCCTCACTATCTGGAGGGAAATGCTTTACGAACATTGATCTGGCCCAAGCGTATCTACAAATGGAGGTGGAAGAAGCATCTAGGAAATACCTCACGATAAACACTCACAAAGGCCTTTACCAGTACAATCGACTGGTATTCGGGGTAGCATCAGCCCCGGCTATTTGGCAGAGGGCGATGGAACAAGTCCTGCAAGGGATCCCGGGGACCCAGTGTTATTTGGACGACATCCTGGTTACGGGCGAAAATGACAGTGAACACCTTGCCAACCTGGAGCAGGTGCTCACAAGATTACAGGAATATGGGCTACGAGCCAACCGCCCCAAATGCGAGTTCTTCAGGAGACAAATCTCGTATTGTGGCCACATGATTGATGAGGAAGGGTTGCATAAGTCGCCGGACAAGATTGAGGCTGTAGTCAAGGCTCCATCACCGGAAAATGTGTCGCAAATGAGGTCGTTCCTCGGGTTGGTGAACTACTACCATAAGTTCTTGCCGAATTTATCTACAATTCTGCACCCACTGAATGCCCTACTGCAAACTGGAGTAACATGGAAATGGAGTGATGAGTGTAAGTGTGCCTTTCAGAAATGTAAATGTCTAATCACTTCAAAAGAAGTATTGGCCCACTACAATCCAACACTACTGATTCGGTTAGCATGTGATGCGTCTCCCTACGGCATCGGAGCAGCGCTGTCACACAAATTCCTTGATGGTTCAGAGAGGCCAATAGCCTTTGCGTCGCGCTCGTTAACCTCAGCCGAGTGTAACTACGCCCAGATTGACGGGGAGGCCCTCAGCCTGGTGTGGGGTGTGAAGAAGTTCAATCACTATCTGCACGGGCAGAAATTCACCCTACTGACTGATTATCAGCCCCTGGTCTCCATTTTTAACCCAAAGAAGGGCGTTCCGGTGATGACGGCGCAACAGCTGCAAAGATGGTCACTTTTTCTAGGGGCACATCAGTACGACATAGAATACAAGGATACGAAACAGCATGGAAATGCTGATAGGCTGTCGCGCCTACCATTGCCTACGGTAGAGGAAGCACCTGCAGTGCACCCTGTTGAGATATTCCATGCGACTATAGTCGAATGTCTACCTGTTACAAACTCAAGTATAGAGAAGGAAACCCGAAATGACCCGACACTCTCTCGGGTCTATGATTTGATGGTGAAGGGATGGCCAGCACATGGCAACACACTGTTGCCAGCATTCTCGCCAAGGAGAGAACAGCTGTCAGTGTGCCAGGGGACCTTGATGTGTGGATCCCGAGTGGTAATTCCACCCAAGTTGAGAGATAGAGTGCTCAATGAGCTTCATGAGGGTCATCTGGGAGGGGTAAAAATGAAGAGCCTAGCCAGGGCATTTGTGTGGTGGCCGGGAATCGATAAAGAAATCGAGGATATGACCAAGAGATGCACAGGATGCCAGAAGGTCCAAAACGCTCCACCACAGGCCCCGCTACATCCATGGGAGTGGCCCTCATCTCCATGGCAACAGGTACACATTGATTTATCTGGTCCATTTATGGACTCAATGGCCTAGAAATTCAGTTGGGCTTGCCAGCCGTTAGCGCCTTAGGGGGAGTAGATCTCGAGCGCTAGGCGCTTATCGCCCAGGCGCAGCGCGATCTGCGCCTCTCCCCAACTTCAGGACACATTTAGCGCCGGCGCAAAGTCTTAGCGCGCGCCCTGCTGCGCGCGCAGATCATGACGTCATTTAATAGTGCAACGCCCTTTGTGCGCCCCAAACCGGAACTTCACTCGCGCCGGCCCATTGTGCGCCGGGCGTCCCGAGCGACTGTGAAGTGGAACGGTACACAGGCCAGCCGGGCCGGGGGGAGCGCTAATTAAAGGGCACTTACCCAGCAGTATAAAGGCCAGCCATTTTGCAGCATTCACTCTTGTGCAACGGTTTTTTGGACAGAGACCAAGGAGGAGAGTTTACTGCTTTGGACCAACACTTGGACAGGTATTTTTGGCTCAGGCCAGAGCTTACCAATTATCTTTGCCTTCATTCAGAGCTCAGTGTTTGCCAGCATATAATGGGGGCTGCATTGGGTGGCAACGCTGAATTTCAGCCTTATGCCAGAAGGGCTTACAGACGCCGTGAGAGAGTGGCAGCCCTGGCTAGACGCAGAGGGGGCAACAGGCGTCGCCAACTGAGGCCTTACCCACGCAGGGTATACCGCCCGCAGACCTCCTATCTGACCATGTCTGCCGCGATGTGTGTTCGGAGGCTGCGATTCCGAAGGGAGGTGGTTGCAGACATCTGCCGGCTGCTTCAGAGAGATCTGCAGCCACAGCTGATGCGCAGGACGTCTCTGTCGGTGGCAGTGAAGGTGACGGTGGCTCTCAACTTCTATGCCTCCGGCTCCTTCCAATCCGCTACTGGGGACATCGCTAACATCTCCCAGTTCGCCATGCATTGCTGCATCCACCAGGTGACCGAAGCCCTTTTCAGAAGGAGACATCAATTCATCTCCTTCCCCATGACCCTGGACAAGCAGCAGCAGCGTGCAGTGGGATTTGCAAGAATAGCGGGCTTCCCCATGGTGCAGGGCGCCATTGACTGCACGCATGTGGCTTTGCGGGCACCCCTTGAGCATGCCGAGGATTACCGCAACCGGAAGGGCTACCATTCCCTCAATGTACAGCTGGTGTGTGACCACAGGCAGCGCATCCTAGCTGTCAATGCCCGCTTTCCAGGCAGCAGCCACGATGCCTTTATCCTGCGACAGACAACTGTGGCTGACATGTTCCAGGCACAGCCTCCCCCAAGAGGATGGCTTATCGGGGACAAAGGCTATCCTTTGTGTACCTGGCTCATGACCCCGCTCCGCGCGCCCACGACCCCTGCTGAAGAGGCATACAATGAGAGCCATCAAGCGACGAGGAACCTCATAGAACAAACAATCGGCATGCTCAAGCAACGGTTCCGCTGTCTCGACCGCTCCGGGGGAGCACTCCAGTATTCGCAGGATCGAGTCTCCCAATTCGTCGTCGTTTGCTGCATGCTGCACAACCTGGCTATCCGCAGGACTCAGGCACTGCCACCTCACGTTGGACCACCACCTCAGGAGGAGGAGCAGGAGGAGCATGAGGACGACGAGGACGAGGAGTACCAGCCTAGGAGGGACGCACAAGGTCCAAGGGCCGCCCGTCGTCGGCTTATTGAACGTCACTTCTAGGCCCCCTGTCAGGGAATGGCTTGTGCCAATGATAGAACATGATTGCAGCCGCTCCGCAAGCCCTCAGCCGGTTAAGGCAACAAACACTTCAAAGATCAAACATGGACAATGTGAATAAATAAAATGCTTTATTGTACAAACTCTGGGCCCTTCCCACATGAAAACCAAAAACAGATGAAACCCCCAAAAAACACTCAAACACATTACTCACTCCCACAACCTGGGGAGGATTAACAAAATAGGGCAACTAAAATGGCCGTCATTCCCGGCCTTCGTCCAAAACAAACATCACATCATCGGCCTTCAAAAAACAAACATCCAATTCTCGGCCTCAAGAAACAAACACAAATGGCCACACATTCGACTATTTGGCCTGCTATGGCGATGCCTTGGACATCTTTGGGTGGCCCCTGCCCGCTCTGCAGCTCCGCCTCAAAGTAAGGCCATTGGCTGCTGCAAGGCTGGGGGCAGGCTCCTGAGGGGCACACGTCGTGACGGCAGATGCCCTTGGGGGTCGGCCTAGTCGAGGTCTGGCCGTCGAGCGGCTGGCTGTTGATTGCTGCAGCTGTGGCTGGCCAGCATCAGTCGCTGCAGCAGCTCCTGGCAGCTCCACTGGGGGAGTGGCAGTGGAGGCTGGAGGAATGGCGGCAAGCTGGCGGATGGCAGGCGCGCGCTGGTCGCCTGAGACACTGGCACTCGCCCGGGCCAGCACTGCAGCATTCGCACCAATCTGCCGAGGGACAGACCGATGTGCTGCTGCAGCGCGCCGGGTGCCCTGGCGATGCCTGGCTGACACCGTGAGTGTGGCAGCAGTGAGTGCCCATGTTGACCTGTTCACTGACCGCAGCAGAGCAGCCAGTGACTGGACGGCACCACTAATCACCTGGCCAGTCGCTGACAGATCTGCCCGGTATTCCGCCCGACTGGTGGCCTCTAAGGGCCCGAACTCGGCCACACTCCGAGAGAGCGAATTGATGGACTCAGGCAACCGTGCCACTGCCGCCATGAGCTCCGTGTGCCGGCGCTCCGAGTCCGCGGACAAGTCTTCGAGGCGTTCCATCTCCTCGGCGAAGAGCATCTCCTGACTGGAGGCCGGACTCTCCCTCTGGGGAGAAGGCCGCCGAGCTGGACGACCCTTCCTCCGTTGCTGGATGCCACTGGGCCCAGCAATTGGACTCCCCTCCGACGCATCCCCCCTCTGGGGAGAAGGCCGCCGAGCTTCCAACCCCCTCCCGCCTTTCTGCAACATGCAGGTCCCAGGAGCTCCCCTCCCCTTCGACACTTCCGCCACGCTGCCTTCCAGGGAAGACGTGTCCCCTACATTGGCCTGGGTGGCCGCGGCTGAGGGTTCCCCTGATGGGCCGCCTTCCTCTTGCTCCTCCTCCTGCTCCTCCTCGGAGGGTCTGTCACTGGCAAGTTGAGGGGCCTCCTCTTGACCATCTGAAAGCAGGAAGGCACAAGAGTAGCTTTAGAGTGAGGAGAGGGCGTCAGTGCGGGATGCACGAGTGGTGGCATTCAGCGCATTGGTCGGACAGTGGCAAAGGATGTAGATCTGATGCGCAAGTGGGACGAGAGAGGTGCAAAAGGTGATGTCCTTACCATTGCTGCCCAGAACAGGGTCGGCATCTCCACATGCAACGGGCCCAATCACCCGGCCACCCATGAGGCGCTCCACGCGATGTTGCAGGTTGGTGAGTGGCTGGATATGGGGTCATCCTCCCCCGGTCGCAGTCCGGCTCTTGCGATTATTCGCCAGCTTGGCCTGCAAGAGAAAGGACAGCCTCTAAGTACAGTGTGTCGCCGTGATCTTGTGTGCACTGCCTCCCATGGTAGAATAGCCTGGCCAGTGTGTCGCCATGATCTGGTGTGCACTGCCTCCCATGGTGGAATAGCCTGGCCAGTGTGTCGCCATGATCTGGTGTGCACTGCCTCCCATGGTGGAATAGCTTGGCCAGTGTGTTCAGTGCAGAATGTGCAATTGATGCTCATGCCTGTGCCATAGCTGCTGGATGAAGGCTGGCCATTAGAGCTTTCAGGTCCCTTTGCACATAATGTGAGGTGCACATGCAAGGATGAGGAGGTCACTGGAAAGGGTACTCACCCTGACAATGCGTGTGAGGTCATTTAACTTTTTGCGGCATTGGGCACCGGTCCTGGGGATGTCGCTGTTGGCTGACAGCTTGCTGGCGACATGCCTCCAGGCTCTCCTGTAGACGCGGACCGTCGCCTTCTTGCTATTGTCCGGGTACAAAACATGGCGCCTCTTCTCCACAGCAGCAAGCAGCACACTCAGATCACGCTCTGAGAAGCGCTGCACACGTTCACGGGCCTTCTCCATGTCTTCAGGCGCTATTTGGGTCCAGCAGCAGTATTCAGGCCTAGCTGGAGGGCTCCACTATCCAGGGCGTGGCAGCAGACACAGTCGACCCTTCCCCCTTAAGAGCTGGCCGGCGCCAGGGTGTCTGCTGTCAGTCACGAGATGGCCGCACCTGCGCTGCGCCCGGCCTCGGCGCTATCGATCACCATCTCCGGCTTAGCGCCCAAAGAGAGGCGTCCAGCAGCAGTTTTAGCGCTCGCCCGAACTAGTAGGGCGAAGCTAATGAATATCGGAGAAGTGGCCTAGATTTGGCGGCGGCCGCAAACTTTAGCGGACGCCCCACTTTAGCGCCCCAAAAGTGGCGTCAATGAATTTCTAGGCCAATGTTCCTAATCGCTGTGGATGCCCATTCGAAATACCCAGAGGTCATCAAAATGTCCTCCACCACCACGGAGCAAACTATTGCAGTCCTACGGACTATCTTCGCCAGGAATGGCTTGCCAGATCAGATTTGCTCCGACAATGGGCCAGTTTGTGTCCGAGGATTTCCGGAGGTTTCTGAGGAAAAATGGGGTGAAACATTACACATCTGCCCCATATCATCCAGCCACAAATGGATTGGCTGAGAGGTTTGTTCAGACCTTTAAAAAGGCAATAAAGGCAATGCATAATGACGACATACCACTACAACACAAGGTGGATAATTTCTTGTTTGCTTACCGGAATGCGACACATGCAGTCACCAACCAAGCTCCAGCCATAATGTTCTTCAACCGAAGGCTAAGATGTTGCCTGGATTTGCTCAAACCAAACATAAGATGAGATGTTGAGGATAAGCAATTCCAGCACATAAATGAGAAGCCAACCAGGAGCTTCAAGATAGGGCAACCAGTCTTGGCCCACGACTACCGAACAGAAAAATGGCAGCCAGGAACGATATGCACACAGCAGGGACCACTAATGTACACAGTGGACGTTGGAGAGAGCATCGTGAGACACCATGCTGACCAGATTCTAGAGTCTCAGGAACAAGCCAAACCCATACCACGAGCAGGTGCACCTGGTAATCAACCCGAAGTACAGATTGCGTCTACCTCAGAAGCAGTGGTATTGGAAGCTGACGAACCAACCAATGACAATGAGCCAGAATCAACTCCGCCGCAAGAACAGGACACTCGAGAAAGGCGCTATCCAGTCAGGATCAGGAAGTCTCCTCAAAGACTGAACTTATAAATGATTATTTCAGTTGATGTATATAGTACAGAGAAAATTGTAATAGTAATTAGTTATTATTTAGTTGTTAAATGAGTGTTATGTACTGTTTATCTAAAAGGGGAGGAATTGTTGTGTATGTACCTTTAAGAGAAAAACTGATTCTATACTGCAGTACCGGCAGTGACCACCCCTGTATATAAAGCCATAGCAGGCTTCTGTACTTCAGTCTGAAGTTACCCCCTGTTTAGCTGCAAGCACGAGCAGAGGGAGCAGCCAGACTTTGGAGAGTGGATTAAAGTGGTGGTCCCCTGACCAGGAAGAGGAGGAGAACGTTGGACCACCACCACCACCAACTCCACCATCATTACATCAACTGAGGTGCCTGGAGAGAGAGGACAGAGGAGGAGAAGGAGAAAGGAGGCCTACATCAACATCAACCAGGGGAGAGGCCTTTCTATCACTGCCTCCCCAAATTGGCCTCCACTTCAGGAGAGGGAGAGAGGGGAGAGAAACCAACTGCTTGAAAGGAGGGAAGAAAACTTCATCCGTAACATCTACAGGTGGGTGTTATTTGGGGCACTCTCCCAAGACTTTGTATTTTAGGTGGGGGGAGTAAAGAAGAAGCAAGGCTGGATCATCAAGGGGTGTAGTGTGTGTGTGTGTGTGTGCTCTTGTTAAAAGCAAGGCCACACACACCACTAATTAGCATCCCTTCTATTGCCTGCCCTGGGAGAGCTTGGAGCTGCCCAAGGTGAAGTCCTTAATTTAATTTAATTACATCGTTAAGACCTGTTGCAGGACTAAGCCTGGGCTTCTCCAGCTTTTCCAGGTGAAGACGTCTTCTCCCCCTGCCAGAAGACCACCATCACCAAAGACTTTTTCCATCGGAGAGTGCAACCCTGCCAACACCCACCCACCATCCTGAGTGGCAACACTGCCCTTTGCGGCCTCCCTCCTTCCCACCCCCCCCCCACCTCTCTCTCTCTCTTTGTCTCTCTCTGCCTGTCTTTCTAAGGCACCTTAGTTTCATCTATTTTATTAATTGCCAATTGAGCAGAGGGGAGAGGGCTCCTCTCCCAATTTAAATCAATAAGGAGAGAGGTGTGTCCTCATTTTAATCAGCTCCCTCTGCTCAATAGAGGACAAAAAAATATATATATACACCGAGGCCATTAACACCTTCAGGCCTGTGACTTGGGGTGAGTGTAGCCCTTAAAAAAAAAGCACCCCAGAATGGCGACTGCATCTTCGCCGGTGGCGGGGCCAGCCGGGACCTATGCGAGAGTGGTAGCCACAGCCACAGCTGCTCCCGCTGTTCCTGCTGCCCCGCCACCTTTTCGATTAATAACAAAAAAGCTTGGGGTGAAGAGCTACACTCACCCCACTATGACCATCGAGGCCTGCGTCAAGGCCATGGCTGGGGTTGTCGGCCCCTCAGCCATCGTCGCGGCCTCAAAAATGTATGGGAAGGCTGTGTTCTTCCTGGGGTCGGAGCGGGCGGTGTCCCTGGCTGTCGCCAAGGGGCTCACCGTGGGCGGGACCTTCCTGCCGGTGGATCCTCTCGAGGCCACCGCGCAGAGGATCATTATTTCCAACGTCCCGCCCTATGTTCCTGGTGAGCTCCTCCTTCCCCATTTGCGACAACTTGGGGAGGTGAGGTCGGGGATCACACCCATCCCGCTCGGCTTCCGGGAGGCCAGCCTTCGCCACGTCTTCTCCTTCCGGCGCCAGCTGTTTATCCAGCTGGCGCGGGAGGAGGACACTGAAGGGGCGTTCGTCGTCCTCCACGAGGGGACCGCCTACCGCGCCTTTTGGACGTCGGACGGTGTGAGGTGCCATGCCTGCAGGGAGGTGGGGCACATCAGGAGGAACTGCCCTGCCTCCAAGGCCGCCGGATCATCTCGTGCGGCCGAGGCTGGCGCCGCCGCCGCCGCCCTTCCCCCCGGATCTGCCCGCGCGTCAAGTACGTCTGATACACGGTTGACGTCGGGGGCCGATGCCACCAAGGCCTCCGGCGGGGGGGAGGGAGCGTGTCCGGCCGGAAAGAAGGCGCGGGGAAAAAAGAAGCACCTTAGGGCAGGTCCCCCCGTGGATGGTGAGCCCTTGCCCCTTGAGCCCCTTACACCCGCGCTCCTCGCGGAGTTGATCAGGGCAGATGTGAGCGGGAGGGGCCCCGTGCCCGAGCCTGTGGCCGCAACCGCCGCAGCGGTAATGCCAATACCTGTGGCCGGGCTCGGGCCCGAGGAACCTGACAAACCTGCTCCGCCGGAGGGAGTCGAGGAGGAGGCCTTTGCAGACATGGAGGTCTCCCTCGCTCCCTCCGTGCTAAAAAGAAGGCGCGACCCCCTGGATGAGGAGGAGGACCGGGAGGAGGAAGGTCCCTCCGAGCAGGGGGAGTCGTCGCCCGCCGCGGGGGGTACTGCGCACCCCCCCGCCCCCAGCGCTGTCGTCATCACCAGCGATCGGCAGGGGTCGCCTGTCCCTCGGGAGGCTGAGGCAGATGTGTCTGTCCAGCACATGCCTCCCGGGGATGGGGATGAGACCCTGCCCGTGGGGGGGGTTGCGGAACAACCCGCGGCAGTAATTGAAGTTGATCTTTTATCGGTGTCGTTACCCCTCGCCGGGTCGGGCAGCCTGGGGGCTGGGTCGGGCGAGCTCGAGGATAATGAGCTCGCCCAATGCGACGCGGACGTCACCCAGGGGATGCTCGTCCTGGTAGAGCTTTTAATTCAAAACCCCCCGTCCGCTGGGTCGGAGGTTGGTGGCGGGGAGGAGGATGGCCCCCTGGCTGCGTCTCTGGTGCCGGACGTACTGGAGGAGCTGGAAATTGTTCTCTCCCCGGTTTCTCCGGTCGTTCCGGCGTCTGAGGCGGAGGGGAGCTCTGAACCGCCGCCGTCTTCTGGCCCGGCACCCCTAGAGGAGCCCAGGGAGAAATCCTCTGCCGCCGATCCTGGGGGTGGGATCCGGGCGGAGGTGGGGCTGGCTGGCGCGGCCGAGTCGTTCGCTTCGCACTGCGCGGCGGACGGGTCGGCCGCTGGTGACGACCCCCTGGAGGAGGATGGGGACTCGGTGATGGGCACGGAGGACGATTCGGACTCCAGCGCCGACGTGGCGATGGATGACCTCGTGCCCCTTGCCGAGTCTCCCCTCATTTCCGTAAGGGAACTCCGGGATTTTATGGCCACGTGCCTGGGTCAGCGCAATAAGGTCCGGCTGGCCCTCGACAGGTGGTCGGAGCTGGCGCTGCTCATCGATTCCGTCCGCGCCGCCGTTAAGATCTTGGGCGCGGACGAGGGTGTGAACCCGCTCGAGCTGCGTCAGCTCACAACGTTTCTCACTGGGCTGCTGAGGAAGTGGCGGCGGACCTGCGGCTGCGCTTCCTCCCCCCGTTAGGTGTAGGAAGAGGTTGCACTATGCTTCTGACATGAAGATAACCATAGCCAGCCTCAACATCAACGGCAGCAGGGAGGCGCGCCGCAGATTCAATAACTTCTCGGTCCTTCGGGACGGGAATTATGCGGTGTGCTTCCTGCAAGAAACCCACACCGTTCCGGGAGACGAAGCCACGTGGCTCCTGGAGTGGCAAGGAGGGGTCAGCATGAGTCACCTCTCCAACAATTCCAGCGGGGTGGCTATCTTGCTGGCCCCGCATTTTCAGCCGGAGATCTTGGGGGTCAAGGAGCACGTGCCAGGCCGCTTGCTCCAGGTCACTGTTCGCCTGGGGGGCGTGCCGCTCCATCTAGTGAACATGTACGCCCCTCAGACCAGTGCGCAGCAAGTGCGCTTCTTCGAAGAAGTGTCCGCTCTCTTGGGCTCCATCGACGTGGGCGAGTGCGTCATCCTCGGGGGGGATTTTAACTGCACCCTCGAGGCGAGGGACCGTTCGGGTCCCCCGCGAAGCCCGGCGGCGATGGAGAAGTTGAGGGACCTGGTTGGGTCCTTCGACTTGGTGGACGTCTGGCGAAATCTCCACCCCGACTCCAGCGCCTTCACTAGCGTGAGGTCTGGGGGAGGAAGGTCCAGAATCGACCGCCTCTACATTTCCCGGGCGTACGTCTCCTGCGTTCCGGCAGCTTCCATGCGGCCGGTGCCGTGCACGGACCACCACCTGGTGTGGGCGGAGCTCGCTCCGCTGCACGCGCGGGGGGGGTCCGTGTACTGGCATTTTAACAACCTGCTGCTGGAGGACGCACGGTTCCGGGATTCGTTTCGTCGATTCTGGGCCGACTGGAGAAGGAAGCAGGGGGGCTTCCCCTCCTTGAGGCTATGGTGGGATGTGGGCAAGGCTCACATCCGTCTCTTCTGTCAGAAGTACGCGAAGGGGTCGACCAAGAGGCGGGAGGCCCAGGTTGGGCGGTTGGAGAAGGAGGTGCTCGACCTGGAGTCCCGTCTCGGTCAGGTCGTCGAGGACCCGGCCCTGCGGAAGGTGTACAAAGAGAAGAAGGGCGCGCTGAAGGACCTGCAGCTCGTCGGGTCCCGAGGCGCGTACGTGAGGTCGCGGATCCAGCTCCTGCGGGACCTGGACCGCGGCTCCCCCTTCTTCTACTCGCTGGAAAAAAGACGGGGGGTCCGTAAGCAGCTCTTGGGGCTGCTGGCCGACGACGGATCTCTGGTCTCGGATCCGGAGGGAATCAGCGCGGAGACCCGCGCCTATTACGGGGCTCTGTTCTCTCCGGATCCATCCAGCGAGGATGCGTGCAGAGTTTTGTGGGAGGACCTGACGAAGGTTGGCCCGGAGGGCGCCGAAAAATTGGACGCTCCGCTAAGTCTGGCGGAGCTGACCGGCGCCCTCCGCCAGCTCTCTAGGGGAAAGTCCCCGGGGCTGGACGGGCTGACCGTGGAGTTCCACAGGGCATTCTGGGACGTCTTGGGGGGCGACTACGCGCGGGTCCTGGGGGAAAGTTTGGCGACCGGGGAGATGCCCCTCTCTTGGCGCAGGGCGGTCATTGTCCTGCTGCCTAAGAAGGGCGATCTCCGCCTCCTTAAGAACTGGTGCCCGGTCTCCCTCCTCAGCACGGACTATAAAATCTTTGCCAGGGCCATGTCTGCTCGCCTTGGCACCGTGCTGGCCCACATGATCCACCCCGACCAGTCCTACACGGTCCCGGGCCGGACCATCCACGATAACATCCATCTGGTCCGGGACCTGGTCCACCACTCCCAGAGGGCTGGTCTGTCGGTCGCCTTCCTTTCCCTGGATCAGGGGAAGGCGTTCGACAGGGTGGATCACGAGTATCTCTTCGGGACTCTGCGCGCATTCGGGTTCGGGACGCATTTCGTCACCCGGATCCGACTTCAGTACGCTGCCGCGGAGTGTCTGATTAAAGTTAACGGGTCCTTGACGGCGCCCCTTCGCTTCGGGAGGGGGGTGCGTCAGGGATGCCCCATGTCCGGTCAGTTATATGCCATTTGCGTGGAGCCTTTCCTGCGCCTCTTGCGGAAGAGTTTGACGGGACTGGCTCTGCAAGGGCCGGGCGTGGAGGTGGTCCTCTCGGCTTACGCCGATGACGTGCTCCTCATGGTCACGGATCCCGCTGACTTGCGGAGGATGCGGGAATGCCAGCAGATTTACTCGGACGCATCCTCCGCCAAGATCAACTGGGAGAAATGTTCCTGACTCCTGGTGGGTCAGTGGCGGGTGGACTCCCTGCCGGAGGAGTTCAGGCCTTTCGCCTGGAGCACCACGCACCTCCTCTATTTGGGAGTCTACCTTAGCCCTGCCGAGGACGCTTGGCCGGCGAACTGGCAAGAGCTGGAGGCCAAAGTCACCGCTCGCCTAGGACGCTGGACAGGACTGCTCCGAGTGTTGTCCTACAGGGGTCGAGCGCTGGTCATAAACCAGCTGGTGGCCGCCATGTTGTGGTACCGGTTGGTCACTTTGATCCCTCCCCCTGCGTTTGTCGCCAAGATTCAGAAGAAGCTCATCGACTTCTTCTGGGACAAAAGGAAGCACTGGGTCTCTGCCGCGGTTCTGTGTCTCCCACTTAGGGAGGGCGGTCAGGCGCTGGTGTGCCTTCGCACCCAGGCTGCGACTTTCCATCTTCAGACGCTGCAGAGATACCTGTACGTCGAGAATCCTCCGAGATGGTGTGCGCTGGCGACGTTTTTCTTCTGCCAGCTGCATGGCCTCAATTACGACACGCAGCTCCTGTTTGCGAAAGTGGGCAGCAGGCGTGCCAGCCTGCGGGAGCTGCCTGTCTTCTACCAGGAACTACTATGGGTTTGGAACTACGTCGCTTCCAGGCGGAGCTCTCCCCCATCAGGAGCGGCGGCTCTCCTTCGGGAGCCGCTGCTCAGGAATCCGCACCTCCACGAACACGGGTTCGGGCGGCTGGCGGAGGGTAGGGCTGTGGCTGGCAAGGTGACCAGAGTCGGGGACCTGCTCGATGGCGGAGGAGCGGGCTGGATGGCGCCGGAGGAGCTGGCGCGGCGCCTGTCCTGGGCCAACGTCCAGCTCGCGGTCGAAAGCATCGAATCGGTAAAAGCGGCACTGGGCCCCGACTCCACTAGGTGTATCGAGGTGGCTCAAGCACGTGGGGCGATCCCGTCCGATCTTACCCCCGTTCGGACGGAATTCCTCATCGGCGCCCGGCCCCCGGCCCCGAAACTCCCCTCGGGAACCGGCGCCTCACAACTTGAGCCGTCTCGAGGAAATACCCTCCATGCCTTTTCATTCTGCGCGGAGGGGTTTCCTGTACGGGCTGCTCCTGCCCACTCGCCACTTTGCCATCTTCGTCTACCGTCCAGACATGACTTGGCGTGGCGTCTTGCCGACTGACGGTGGTGGAGCTCCACAATGGAGGGCTCTCTACGCGGGAGTCCTCCCTTGTTCCATCGGGGACTTGGCCTGGAGGGTGTTGCACGGAGCGGTCCCGTGCAATAAGTTTTTAAGTAGGTTCACGGACTCCCAGGCCGCCTGCATTTTTTGCGGCCTGGAGGAGTCCGTGTTTCACATTTATATGGAGTGTGAGAGGTTGCAGCCCCTCCTTCAGTACTTGAGGGGGCTGCTCCTCGATTTTTGGTTGCACTTCAGTCCCACGCTCTTGATGTACGGTCAATCGGTGCGGAGGGGAGCGGACAGGTTGGAGGACCTCCTTGTGGGCCTGCTCCTGGGCCTGGCTAAAAGAGCCATTAATTGGTCCAGGCAGCGGGCGGTCGAGGGGGTCGTCCGGCCGGATTGCCTGCCTCTCTTCCGCGGCCATGTTCGCGCCCGGGTGGCCCTGGAGATGGAGCACGCGGTGTGCGCCGGTGCGCTTGAGTATTTCCACGACCGGTGGGCGCCGCGGGGACTGGCGTGCATCATCATCCCGGAAAACCAATTTTAATTTGATTTGTTAAGTTTTAGTTGCACTTTTGTTCACAGTCCAATTTGTTTTTTTGTTTTTTTGGTACAATCAAAAGAGTACCCGCTGTTCCAGCATTGCTGGCTGTGCAGCTGCAAGCACAAGCAGAGGGAGCAGCCAGACTTGGAGAGTGGACTAAAGTGGTGGTCCCCTGACCAGGCAGAGGAGGAGAACGCTGGACCACCACCACCTCCACCTCCACCATCATCATAGCAACTGAGGTGCCTGGAGGGAGAGGACAGAGGAGGAGAAGGAGAAGGAAGGCCTGCAATAACATCAACCAGGGGAGAGGCCTTTCCCATTACTGCCTCCCCAAATTGGCCTCCACTTCAGGAGAGGGAGAGAGGGGAGAGAAACCACCATCAACCAACACCAACTGTTTGGAAGGAGGGAAGAACAACATCATCTTTCAGGTGGGTGTTATTTGGTGCACTCTCCCAAAGACTTTGGCCTAGAAATTGAGTTTTGGCGCAGCCAGGGCTTTAGCGCCGGAAGTTAGTGCCGGAGCTAAGTCGCGCTGGTCGGGCCCAAAATTCAATAGTTCTGCGCCCAAACGGCTGCCGGCGCTGCTGAGAGGTGTTTGCGCCTGAAAACTGGCGCTACGTGCTGAATATCGGCGCTATTCCGGCGCTGCGGCGCCCGCTGCGGTGCGGCTGGTTCGGGAAGTGCAGGCCTCCTCCTTCCCTTAAGGAGGAGCTGCCTGCACCCGGCCGCGGCCCGCGAAAATTGTTCTAAAAATGAGCCCGGCACCTCGGACAAGTGCCGGGCTTGCTTCTGTTCCGGGGGGGGGGTGGGGGGGAAGTCCGGGGAGGGAGCTGCGGCCAGGCGGCCGGTGGGAAAGCGGCCGGCCGCCGCGGGGCCTTTAATGCGCCGGCGCAAAGTCAGGTAAGACTCTGTTGCCAGAGTCTTAGTTGCGGCTGCCACGGGCTGGGGCCCGTCGCCATGGCAACCGGGACGCTGCGCACACCGATGACATCATCGGTGCCGGCGCAGCGCTGCCGGTCTAGCGCGGCGGAAGGGCCCCAGGCAATTTCGGCACCGGCGCCAATTGCAGCGCTAGGCCCTCTAGCGCCGCAAAAGCGGCGCTAAGGCAACTCAATTTCTAGGCCTTTGTATTTTAGGTGGGGGGAGAAAAGAAGAAAAAAGGGCCAGATCATCAAGGGGTGTGTGTGTGTGTGGCTCTTGTAAAACACTAGGCCACACACACCACTAATTAAGCACCCCCTCCTATTGCCTGACCTGGGATAGCTGGAGCTGCCTAGGTGATCAGCCCAATTGTACATCGTTAAGACCTGGTGTGGGACTGAGCCTGGGGCATCTCCAGCTTTCCCAGGTGAAGACATCTTCTCCCCCTGCTAGAAGACCACCTTCAAGAACTTTAATTTTTCATCGGAGAGTGCACCCCTGCCGACACCCACCCACCCACCATCCTGAGTGGCGACCCTGCCTTTGCGGCCTCCCTCCTTCCCACCCCCCCTCTCTCTCTCTTTGTCTTTCTCTGCCTTTCTCTCTGAGGCACCTCATTTCATCTTTAATTATTAATTGCCTATTGAGCAGAGGGGAGAAGGCCCCTCTCCCAATTTCAATCAATAAGGGGGAGAGGTGTGCCTTCAATTTCAACAGCTCCCTCTGCTCAATTGAGGACCAAAAAAATACCTGAGGCCACAATTAACACCTTCAGGCCTGTGACTTGGGGTGAGTGTAGCCCTTTTTAGAAAACACCCCAGAATGGCGACTGCATCTTCGCCGGTGGTGGGGTTAGCCTGGGCTTATACGGGAGTGGCAGCCACAGCCGCTCCCGCTGCTTCTGCTGCCCGGTCACCATTCAGACTGATGACAAAGAAGCTTGGGTTGAAGAGCTGCACTCATCCCACTATGAATATTGAGGCCTGAGTTAAAGCCATGGCTGGGGTTGTCGGCCCCTCAGCCATCGTCGCGGCCTCAAAAATGTATGGGAAGACTGTGTTCATCCTGGGGTCGGAGCGGGCAGTGTCCCTGGCCGTCGCCAAGGGGCTCGCCGTGGGCGGGACCTTCCTGCCGGTGGATCCTCTCGAGGCCACCGCGCAGAGGATTGTCGTTTCCAACGTCCCGCCCTATGTTCCTGGTGAGCTCCTCCTTCCCCATCTACGTCAACTTGGGGAGGTGAGGTCGGGGATCACACCCATCCCGCTCGGCTTCCGGAAGGCCAGCCTTCGCCACGTCTTCTCCTTCCGGCACCAGCTGTTTATCCAGCTGGCGCGGGAGGAGGACACTGACGGGGCATTCGTCATCCACCACGAGGGGACCGCCTATCGCGTCTTCTGGACGTCAGACGGTGTGCGGTGCCACGCCTGCAAGGAGCTGGGGCACATCCGGAAAAACTGCCCCGCCTCCAAAGGCCGCCGGATCATCTCGTGCGGCCGAGGCTGGCGCCGCCGCCGCTCCTCCCCCCGGATCTGCCCACGTGTCGGGAACGCCTGATGCGCGGTCGACGTCGGGGGCCGATGCCACCAAGGCCTCCGGCAGGGGGGAGGGAGCGTGTCCGGCCGGAAAGAAGGCGCGGCGAAAAAATAAACACCTTAGGGCGGGTCCCCCCGTGGATGGCCAGCCCTTGCCCTTGAGCCCCTTACACCCACTCTCCTCGCAGAGTTAATCGGGGCAGACATGAGCGGGAGGGGCCTCGTGCCCGAGCCTGTGGCCGCAACCGCCGCAGTGGTAATGCCGATACCTGCGGCCGGGCTCGGGCCTGAGGAACCCGACAAACCTGCTCCGCCGGAGAGAGCTGAGGAGGAGGCCTCTGCAGACATGGAGGCCTCCCTCGCTCCCTCCATGCTAAAAAGAAGGCGCGACCCCCTGGAAGAGGAGGAGGACCGGGAATAGGAAGGTCCCTCTGAGCAGGGGAAGTCGTCACCCGCCGCGGGTACTGCGCCCCCCCCCACTGTCGTCATCACCAGCGATCGGCAGGGGTCGCCTGTCCCTCGGGAGGCTGAGGCAGATGTGTCTGTCCTGTGCGTGCCTCCCGGGGATGGGGACGAGACCCTGCCCGTGGGGGGGGTCGCGGAACAACCCGCGGCAGAAATTGACGTTCTATCGGTGCCGTTACCCCTCACCGGGTCGGGCGGCCTGGGGTCTGGGTCGAGCGAGCTCGAGGATAATGAGCTCGCCCAATGCGACCCGGACATCTCCCAGGGGCTGCTCGTCCTGGTAGAGCTTTTAATTCAAACACCCCATCCGCTGGGTCGGAGGTTGGTGGCGGGGAGGAGGATGGCCCCCTACTGCACCTCTGGTGCCGGACGTGCTGGAGGAGCTGGGAATTGTTCTCTCCCCGGTTTCTCCAGTCGTTCCGGTGTCTGGGGCGGAGGGGAGCTCTGAAACGCCGCCGTCTTCTGGCCCAGCACCCCAAGAGGAGCCCAGGGAGGAATCCTCTGCCGCCGATCCTGGGAGTGGGATCCGGGCGGAAGATGGGGCTGGCTGGTGCGGCCGAGCCGTTCGCTTACCACTGCGCGGCGGATGGGTCGGCCACTGGTGACGACCCCCTGGAGGAGGATGGGGACTCTGTGATGGGCACGGAGGGCGATTCGGACTCCAGCGCCGACGAGGCAATGGATGACCTCGTGCCCCTTTCCAAGTCTCCCCTCATTCCCGTAAGGGAACTCTGGGATTTTATGGCCACGTGCCTGGGTCGGTGCAATAAGGTCCGGCTGGCCCTCGACAGGTGGTCGGAGCTGGCGTTGCTCATCGTATCCGTCCGCACCGCCGTTAAGATCATGGGCGCGGACGAGGGTGTGAACCCGCTCGAGCTGCGTCGGCTCAGAACGTTTCTCACTGGGCTGCTGAGGAAGTGGTGGCTGACCAGCGGCTGCGCTTCCTCCCCCCGTTAGGTGTAGGTAGAGGTTGCACTATGCTTCTGACATGAAGATAACCATAGCCAGCCTCAACATCAATGGCAGCAGGGAGGCGCGCCGCAGATTTAATAACTTCTCGGTCCTTCGGGACGAGACGTATGCGGTGTGCTTCCTGCAAGAAACCCACACCGTTCCGGGAGACGAAGCCACGTGGCTCCTGGAGTGGCAAGGTGGGGTCAGCATGAGTCACCTCTCCAACAATTCCAGCGGTGTGGCTATCTTGCTGGCCCCGCATTTTCAGCCGGAGATCTTAGGGGTCAAGGAGCACATGCCGGGCCGCTTGCTCCAGGTCACTGTTCGCCTGGGGGGCATGCCACTCCATCTAGTGAACCTGTAAGCCCCTCAGACCAGTGCGCAGCAATTGCGCTTCTTCGATGAAGTGTCCGCTCTTTTGGGCTCCATCGACGTGGGCAAGTGCGTCATCCTCGGGGGGGATTTTAACTGCACCCTCGAGGCGAGGGATCGTTCGGGTCCCCCGCGAAGCCCGGCGGCGATGGAGAAGTTGAGGGAGCTGGTCGGGTCCTTTGACTTGGTGGACGTCTGGTGAAATCTCCACCCCGACTCCAGCGCCTTCACTAGCGTGAGGTCTGGGGGAGGAAGGTCCAGAATCGACCGCCTTTACATTTCCCGGGCATACGTCTCCTGCGTTCCGGCGGCTTCCATGCGGCCGGTGCCATCCACGGACCACCACCTGGTGTGGGCGGAGCTTGCTCCACTGCGCGCATGGGGTTGGTCCGCGTACTGGCATTTTAACAACCTGCTGCTGGAGGACGCGTGGTTCCGGGATTCGTTTTGTCGGTTCTGGGCCGACTGGAGAAGGAAGCTGGGGGGCCTTCCCCTCCTTGACGCTAGGGTGGGATGTGGGCAAGGCTCTCATCCGCCTCTTCTGTCAGGAGTACGCGAAGGGGTGGACCAAGAGGCGGGAGGCCCGGGTTGGGCGGTTGGAGAAGGAGGTGCTCGACCTGGAGTCCCGTCTCGGTCAGGTCGTCGAGGACCCGACCCTGCGGAAGGTGTACGAAGAGAAGAAGGGCGCGCTGAAGGACCTGCAGCTCATCAGGTCCCGAGGCGCGTACGTGAGGTCGCGGATCCAGCTCCTGCGGGACCTGGACCGCGGCTCCCCTTTCTTCTACTCGCTGGAAAAAAGACGGGGGGTCCGTAAGCAGCTCTTGGGGCTGCTGGCCGACGACGGATCTCTGGTCTTGGATCCGGTGGGAATCAGTGCGGCGACCCGCGCCTACTATGGGGCTCTTTTTTCTCCGGATCCGTCCAGCGAGGATGCGCGCAGAGGTTTGTGGGAGGACCTGCCGAAGGTCAGCTTGGAGGGCGCTGAAAAATTGGACGCTCCGCTAAGCCTGGCGGAGCTGACCGGCGCCCTCCGCCAGCTCTCTAGGGGAAAGTCCCCGGGGCTGGACGGGCTGACCGTGGAGTTCCACAGGACATTCTGGGACGTCTTGGGGGGCGACTACGCGCGGGTCCTGGGGGAAAGTTTGTCGACCGGGGAGATGCTCCTCTCTTGGCGCAGGGCGGTCATTGTCCTGCTGCCTAAGAAGGGCGATCTCCGCCTCCTTAAGAACTGGCGCCCGGTCTCCCTCCTCAGCACGGACTATAAAATCTTTGCCAGGGCCATGTCTGCTCGCCTTGGCACCGTGCTGGTCCACATGATCCACCCCGACCAGTCCTACACGGTCCCGGGCTGGACCATCCACGATAACATCCATCTGGTCCGGGACCTGGCCCACCACTCCCAGAGTGCTGGTCTGTCAGTCGCCTTCCTTTCCCTGTATCAGGAGAAGGCGTTCGACAGGGTGGATCACGAGTACCCCTTCGGGACTCTGCGCGCATTCGGGTTCAGGACGCATTTCGTCGCCCGGATCCGACTTCTGTACGCTGCTGCGGAGTGTCTGATTAAAGTTAATGGGTCCTTGACGGCGCCCCTTTGCTTCGGGAGGGGGGTGCGTCAGGGATGCCCCATGTCCGGTCAGTTATACGCCGTTTGCGTGGAGCCATTCATGCGCCTCTTGCGGAAGAGGTTGACGGGACTGGCTCTGCAAGGGCCGGGTGTGGAGGTGGTCCTCTCGGCTTACGCCGATGACGTGCTCCTCATGGTCACGGATCCCGCTGACTTGCGGAGGATGCGGGAATGCCAGCAGATTTACTCGGACGCATCCTCCACCAAGATCAACTGGGAGAAATGTTCCGGAATCCTGGTGGGTCAGTGGCGGGTGGACTCCCTGCCGGAGGAGTTCAGGCCTTTCGCCTGGAGCTCCACGCACCTCCTCTATTTGGGAGTCTACGTTAGCCCTGCTGAGGACGCCTGGCCGGCGAACTGGCAAGAGCTGGAGGCCAAAGTCACCGCTCGCCTGGGACGCTGGACAGGACTGCTCCGAGTGTTGTCCTACAGGGGTCGAGCGCTGGTCATAAACCAGCTGGTGGCAGCCATGTTGTGGTACCGGTTGGTCACTTTGATCCCTCCCCCTGCGCCTGTCGCCAAGATGCAGAAGAAACTCATCGACTTCTTCTGGGGCAAAAGGAAGCACTGGGTCTCTGCCGCGGTTTTGTGTCTCCCGCTTAGGGAGAGCGGTCAGGCGCTGGTGTGCCTTCACACCCAGGCTGCGACTTTCCATCTTCAGATGCTGCAGAGATACCTGTACGTCGAGAATCCTCCGAGATGGTGTGCGCTGGTGACGTTTTTCTTCCGCCAGCTGCACGGCCTCAATTACGACATGCAGCTCCTGTTCGTGAAAGTGGGCGGTAGGCGTGCCGGCCTGCGGGAGCTGCCTGTCTTCTACCAGGAACTGCTATGGGTTTGGAACTACGTCGCTTCCAGGCGGAGCTCTCCCCCGTCAGGAGCGGCAGCTCTCCTTCGGGAGCCGCTGCTCAAGAATCCGCACCTCCACGAATGCGGGTTCGGGCGGCTGGCGGAGGGCAGGGCTGTGCTTGGCAAGGTGACCAGAGTCGGGGACCTGCTCGATGGCGGAGGAGCAGGCTGGATGGCGCCGGAGGAGCTGGCGCGGCGCCTGTCCTGGGCCAAAGTACGGCTCGCGGTCGAAGCCATCGAATCGGTGAAAGCGGCACTGGGCCCCGACTCCACTAGGTGTATCGAGGCGGCTCAAGCACGTGGGGCGATCCCGTCCGAGCTAATCCCTGTTCGGACGGAATTCCTCATCGGCGCCCGGCCCCGAAACTCCCCTCGGGAACTGGCGCCTCACAACTTGAGCCGTCTCGAGGAATTACCCTCCGTGCCTTTTCATTCCGCATGGAGGGGTTTCCTGTATGGGCTGCTCCTGCACACTCTCCACTTTGCCATCTTCGTCTACCGTCCAGACACGCCTTGGCGTGGCGTCTTGCCGTCTGGCAGTGGCGGAGGTCCCCAATGGAGGGCTCTCTACGGGGGAGTCCTCCCTTGTTCCATCGGGGATTTGGCCTGGAGGGTATTGCACGGAGCGGTCCCGTGCAATAAGGTTTTAAGTAGGTTCACAGACTCCCAGGCCGCCTGCATTTTTTGCGGCCTGGAGGAGTCCGTGTTTCACATTTATATGGAATGTGCGAGGTTGCAGCCCCTCTTTCACTACTTGAAGGGGCTGCTCCTCGATTTTTGGTTGCACTTCAGTCCCACGCTCTTGAGCTACGGTCACCCGGTGCGGAGGGGAGCGGACAGTTTGGAGGACCTCTTTTTTTTTTTGGGTACAAACAAAAGAGTTACCGACTGTTCAGTAAATACCTGTTATTATTGTTCTCCTGCAGTCCGTGTATTATTTATACTCGGACACTACACCCCCTGATACTCTTACTGCCCCCTGATCTCTTGATGCCCCTGATAAACTTACTGCCCCTGATATCCTTACTGCCCCCTGATACGCTTACTGCATCTGATACCCTTACGGCCCGACACCCTTACTGGCCCCTGATACCATTACTGTCCCCTGATATCCTAACTGCCCCTGATACCCTTACTGCCCCCTGATACCATTACTGCCCTCTGATAATCTAACTGCCCCTGATACCCTTACTACCCCCTGACACCCTTACTGCCGCGTGATATCCTTACTGCCCCCTGATGCCCTTACTACCCCCAGATACATTTACTGCCCCTGACACTCTTACTGCTCCCTGAAACCTTACTATCCCTTGATATTCTTACTGCCCGCTGACACCCTTACTGCCCCCTGACACCCTTAGTGTCCCTGATACACTTACTGCCCCCCATACCCTTACAGCACCCTGTTATCCCTCCTGCCCCCTGACACCCTTACTGCCCGCTGATACACTTACTGTCTCTTGATATCCTTACAGCCCCTGGCACCCTGTTAGTCCCTGGTACCCTTACTTCCCTGATACCCTTACTGCCCCTGACACCATTACTGTCCCTGATACCCTTACTACCGCCTGATACACTTACTGCCCCCTGATACTCTTACTGCCCCGATACCCTTACTGCCCCCTGATAATCTTACTGCCCCTGATACACTTACTGCCCCCTGATATACTTACTGCCCCGATACTCTTACTGCCCCCTGATAATCTTACTGCCCCCTGATACTCTTGCTGCCCCTGATAAACTTACTGCCCCCTGACATCCTTACTGCCCCTGATACTCTTGCTGCCCCAATATGTAGTGTGTGTACCTTTAAGGGGAGAACTACTTTTTACAGCTCCTGTATACTGTAGTACTGGCAGTGACCATCACCTGTATATAAACCCTGAGTAGGGATCTGTACGTTTAGTTTTAGAGTAACCCTCATCCAGTAAATACCTGTTGATTGTTCCTGCAGTCTCGTGTCTAGTTATTGAAGGACACACAACATCAAAAATACACGGATCTGTAGTGTCCGAGGATCAATAATACTCAGACTGCAGGAGAACAATAAAACAGGTATTTACTGAACAGAGAGTAATTCAAGACTGAAATACAGAAGCCTGCTATGTCTTTATATACAGGGGTGGTCACTGCCGGTACTCACAGAATCACAGAAACCACACAGTGCAGATAGAGGCCATTTCGGCCCATCGAGCCTGCACCGACACATATCCCACCCGATCCCCGTAACCCCTACACCAACACATATCCCACCCTATCCCCGTAACCCCACATAGTTAATCCCCCTAACACTAAGGGTCAATTTTTTATCATAGCCCATCAACCTAACCCGCACATCTTTGGACTGTGGGAGGAAACCGGAGCACCCAGAGGAAACCCACGCAAACACGGGGAGAATGTCTGTGTGGAGTTTGCACAGTCACCCGAGGCCGGATTCGAACCCGGGTCTCTGGCGCTGTGAGGCAACAGTGCTAACCACTATGCCACCGTACTGCAGTATAGAATCAGTTCTTCTCTTAAAGGCACATACACAACAATTCCTCCCCTTTTAGATAAACAGTACATAACATTCATTTAACAACTAAATAATAACTAATGACAATTACAATTTTCTCTCTACTATATACATCAAATGAAATAATCATTTATAAGTTCAGTCTTTGAGGAGACTTCCTGATCCTGACTGGATAGCGCCTTTCTCGAGTATCCTGTTGTTGCAGCGGAGTTGATTCTGGCTCATTGTCATTGGTTGGTTCGTCAGCTTCCAATATCACTGCTTCTGAGGTAGACGCAACCTGTACTTTGGGTTGACTACCAGGTGCACCTGCTCATGGTATGGGTTTGGCTTGTTCCTGTGACTCTAGAACCTGGTCAGCATGGCGCCTCACGATGCTCTCTCCAATGTCCACTGTGTACATTAGTGGTCCCTGCTGTGTGCATATCGTTCCTGGCTGTCATTTTTCTGTTCGGTAGTCGTGGGCCAAGACTGGTTGCCCTATCTTGAAGCACCTGGTTGGCTTCTAATTTATGTGCTGGAATTGCTTATCCTCAACATCTCATCTTATGTTTGGTTTGAGCAAATCCAGGCGACATCTTAGTCTTCGGTTGAAGAACATTATGGCTGGAGCTTGGTTGGTGACTGCATGTGTCGCATTCCGGTAAGCAAACAAGAAATTATCCACCTTGTGTTGTAGTGGTATGTCTTCATTATGCATTGCCTTTATGGCCTTTTTAAAGGTCTGAACAAACCTCTCAGCCAATCCATTTGTGGCTGGATGATGTGGGGCAGATGTGTAATGCTTCACCCCATTATTCCTCAGAAACCTCCGGAAATCCTCTGACACAAACTGTGGCACATTGTCAGAGCAAATCTGTTCTGGTAAGCCAGTCCTGGCGAAGATGGTCCGTAGGACTGCAATAGTTTTCTCCGTGGTGGTGGAGGACATTTTGATGACCTCTGGCCATTTCGAATGGGCGTCCACAGGGATTAGGAACATTGAGTCCATAAATGGACCACCAAAATCAAAGTGTACCCGTTGCCATGGAGTCGAAGGCCACTCCCATGGATGTAGCAGGGCCTGTGGTGGAGCATTTTGGCCCTTCTGGCATCCTGTGCATCTCTTGGTCATATCCTTGATTTCATTATCGATTCCCGGCCACCACACAAAGCATTTCATTTTTACCCCTCCCAGATGACCCTCATGAAGCTCATTGAGCACTCTATCTCTCAACTTGGGTGGAATTACCACTCGGGATCCACACATCAAGGTCCCCCGGCACACTGACAGCTGTTCTCTCCTTGGCGAGAATGCTGGCAACAGTGAGTCACCATGTGCTGGCCATCCCTTCACCATCAAATCATAGACCCGAGAGAGTGTCGGGTCATTTCGGGTTTCCTTCTCTATACTTGAGTTTGTAACAGGTAGACATTCGACTATGGTCGCATTGAATATCTCAACAGGGTCCACTGCAGGTGCTTCCTCTACCGTAGGCAATGGTAGGCGCGACAGCCCATCAGAATTTCCATGCTGTTTCATACCATTGTAATCTATGTCGTACTGATGTGCCCCTAGAAAAAGTGACCATCTTTGCAGCCGTTGCGCCATCATCACCGGAACGCCCTTCTTTGGGTTAAAAATGGAGACCAGGGGCTGATGATCAGTCAGTAGGGTGAATTTCTGCCCGTGCAGATAGTGATTGAACTTCTTCACACCCCACACCAGGCTGAGGGCCTCCCTGTCAATCTGGGCATAGTTACGCTCGGCTGAGGTTAACGAGCGCGACGCAAAGGCTATTGGCCTCTCTGAACCGTCAGGGAATTTGTGTGACAGCATCGCTCCGATGCCGTAAGGAGATGCATCACATGCTAACCGAATCGGTAGTGTTGGATTGTAGTGGGCCAATAGTTTTTTGAAGTGATTAGGCATTTACATTTCTGAAAGGCACGCTTACACTCATCACTCCATTTCCATGTTACTCCAGTTTGCAGTAGGGCGTTCAGTGGGTGCAGAATTGTAGATAAATTCGGCAACAACTTATGGTAATAGTTCACCAACCCGAGGAACGACCTCAGTTGCGACACATTTTCCGGTGCTGGAGCCTTGACTACAGCCTCAATCTTGTCCGGCGACTTATGCAACCCTTCCTCATAAATCATGTGGCCACAATACGAGATTTGTCTCCTGAAGAACTCGCATTTGGGGCAGTTGGCTCATAACCTTTATTCCTGTAATCTCGTGAGCACCTGCTCCAGGTTGGCGAGGTGTTCACTGTCATTTTTGCCCGTAACCAGGATGTCGTCCAAATAACACTGGGTCCCCGGGATCCCTTGCAGGACTTGTTCCATCGCCCTCTGCCAAATAGCCGGGGCTGATGCTACCCCGAATACCAGTCGATTGTACTGGTAAAGGCCTTTGTGAGTGTTTATCGTGAGGTATTTCTAGATGCTTCTTCCACCTCCATTTGTAGATACGCTTGGGCCAGATCAATCTTCGTAAAGCGTTTCCCTCCAGATAGTGAGGCGAAAATATCTTCTATCCGTGGAAGTGGATATTGTACTGTGTGCAGGAATGGGTTCACAGTTACCTTGAATTCCCCACAGATGCAAACCTTCTTCGGTTCCCCAGGCGTGCTGCTCAATGATTTCTTCATTACAGGAACGATGGGTGTGGCCCACTTGCTCCAGTCCACCTTGGACAGCACACCCGAATGCTCCAGACTCTCCAGCACTGCTTCAACGGCTGGGCGGATCGCGTAAGATACCGGTCTGGCCTTAAAAAAATTTGGGTTTGCGTTATCTTCGATTTTAATCATTGCCGTTACTCCTTTTAGAGTCCCAAGTCCTTGTTGGAACACCTCTTTCGCGTCAGTTAGAATTTTTGACAGTCGCCCAGATGTGATGTCATCATCCTTTTTATCAGTCACAGTTAGCGCCTGAATGGAATGCCAATCCAATTGTATTTTTCGGATCCATTCATGTCCCAATAATAGTGGTCCTCCATCTGGTAGTATATATAGATACATTTTCTGTGTTTCCTTGCTGCTGTATTCAACTGGCACCCTTATTTTTCCTCTGGGGTAGACTTTTTGCCCCGTGTATGTCTTCAATACAATGGACGTGTCCTTCAAGGAATTGGGTAAGATTGATTGGGTGGTGTTTCTGGGGGGATTGACAGTGGATAGACAATGGCAAGCATTCAAAGATAGAATGGAAGAATTCCAGAACATGTTTATACCGGTTTGGCATAAAAATAAACCTAAAAAGGTGGCTCAGCGGTGGATAACGAGGGAAATTAGGGACAGCATAAAATAAAAAAAAAGGGCATATCAACTGGCAAAAAAAAGCACCAGACCGGAAGATTGGGGGCAGTACAGGATACAGCAAAAGAGGACAAAGGGATTAATCAGGAAGGGGAAAATAGAATACGAAAGTAAACTTGCAGCAAACATAAAGACAGACTGCAAAAGCTTTTATCGGTATATCAGGAGGAAAAGACTGGTAAAATCCCAAGTCGGTCCCTTGCAGTCCGATTCGGGAGAATATATAATGGAGAATAAGGAAATGGCAGACCAATTAAACTCATACTTTGGTTCTGTATTCACAAAGGAGGACACAAATAACCTCCCAGGAATATCGGCAAACATAGGGACTAATGAGAGGGAGGAGCTGACAGAAATTAGTATCTCTAGGGATATGGTGTTGGGTAAGTTGAGGGGACTGAAGGCCGACAAATCCCCGGGGCCTGATAAACTACATCCTAGGGTACTTAAGGAGGTGGCCCTGGAGATAGCAGATGCTCTAAGGATCATCTTCCGGAACTCCATTGACTCGGGAACAGTACCCGTGGATTGGAGGGTAGCTAATGTTACCCCAATATTTAAAAAGGGGGGTAGAGAGAAAGCAGGGAATTATAGACCAGTAAGCCTTACATCGGTTGTGGGCAAAATGCTAGAGTCCATTATTAAGGATAAAATAGCGGAGCACTTGACAAATGGGGAAAGGATCGGACAGAGTCAACATGGATTTACAAAGGGTAAATCGTGTTTGACTAATCTGCTGGAATTTTTTGAGGAAGTAACTGGTAAAATAGATGGGGGAGAGCCAGTGGATGTGGTGTACCTTGACTTCCAGAAAGCCTTCGATAAGGTTCCACACAAAAGATTATCATGCAAAATTAAGGCTCATGGGATTGGGGGCAAAGTATTAACGTGGATAGAGAACTGGCTGGCGGATAGAAAACAGAGAGTTGGAATAAACGGCTCGTTTTCGGAGTGGCAGGCAGTGACCAGCGGGGTGCCGCAAGGATCTGTCCTGGGACCCCAGCTGTTCACAATATATATAAATGATCTGGATCAGGGAATTGGATGCAATATTTCCAAATTCGCTGACGACACTAAACTAGGAGGAGGGGTGGGCTCTGATGAGGATGTCAGGAGGCTACAGTGCGATTTGGACAGGTTGGGGGAATGGGCGGATACGTGGCAGATGCACTATAATGTGGATAAATGTGAGGTTATCCACTTTGGGGGTAAAAACAGGAGGGTAGATTATTATCTAAATGGCAATAGATTGGGAGATGGGGAAGTGCAGAGGGACCTGGGTGTTCTTGTGCACCAGTCACTGAAGGAGAGCATGCAGGTGCAACAGGCGATTAAGAAGGCAAATGGTATGTTGGCCTTCATATCAAGGGGGTTCGAGTATAGGAATAGGGATACCTTACTACAGCTGTACAAGGTGCTGGTGAGACCGCATCTGGAGTATTGTGTACAGTTTTGGTCGCCCCATCTGCGGAAGGATGTTCTTGCCATGGAAAGAGTGCAGCGGCGATTCACCAGGCTGATACCTGGAATGGCGGGAATGACCTACGAGGAGAGATTGAATAGTTTGGGCTTGTACTCACTGGAGTTTAGAAGATTGAGAGGGGATCTCATCGAAACATATAAAATTATGGCAGGCCTGGACAGGCTGAATTCAGAGAGAATGTTTCCAATGGCAGGGGAGCACAGAACCAGGGGCCACAGTCTAAAAATAGCGGGCAAATCATTTAAAACAGAGATGAGGAAGAATTTCTTCACTCAAAGAGTGGTGAGCCTGTGGAATTCCCTGCCACAGAGGGCTGTGAAGGCTAATTCAATAAATATTTTCAAGAGAGAATTGGATATATTTCTGAAGGCTAAGGGGATTAAGGGTTACGGAGAAAAGGCGGGGACGGGGTACTGAACTGGTAAGATCAGCTAAGATCTCAGACGAAGATCAGCCATGATCTCATTGAATGGCGGAGCAGGCTCGAAGGGCCGAATGGCCTACTCCTGTTCCTATCTCTATGTTTCTATGTTTCTATGTGCGAGAAAAGCCGCTCATAATCTCGTCGATTCATGACAGTTAGGGCTGATCCTGTGTCCAATTCCATCTTTACTGGGGACCCTGCTATCATGAGGGTGACCCAAATGGTTCGATGATCCTCCTTTGCGATCACGTTGTGTAACTTTAGACAACTTAGTCTCCTGCTCCCGGAGACCTTATCACTCTCCTGATCTTCCGAACTACTGTCTGTCAATTTCTTTACTTTCTTGTACTTTTCCTTAGTCGTTCTTGTAGTGTTGGTTTTCTTTCCCGACCTGCAGACTCTTGCTATGTGTCCCATTTTCCCACATTGCCTGCATACTTTGTCCTTAACCCAGCATTCCTTCTGATCATGGGTTGTTCTGCCGCAGCGATAGCACTTTTCTGCTCCATACGCCATTTTGTTTGCGCTGTATTCCTATGGTTTCTGTTGTGTTTCCGCAGCTCCCCGTGCTGCTGCTTCATAGGATATTGCCACGCTGAAAGCCTGTATTAGCGTCAGGTCCTTTTCTGAAAGTAGTCGTTTCTGGGTTCCTTCACTCTGGAGCCCGCAGACAAACTTATCCCGCAAGGTGTCTGGCAGTCCTGCTCCGAACTGGCAGTGCTTCGATAGCTTGCGTAGTTCCGTAAGATAGTCAGCATTGTTCTCATCTTTGTGCTGGTTTCTTTTATGGAACTTGAATCTTTCTGCTATCAGCAGCGGTGTAGGGTTTAGGTGTTCGTGTAAGATATTAACAATCTCTTCAAAACTTTTCTCCATTGGTTTAGCTGGGGTAATTAAATTCCGCAATAGGCCGTACGTTCTCACGCCCATCAAATTTAATAATACCGACGCCTTCTTTCCATTGGCCACCTCATTGGCATTGCAGTGCACTTCAATTCTTTCCACATACGTGGTCCAGTCTTCTACCTCGTTGTCGAAAGCAGTGATACTGCCACTCTTCGGCATCTTGGGTGATTTAAAATGGCGCCTCCCGCGCTTTTTCTTCTTCCCCAATGGAATAAAATGGCACTCCCACGCTTTTCCTTCTTCCCCTTGCTGCCATGCTGCTCCTAGCGTTCTACAGGGTAATGGCAGTGACCGGCGGCTTCGGCGCATCTCACTTTTCCTTCCACGCATTCTATCCTCTCCACGCTGCCCTGTTCTTGAGCACCGACTGCGCCCTGTACGCTCCACACTCTCTCTCTCTCTTCCTCCTGATGACACTGCACGGCCCCTTTGCAGAGCCGCTCGATCGAGCCCAAGCCCGCCGCAGTCTGGAAGGGTCAGCGCACTACCTGCTACCAGCACGACTTGCTGGAACACCTCGACTGGGGAGCCAGGCCCAGCTCTCCACAGTCTCCCCTGCAACTCTCCGATGGATCCCTGGGCGGTTGCCCGCGGTCGACGCCCGCCGTTCTGACTTCGACCTCCAAGAAGCTTCTCTTCAGGGAAAAGATCCCCGTGAGCTGATGCAGTACTGCAGGTGGGTTCAAACCTGCCCGTCGCCAGTGTAGTGTCCGAGGATCAATAATACTCAGACTGCAGGAGAACAATAAAACAGGTATTTACTGAACAGAGAGTAATTCAAGACTGAAATAGAGAAGCCTGCTATGGCTTTATATACAGGGGTGGTCACTGCCGGTACTGCAGTATAGAATCAGTTCTTCTCTTAAAGGCACATACACAATAGGATCTAACAGTGGCGACAAGGCAGATTCGAACCTACCTGCAACTCTGCATTACCTCCCAGGGATTCGCTCCTGGAGAACAGTGGAAGAAAGTTGAGGCCAGAAGCACGGGCGTTGACCACGAGCAACCGCCCAGTCATCCAGCAGAGATTTGAGCATCGCAGGGGAGGCTGTTGAGAGCTGGGCTTGGTTCTCCAGTCACGGTGGTCCAGCGAAACGGGCTGGCAACAGGTACGGCGCAGACCCTTCCCGGAGAGCAGTGGCTAGAGCCGACCGACAACACAGAAAGGCCGAGCAGCGTCGATGGGAGAAGAGAGAGGATAGAGCGCACAGGGCACAGCCAGTGTTCAGGACCGAGCGGCATCGATGGGAGAAGAGAGAGGGTAGAGCGCACAGGGCGCAGCCGGTGTTCAGGACCGAACGGCGTCGACGGTGTTGTGTATGTACCTTTAAGAGAATAACTGGTCTCAGACTGCAGTACCAGCAGTGACCACCCCTGTATAAAAGGCGCTAGTGAGCCTCTGTGTTTTTAGTTTCACTATTGACTTCCACCAGTAAAGACTTATTTTGTTCACTCCTGCTGTCCGTGTCCCAATTATTCACGGATGTAACACTGGCGATGAGTAAGAAACAAACTTACCTGCAACTCGGCAGCACCTCAGACAATGTTATTGAAGGTCGAAGCCAGAAGAAAGAAAAAAAATAATAAAATCCAAAGAAACTCGAGAAACGGGCGTCGACCATGGGCAACCGCCCTCCAAATCGTCGGATTGAAAACTTGCAGGAGAGACTGTCCAGAGCCAGGCTGGGTTCCTCGGTCTGTGGTTTCCCAGCTAATCGGGCTGGTGGCAGGTAGTGCACTGATCCTTCCTGGGCTGCGGCAGGCTAGAGCTCGATCGGGTGGCTTTTCAACGGGGCCGGGCAGCGAGTCGGGAAGCAAAGAGAGAGAGAGAGGGTGGAGCACACAGGGCGCGGCCGGTGCTTCGAATCCAGGCAGCGTTCGGTCCTAAGAAGAGGGAGGGAAGCATCCCAGAGGGTCCGCTCCACGACGGGAAAATAATAAAAGAAAAAGAATCTATATTAAATGTGCAAGAAACCGTGGCAAGCAGCACTAACAACAGCGGGGAAGAAGGCAAAGCGCGGGAGGCGCCATTTTGTTAAATCGGGGAAGAAGGCAAAGCGCAGGAGGTGCCATTTTAGATTTGCAAGATGCCGAAGACTGGCTGTATCACTGCTTTTGATAATACAATAGAGGACTGGACCACGTGTGTGGAAAGAGTCGAGGTATATTTCGAGGCAAACGAAATAGCGGAGGAGAAAAAGGCATCGATATTGCTAAACTTAATGGGCGCTAGAACGTACGGCCTATTGCGGGACCTGATTACTCCAACCAAACCGAAGGCGAAGAGTTTTAACGAAATTGTTGCTGTCCTACAGGAACACTTAAACCCTGCACCGCTGTTGATAGCAGAAATATTTAAATTCCACAGGAGAACTCAGCACAAAGATGAGAGCAATGCTGAGTATCTTACGGAACTACGCAAGCTATCAAAGCACTGCCAGTTCGGAGCAGGACTAGCAGATACCCTACGGGACAAATTTTTCTGTGGACTCCTGAGTGAAGGAACACAGAAGAAGTTACTCTCAGAGAAAGAGCTGATGCTAGATAAGGCTTTTAGCGTGGCAGTATCGTATGAAGCAGCAGCCAGGGGAGCTGCAGAAATTCAACAAAAACCATAGGAATACGGCACCCACGAAATGACACGGGGATTTGCAAAATGTTATCGCTGGAGCAGAACTAACCATGACCAGAAGGACTGCTGGTCCAAAGACAAAATATGCAGGCAATGCGGGAAGATGGGACACATTGCACGAGTTTGCAGGTCTGGGAAGAAGACCAGCGACAACAAAAAGGCTACTAAGGAACCGTACAAGAAAGTACAAAAGATGACGGACAGTAGTTCCGAAGACCAGATGAGCGATAGTGAATCCGGGAACAGGAGACTAAGCTGTCTCAAACTTCACAATGTAATTGCAAAAGAGGATCACTGAACCATTTGGGTCACCCTCACGATAGCAGGGTCACAAGTTAAAATGGATTGGATACAGGATCAGCGCTAACCATCATGAATCGACGAGACTACGAGCGGCTATTTTCACACATACCCTTGAGAGAGACATCCATCGTCTTGACGACGTATACGGGGCAAAAAGTATACCCCAGAGGAAAAATAAGGGTGCCTGTCGAATACAACGGCAAGAAAATACGGAAATTGTATCTTTACATACTGCCAAATGGTGGACCACCGTTATTGGGACGGGAATGGATCAGGAAGATAAACTTAGATTGGCACTCCATTCATGCAATGACGGTGGACGGTAAAAAAGATGACGACCTCACTCCTGGACGATTGTCAACAATCTTAGCTAACGCCAAAGAGATATTTCAACAAGAACTGGGCACGCTTAAAGGCGTAACCGCCTCGATAAAAATAGAAGAGAATGCAGTTCCCAAGTTTTTCAAAGCAAGACCGGTACCATATGCAATTTGCCCAGCCGTCGAGGCAGAGCTGGAGAAGGCGGGCATGTTATCTAAGGTCGACTGGAGCGAGTGGGCGACACCCATCGTTCCTGTCATGAAGAAAACATTAAGCAATAAGTCCGGGGAGCCAAGGGAGATTCGCATCTGTGGGGATTTCAAGGTGATGGTGAACCCAGTCCTTCACACAATACAATATCATCTTCCAAGGATAGAAGACATCTTCGCCTCACTGTCTGGAGGGATGCGGTTTACAAAAATTGACCTAGCACAAGCATATTTGCAGATGGAGGTTGAGGAGTCCTCTAGGAAGTATCTCACGATAAACACTCACAAAGGTCTTTACCAGTATCATCGATAGGTATTCGGAGTAGCATCGGCTCCGGTGATATGGCAAAGAGTGATGGAACAAGTTCTGCAAGGGATTCCGGGGACTCAGTGTTACTTGGACGACATCCTTGTAACAGGTGAAGATGACAGTGAACACCTTAACAACCTAGAACAGGTGCTCACTAGACTACGGGAACATGGGCTGCGAGCCAACCGCCCCAAGTGCGAATTTGTTAAGAAACAGATATCGTATTGTGGCCACGTGATTGATGAAGAGGGGTTACATAAGTCCCCTGACAAAATTGAAGCAGTTGTTAAGGCCCCAGGGCCTGAAAATGTGTCACAACTGAGGTCATTCCTCGGATTGGTGAATTACTATCATAAGTTTTTGCCGAATTTGTCGACAATTCTGCACCCACTGAACGCCCTGCTACGAACGGGGGTAGCATGGAAATGGAGCGATGATTGTAAGCGTGCTTTTCAGAAGAGTAAGGACTTAATCACTTCAAGGGAAGTATTGGCTCACTACAACCCAGCACTGCCAATCAGGCTGGCGTGTGATGCGTCTCCCTACGGCATTGGGACGGTACTGTCACATAAATTCCTTGATGGTTTAGAGAGGCCGATAGCTTTTGCGTCACGCTCGTTAACTTCTGCCGAGCATAACTACGCCCAGATTGACAGAGAGGCCCTCAGCCTAGTGTGGGGGGTGAAGAAGTTCAATCACTACCTGCACGGTCAAAAATTTACTCTACTAACCGATCATCAACCTCTTGTCTCCATATTCAACCCTCAGAAGGGCGTACCGATAATGACAGCACAACGGCTGCAGAGATGGTCCCTTTTGCTAGGGGCACACCAATATGACATTGAGTACAAAGGAACTAAACAGCATGGAAATGCTGATGGATTGTCACGTCTACCGTTGCCGACGGTGGAAGAAGAAGACCTTGCAGTGGATCCAATGGAGTTATTCCACTCGACCATAGTCGAGTGTCTCCCTGTGACGAATGCAAACATAGAAAAGGAAACACGGAATGACCCAACACTATCACGGGTCTATGATTTAACGGTGAAGTGATGGCCAGCACATGGTGAACCATTGCTGCCAGCATTCTCGCCGAGAAGAGAACAGCTGTCAGTGTGCAGAGGAACCTTGATGTGTGGATCCAGAGTAGTAATTCCACCTAAGTTGACGGATAGAGTGCTCAATGAGCTTCACGAGGGGCATCTGGGTGGAGTGAAAATGAAGAACCTAGCCAGAGCGTTTGTGTGGTGGCCAGGTATCGATGGAGACATCGAAGAAATGACCAAGAGCTGTCTAGGATGCCAGAAGGTCCAAAACGCCCCAACACAAGCCCCTCTACATCCATGGGAGTGGCCCTCATCTCCATGGCAAAGGGTACATATCGACTTTGCTGGTCCATTTATGGACTCAATGGTCTAGAAATTCAGTATAGCCACTTTTGTGGCGGTAAAGTCGGGCGGCCGCTAAAGTTTGCGCCCGCCGGAAAGTGGAGGCCACTTCGCCGATATTCAGTAGCTTTGGCCAAGGAGTTTGCGCGAGCGCTAAAACTGGCGTTGCACGGCTATCTTTAGGCGCTAAGCCGGCGGTGCAGACTGATACCGCCGAGGCCGGGCGCAGCGCAGGTGCAGTCATGTTTTGATTGACAGCAGACACCCTGGCGCCGGCCAGCTCTTAAAGGGGGAAGGGTCGACTTGGTCTTCTGCCACGCCCTGGATACTGCAGCCCTCCAGCTAGGCCTAAACACTGCTGCTGGAGAGAAATAGCGCCAGGAAGGATGCAGAGGGCCCGTGAGTGAGCGCAGCGCTTCTCTGCCCATGATTTAAAGGTGCTGGTTAGGGCTTTGGAGAAGAGAAGCCATATCTTGTTCCCGGAGAGTGGCAAGAAGCCTCCCAAGAGGGTGTACAGGAGAGCCTGGAGGGATATCACCCAGAGGGTCACAGCCACCTGCGATGCCCCTAGGACTGGTGTCCAATGCCGGAAAAAGTTTAACGACCTCACTCGGATTGTCAGGGTGAGTACCCTTTCCAGTGTCCTCCTCATCCTTGCATGTGCACCTCACATTATGGGCAAAGGGACCTCAATGGCCTAATGGCCAGCCATCATCCAGCAGCTATGGCACTGGCATGAACATCAATTGCACTTTCTGCACTTTACACACTGGCCAAGCTATTCGACCATGGGAGGCAGTGCACACAACAACAGGGCACCACACTGTACTTAGAGGCCGTCCTTTCTCTTGCAGGCCAAGCTGGCCCAGAATCTGAAGAGCCGGACTGTCACCGGGGGAGGCCGTGCCCAGTTCCAGCAGCTCAGTGACCTGGAGGAGCGCGTGGGTCGACTCATGGGTGCCCGGGTGATTGGCCCCGTTGCAATTGGAGATGCCGACCCTGTGCTGGGCCCCAATGGTAAGGACATGACCGTTTGGACCTCTCTCGTTCCCCTTGCGCTTCAGATCTACATCCTTTGCCACTGTCCGACCAATGCGCAGAATGCCACCACTCATGCCTCCCTCGCTGACGCCCTGTCCTCACTCTAAAGCTACTCTTGTGCCTTCCTGCTTTCAGCTGGTGAGGAGGATGTCCCTGAAGCTGCGAGTGTCAGTCCCTCGGAAGAGGAGGACGAGGAGGAGCAAGAGGAAGGCGGCACATCGGGGGAACCCTCATCCGCGCCAGGGGATGGCAATGGAGGGGACACGTCTTCCTTGGAGGAGAGCCAGGGGGAAGTGTTGCAGGGGGGTGTAGCTCCTGTGCCCAGTGGCGTCCAGCCACGCGGGAAGGGTCGGGCAGCACGGCTGCCTTCTCCCCAGAGGGGGAAAGTGTTGCAGGGGAGTGTAGCTCCTGGGCCCAGTGGCGTCCAGCCACGCGGGAAGGGTCGGGCAGCTCGGCTGCCTTCTCCCCAGAGGGGGGAGGTGTTGCAGGGGAGTGTAGTTGCTGGGCCCAGTGGCGTCCAGCCACGCGGGAAGGGTCGGCCAGCTCGGCGGCCTTCTCTCCAGAGGGAGAGTCCAGCCTCCAGTCCGGAGACGGTCCTCGCCCAGGAGGTGCGCCTTCTTGATCAAATGTCCATGGACTCGGATCGTCGGCACACCGAGTTCATGGGGGTTGTGGCCCGGTTGCCTGAGGCCATCGAGTCCCTGGCTCATAGTGTGTCCGATTTCGGGGCCTCACAGGCCAGGGGTTTCGAACAACTCGCGGCAGCACAGGCCAGGGGTCTCGAACAATTCGGGGCATCACAGGACGCGAGTCGGGCCGAATTCAGGGCAGCACAGGACGCGAGTCGGGACGAATTCAGGGCAGCACAGGCAGCGAGTGGACAGTTGATCAGCGGTGCCGTGCAGTCACTGGCTGGTCTGATGCGGGCACAGACCAGGGCAGTACGGGCACTCACTGCTGCCACACTCGCTGTGTCAGGCAGGCATCGCCGGGGCACCCACCGCGCTGCAGCAGCACAGCGGTCTGGCCTTCACCAGATTGCTACGCTTGCTGCAGTGCCAGCCCGTCCGAGTGCCAGTGTCTCAGGCGAGCAGCGAGCGCCTGGCATCAGCCAGCTTGCCCCCATTGCTGCAGCCGCCACTGCCACTCCCCCAGCGAAGCTGCGACGAGCTGCTGGAGGGACTGATGCTGCCCAGCCACAGCTGCAGCAGTCAGCAGCCGGCCCCTCGAGGGCCAGAGCTCGTCTAGGCCGACCCCCAAGGGCATCTGCCGTCACGCAATGTGCCCCTCAGGAGCCTTCCCCCAGCCTTGCAGCACCCACAGGGCCCAGGTTGAGGCGGAGCAGCAGGTCGGCCAGGGGCCGGAAAAGCCTGGACAAGGACTCGCCCTCTCGGCACACAAAGTAGAGTGTGTTGGCAAATGTTTTTTTATATGGGGGTGGTTGTCTTGTCTATGGGGGGGGTTCTTTTGGTAAGGCCGAGGATGAAGGCCATTTGGATGGACAAGTTTTGTTATTCCTCCCCAGGTTGTGGGAGTGAGACATGTATTTGAGTGTTTTTTGCGGGTGTTGTCTGTTTTTCGGTTTCATGTGGGAAGGGCCCTGAGTTTGTTCAGTAAAGCTTTTTCTTTATTCAGCTTGTCCATGTGTGATGTTTCAAGTGGTTGTTGCGTTAACCGGCTGAAGGCTTGCGGAGCAGCTGCATTCATGTGCGTTCATTGCCGCAAGCCATTCCCTGACAGGGGGCCTAGAAGTGTCGTTCAATAAGCCGCCGACGGACGGCCCTTGGACCTTGTGGCTCCCTCCTGGGCTGGTACTCCTCCTCCTCCTCCTCCTCCTCATGGTCCTCCTGCTTGTCCTCCTGAGGTGGTGGTCCAACGTGAGGTGGCAGTGCCTGAGTCCTGCGGACAGCCAGGTTGTGCAGCATGCAGCAAACGACGACGAACTGGGAGACTCTATCCGGCGAATACTGCAGAGATCCGCCGGAGCGATCCAGGCAGCGGAACCGTTGCTTGAGGACGCCAATCGTTTGCTCTATGATGTTCCTTGTGGCTTGATGGCTTTCGTTGTATGCCTCCTCAGCAGGGGTCCTGGGCGCGCGGAGCGGGGTCATGAACCATGTACACAAAGGATAGCCTTTGTCCCCGATAAGCCATCCTCTTGGGGGAGGCTGTGCCTGGAACATGTCAGCCACAGTAGTCTGTCGCAGGATAAATGCATCATGGCTGCTGCCTGGAAAGCGGGCATTGACAGCTAGGATGCGCTGCCTGTGGTCACACACCAGCTGTACATTGAGGGAATGGTAGCCCTTCCGGTTGTGGTAATCCTCGGCATTGTCGATAGGTGCCCGCAAAGCCACATGCGTGCAGTCAATGGCGCCCTGCACCATGGGGAAGTCGGCGATCCTCACAAATCCGACTGCACGTTGCTCCTGCCTCTCTAGGGTCATAGGGAAGGAGATGAATTGGTGTCTCCTTGTGAGAAGGGCATCGGTGACCTGCCGGATGCAGCGATGCACGGCGAACTGGGAGATGTTAGCTATGTCCCCAACAGCGGCTTGGAAGAAGCCACTTGCATAAAAGTTCAGAGCCACCGTGACCTTCACTTCCACCGACAGAGACGTCCTGCACATCAGCTGTGGACGCAGATCTCTGTGAAGCAGCTGGCAGATCTCTGCAACCACCTCCCTTCTGAAGCGCAGCCTCTTAACACACTGCGCGGCAGTCATGGTGAGATAGGACACCTGCTGGCGGTATTCCCTGAGTGGGTAAGGCCTACGTTGCCGATGCCTGATGCCCCCTCTGCGTCTAGGCATGGCTGCCCCTCTCACACAGCGTCTGCGAGCCCTTCGCACATAATGCTGGAACTGAGGGTTGGAACCCCATGCAGCCCCCATAATATACTTGCAAACAGTGAAATCACAATGAGTCAAATTTCCAAGCTCTGGCCAGAAGCCAAAAATACCTCTCCTATGTTGGGCCAAATCAGTAAGGTGTCTTCCTTGGTCTCTGTCCAGAAATCCGTTGCACTAAAGTCATTGCAGCAAAATGGCTGGCCTTTATAGTTCAGTCTAAGTGCCCTTTAATTAGCGCTCCCCGAGGCCCGCAGGGCCACTGCTGCGTTCCACTTCACAGTTCTTAACACCGCCACGCCCACATTGGGCGGGCGCGACTGAAGTTCCGGTTTGGGGCGCACAAAGGGCGTTGCACGACGAAATGACGTCATAAGTTGCGCGCGCAGCTGAGCGCGCGCAAACACTTTGCGCCGGCGCTAAATGTCTACTGAAGTTGGGCGTAGGCGCAAATCGTTCTGCGCCCGGCCACTAAGTGCCTAGCGCTCGAGATCTACTCCTCCTAATGCGCTAACGGCTGGCGAACGCAACTGAATTTCTAGGCCAATGTTCTTAATCGCGGTGGATGCACACTCCAAGTGGCCGGAGGTAATAAAGATGTCTTCCACCAAAAAACAATGGGGTTAAGCACTACACGTCCGCCCCATACCATCCCGCCACCAATGGATTAGCTGAAAGGTTTGTCCAGGCCTTCAAGAAGGCCATAAAGGCCATGGGTAATGAAGACATAAATCTGCAACATAAGGTAGATAACTTCTTGTTTGCGTACAGGAATGCAACACATGTGGCTACAAACCAAACTCCCGCCATGATGTTTTTCAATAGAAGACTAAGATGCCGGCTGGATTTGATCAAGCCAAACATCAGAAGGGACGTAGAGAACCGGCAATTTCAAGGCATGAATGAAAGGCCAACTAGAACCTTCCAGATAGGTCAACAAGTTTTGGCCCGAGACTACCGTACCGAGAAATGGCAGCCTGGAACTATTTGCACACGACTAGGACCGCTGATGTATACCGTGGACATTGGTGAAAGCATAATAAGGCGCCATGCTGACCAGATCATAGAGTCATCCGAAAAGGGACAACCTACACCACAACTCTATACATCTAATGATGAAGCAGAGATACCCATAGTATCTACCTCCGATCCGGTGATACTGGAACCAGCTGAACCCGACACTGGCATTCAAGCCGAATCGACCTTGCCAAAAGAACCTACTACACCACCGAAAACTACTACACCACCGAGGCGTTATCCGGACCGAGTCAGGAGGCCTCCTCAGAGACTGAATCTGTGAACTGTTTTTACATGAAGTTGTGTATATATTTTGTTATGTTATGTTTAATGGGGAATATATACTGTTAAGCTAAAAAGGGAGGATTGTGGTGTATGTAACCGTTCCACCTTTAAGAGAACTATTTTAAGAGTTGCACTACTTTATCTTGGCTGCTGTATACTGTAATACCGGTGGTGACCACACCGGTATATAAGTGCTGTGTAATGCTTTATTGGGCAGTTCAGCCCTGACCTTCGACTAGTAAAGACCTGTTAAAATGTACTCTTGTGGTCTGTGTAGTAATTCTCATTATAACACACAGACTTAACAACAGTAGCATCGGAAGCTGATGAACCAACTGACGACACTCAGGAAAGGCGCTATCCAGAAAGGATTAGGAAGCCACCCCAAAGACGGAATTTATAAATTGACTATTTTCAGTTAATGTGCATGTTAAAAGTGTTAATTGTTAAATGAATGTTATGGTACTGTCAATCTAAAAGGTGAGGAATTGTAGTGTATGTACCTTTAAGCGGAGAACTACTTTTTACAGCTCCTGTATGCTGTAGTACCGGCAGTGACCACACCTGTTTATAAACCCTGAGTAGGGATCTGTACGTTTAGTTTTAGAGTAACCCTCATCCAGTAAATACCTGTTGATTGTTCCTGCAGTCTCGTGTCTGGTTATTAAAGGGCACACAACATCAAAAATACACGGATCTAACACGATACACTTACAGTCCCCTGATCCCCTTACTGCCCCCGATACTCTTACAGCCCCCTGATACTCTTACTGCCCTGATACCCTTACTTCCCTAATACCATTGCTGCCCCTGACTCCATTACTGTCCCTGATACCCGTACAGCCCCTGATACACTTATTGCCCTGATACCCTTACTTCCCTGATACCCTTACTGGCCATAACACCATTACTTTCCCTGATGCGCTTACTGCACCTGATACCCTTACAGCCCCTGATACCCTTATTGCCCTGATACCCTTACTTCCCTGATACCCTTACTGCCCCTGACACCATTACTGTCCCTGATACCCTTACTGCCCCTGATACCCTTACAGCCCCTGATGCCCTTAGTGCCCTGATACCCGTACTTCCCTGATACCCTTACTGCCCCTGACATCAGTACTGTCCCTCATACCCTTACTGCCCCTGATATCCTTACTGCTCCTGACACCATTTCTGTCCCCGGTGCCGTTAATGCCCCCTGATACTCTTACTGCCCCCTTATACTCTTACTGCCACTGATACCCTTACTGCCTCCTGATACTCTTACTGGCCCTGATGCTCTTGCTGCCCCCATCCACTTACTGCCCCCTGATATACTTACTGCCCCCTGATACTCTTACTGCCCCTGATATCCTTACTACCCCCTTACACCCTTACTGCCCCCAGATACCCTTACTGTCCCTGACAACCTTACTGCTCCTGTCACCCTTACTGCCCCCTGACACCCTTACTGCACCCTGATACCCTTACTGCCCCGTGATACCCTTACTGCCCCCTGATACCCTTACTGTCCCTGATACCATTACAGCCCCCTGACACACTTACAGTCCCTGATACCCTTACTGCCCCTGATACCCTTACTGCCCCTGATATCCTTACTGACCACTGATGCCCTTAATGCCCCCTGATAAACTTACTGCCCCCTGACACCCTTACTGCTCCTGACACCCTTACTGCACCCTGATACCCTTACTGTCGCTGATACCCTTACTGCCCCCTGACATCCTTACTGCCCCTGACACACTTCCTGCCCCCTGATTCACTTACTGTCCCTGATACCTTTACTGCCCCTGATACCCTTACTGTCGCCTGATACTCTTACTGTCACTGATACCCTTAATGCTGCAGACACCCTTACTGCCATCTGAAATCCTTACTGCCCCCTGATGCATTTATTGCCCCCAGATACCCTTACTGCCCCCAGACACACTTACTGCAACCTGATACCCTTACTACCCACTGACACAGTTACTGCTCCTGACAACCTTACTGCCCCCTGATACCCTTACTGTCCCCTGATATGCTTACTGCCCCCTGATGCCCTTACTGTCCCCTGATATGCTTACTGCCCCCTGATGCCCTTACTGCCCCCTGATACATTTACGGTGCCTGACACCCTTACTGCCCCCTGACACCCTTACTGCCCCTGATATCCTTACTGCCCCCTGATGCACTTACTGCCCCCGATAACCTTACTGCCCCCTGACACCCTTACTGCTCCTGATACTCTTAGTGCCCCCTGATAACCTTACTGTCCCTGATACAATCACTGCCCCCCGATAACCTTACTGCCACCTGTTATCCTTACTGCCCGCTGACACCCTCACTGCCCCTGACACCCTCTCAGTCCCTGATACCCTTACTTCCCTGATACCCTTACTGCCCCTGACACCATTACTGTCACTGATACCCTTACTGCTGCCTGATGCACTTACTGCCCCTGATAATCTTGCTGCACCTGATACCATTACTGCCCCCTGATACCCTAACTGCCCCTGATATCCTTACTGCCCCCTGATATCCTTACTGCCCCTGATACTCTTGATGCCCCAATACACTTACTGCTCCCTGATATCCTTACTGCCCCCGATATGCTTACAGCCCCCTGATACACTTACTGCCCTGATACCCTTACTTCCCTGATACCATTACTGCCCCTGACACCATTACTTTCCCTGATAGCCTTACTTTCCCTGATACGCTTACTGCCCCTGATACCCTTACTGCCCCTGACACCAGTACTGTCCCTGATACCCTTACTGCACCTGACATCCTTACTGCTCCTGACACCATTTCTGTCCCTGGTGCCGTTACTGCCCCCTGATACTCTTACTGCCCCCTTATACTCTTACTTCCCCTGATACCCTTACTGGCCCTGATGCTCTTGCTGCCCCAATCCACTTACTGCCCCCTGATATCCTTACTGCCTCCGATATCCTTACTGCCCCCTTACACCCTTACTGCCCCCTGATACCTTACTGTCCCTGACAACATTACTGCTCCTGACACCCTTAATGTCCACTGACACCCTTACTGCCCCCTGATATCCTTACTGCCCACTGATGCCCTTACTGCCCCCTGATACATTTACTGCTCCTGACACTCTTACTGCCCACTGACACCCTTACTGCCCCCTGATACCTTACTGCCCTCTGATGCCCTTACTGTCCCGGATACAATTACTGCCCCCTGATACACTTACTGCCCCCTGTTATTCTTACTGCCCGCTGACACCCTTACTGCCCCCTGACACCCTTAGTGTCCCTGATACCCTTACTGCCGACTGATAAACTTACTGCCCCCTGATACTCTTACTGCCCCTGATACCCTTACAGCCCCCTGATAATCTTACTGCCCTGATAATCTTGCTGACCCTGATACATTTACTGCCCCTGATATCCTTACTGCCCCCGATACTCTTACTGCCCCTTGATACTCTTATTGCCCCCTGATACTCTTACTGCCCCTGATACTCTCACTGCCCCAATAACCTTACTGCCCCCTGATACCCTTACTGCCCCTGATACCCTTACTGCCTGATGCACTTACTGCCCCCTAATATCCTTACTGCCCCCTGATACCCTTACTGGCCCTGATACACTTACTGCCCCCTGATACCCTAACTGACCCTGATAACCTTACTGCCCCCTGATATCCTTACTGCCCCTGATACACTTGCAGTCCCGATACATTTACTGCCCCCTGATATCCTTACTGCCCCCGATACTCTTACAGTCCCCTGATACTCTTTCTGCCCTGATACCCTTACTTCCCTGATACCCTTACTGCCCCTGACACCAGTACTGTCCCTGATAGCCTTAATGTCCCTGATACGTGTACAGCCCCTGATACCCTTACTGCCCTGATAACCTTACTTCCCTGATACCCTTACTGCCCCTGACACCAGTACTGTCCCTGATACCATTACTGCCCCTGATATCCTTACTGCTCCTGACACCATTTCTGTCCCTGGTGCTGTTACTGCCCCCAATACTCTTACTGCCCCTTATACTCTTACTGCCCCTGATACCCTTACTGCCTCCTGATACTCTTACTGGCCCTGATGCTCTTGCTGCCCCGATCCACTTACTGCCCCCTGATATCCTTACTGCCCCTGATACATTAACTGCCCCTGATACCTTACTGCTCCTGACACCCTTACTGGCCCTGATGCTCTTGCTGCCCCGATCCACATACTACCCCCTGATATCCTTACTGCCCGCGATACTCTTACTGCCCCCTGAAACTCTTACTGCCCCCTGATAACTTACTGTGCCCCTGATACACTTACTGCTACTGATACCCTTACTGCCCCTGACATCCTTACTGTCCCTGACACCCTTACTGACCCCTGAAATCCTTACTGCCCCCTGATCCACTTATTGCCCCCAGATAACCTTACTGCCCCTGAAACTCTTACTGCACCCTGATATCCTTACTACCCCCTTACACCCTTACTGCCCCCGATACCTTACTGTCCCTGACAACCTTACTGCCCCTGACACCCTTACTGCCCCCTGACACCCTTACTGCCCCCTGATATCCTTACTGCCCCCTGATATCCTTACTGCCCCTGATGCCCTTACTGCCCCTGATACATTTACTGCTCCTGACATGCTTACTGCCCCCTGACACACTTACCGCCCCTGATATACTTACTGCCCCCTGATGCCCTTAATGCCCCCTGATAAACTTACTGCCGCCAGACGCCCTTACTGCTCCTGACTCCCTTACTGTCCCTGATACCATTACTGCCCCCTGACACCCTTACTGCCCCCTGATACCCTTACTGTCCCTGATACCATTACTGCCCCCTGGCACACTTATAGTCCCTGATACCCTTACTGCCCCCTGATACCCTTACTGTCCCTGATACCATTTCTGCCCCCTGACAACCTTTCAGTCCCTTATACCCTTACTGCCCCTGATACTCTTAGTGCCCCCTGACAACCTTACTGTCCCTGACACCCTTACTGCCCCCTGATACGATTACTCTCCCTGACACCCTTTCTGCCCCCTGATATCATTACTGACCCCTGTCACCCTTACTGCAAAGTCTGTGGGTTGTGCAGTTAATAAATACACAGACTTCAGAAGTAACAAACAAACAGGTCTTTACTATTCGAAGGTCCGGGCGAATCTGCCCCAGCAATCCTGCTACAACACTTATATACTGGTGTGGTCACTATCAGTATTACAGTATACAGAAGCCAAACAAATAGTGCCACACCTAAAGTAGTTCCCTTAAAGGTGAACGGTTACATTCAATAGTTCCCTTAAAGGTAGACGGGTACATACACTACAATCCTCCCTTTTTAGCTTATTACTTACAGAGTCCCCGTTAAACATACATATCTTCAACTTCCTATAAACCAAATTACAGATATAATCTCGGTGGAGTCAATGTCATATAAAACAATTTACAAATATAATCTCAGTGGAAACAGTTCACAGGTTCAGTCTCTGCGGAAACAGTTCATAGATTCAGTCTCTGATCTTGACTCGTTCCGAACAACATTTCTTTGGTGTAGCCGGTTCACCTGGCTAGCGTGACTCCTCCATAGCCTTTTTCTTGACGTAACAGCTTGAACTTTCGTCCTGTTGAACCAGCAGTGCAGACTTTTACAACCAACTGGCTGTCTTGACATTTTCCAGTTTTTCAACTAATTTAGCTCCTTTCGTAATGTCCCGCCTGGAATGGTAGAAGTGCTAATATTTTAGACAGTTATTATCTTCTGCTTCTTCTTTTTCTTTTCTGCCTTTTTGAAGCTCTTGGAGCTCCTTTCTTGGCTGCCAGCTGCAGCGCCACCAACTCTCTATGTTCCTTAGACCTTAAGTGCTTCATCCAGATTTCAGCACTTTGAGAGTTTTCATCACAAGCTGGGCAGACCACATCCTCGTAATATTCAGTGTCACTCAACAGGTCATGGTAATATTCAGGTTCGTCCTGAGTTAGGCCAATGAGAGAGACTTCTTCTTCCTCCTCACCCGTCTGGACGTTAGCTGATGGTGGTTCCTTCCCTAAACATCTTTCTTGAAAAGCCTTCTTCATGCATTCATATTCATCCCGCTCTTCCTGGGTTATCTGCCATTCCTTCACGATGGACCTCATTTGTGAGTTCAATACCTTCCTTTCCATCGGTAATTGCGTTATCAGGCTATTTAACCCTTCTACTGAAGTAACGGTTTCCACCTTCTTCTGTTCACCTTGACGTGATTCAACGTACTTTTGGCATCCTTGTAAAATTTGTGTTGCCACCTCAGCTATCTCCGTGACTTTTGAGAGCTCCGAACTCGTTCCCCCTGAAGATTGAAGCTCGTGTTCAGATTGTTCCCCTTGCAGAGTCTTGTCCTTCAGCATATGAAGGAGTTGGCCGACCGTTAACTCTTCCCTGGGAACATGGTGGATCAGAGTCTTCTCCATTTCATCCACCTCTTTCTCCAATACTTCCACCTTACGTTCCTCTTGAACTTTGGCTTTCAGCGCTCGGAAAAGTTGCGCCCTGATGTTCTCTAGTTCATGTTCAGGGACCATTCTTACAGTGTCCTGTTCTTCCACTGAAAGGATTCCCAGTTGAATCTGTTCTTCAAGTTGTTGAACCTCGGTCATTGCCGCCTCATATTTGTCTTGGGTGTCCTTCAATGTTTTTATAAGTTCTTGGACATCCTGTCTTTCATGCTCTGCCATGGTTTTCACCTCTAATTGCTCATCCATGGATGGAGCTTCTATCGATGAGTCTGTCTTGGCCTTGAGCTCATCAAGAATTTCCTGCAGCCTTTGGACTTCTTGCTCATGTTCAACCTTTAGTTGTTCATATGCTTCTACTGAAACTAGCTTTTCGGAGGCTGCCAAGTTAACCCCCTCCAGAATTGTAGCCTGGGCCTCTTCATACTGTTCTTTCAACTTCTCACACTCTGCTTGTAAGGAGTCGTAAAGAAGAACTGGAATAAAATCCTGGCTCCCTGAAGATTCCTCTTCCTTTGGTTCATTCTGTAAATATTCTAGTTCCTGAACAGCATCAGGGGAATGTGATTGGTATTTGACCATGATGGCTCTATGGTCGTTCTCTGCTTGAGCTAGCTGTCTCTGTAGTCTTTCCAGGTTCCCCCATTCGGTGTCCCAGAACTTTTCCATATTTTTCATCTCCTGTACGAGACGGTCACTCAACTGTTCTAATTGTTGTCGTACTTTGACATAAGTTTGCGTCCGAGCTCGGTGTTCTTCCGTCATGGATGAATCCTTTGCTTGAACAGGCTCAGAATTCTCTGTCAACCTGGAGTTCTGCTCTGCAGCTTTATTCTTCTTGGTACCATAAGTCCTTCTGCATGTCTTTGTTTTCTTTCCCATCATCGGCAAGTCCCTTTTAGCCTTGTCTTCCATTTTCGACTTGGTCTTATCATCATCCATTTCAGAATCTGAGCTAATAGCTTGCACCGAGTCCTCCCTCATTATGGCTTTTAGGTAATGCCATTCCATGTCTATTTTCTTAATCCACTCCCGTCCTAGAAGTGGTGGTCCTCCCTCAGGTAATACGTACAAGCTCATTCTTGGGTGTTCTTTACCCCTATCTCTCACCTTGACTCTTATTTTCCCCACGGGGTATACGTTATGCCCCGTGTATGTCTGTAATACGAACTTGGTATTTCTTAAAGGTATGTGAGAGAATAGCCGGTGGTAGTCCCTTCGGTTGATGACTGATAGAGCTGATCCAGTGTCCAGCTCCATTCTTACTTGGACTCCAGCTATTTTTAGTATGACCCAGATGGCCTGTAGATCCGTTTCTTTACCCACATTGTGGATTCTCAGACTACCCAGCTCCTGGTTGTTTGGGTCTGAGTCTGAATTCTGTTCGTCTGAACTCTTCTCAGCCACCTTGTGTACCTTGTTGTACTTTTCTGGTGGTGGCTTCCTTTGATTATTGGTCTTTTTCCCGGACCGGCATACCTTCGCGATGTGACCCAGTTTGCCACATTTCCTACACTCTTGGTTCTTAAACCAGCATTGATTCTGGTCATGCGTTGTCTTCCCACAACGGTAGCATTTTGTTGTGCTTGAAGTAATTTGGTCCACCCCGAGTGCCGCCGCCTTTAGTTGCATTTCCGCCATTCCTTTCGCTGCGGCTTCGTGCAATGCAGCTATAAGGACAGCCCTGTCCAGTGTGAGGTCGTTCTCTTCCAGTAGTCGCTTCTGCGTCCCTTCTTTGGACAATCCGCATACGAACTTGTCCCGCAGCGCTTCTGTCAGATTCCCTCCGAACTGGCAGTATTTCGCTAGCCTACGCAGTTCGACCAAGTATTCCGCATTGCTTTCGTCTTTCTTCTGCGTTCTTGCGTAGAATTTGAATCATTCAGCCAGCATCAGTGGTGTGGGGTTCAAGTGGTCCTTCAGCACAGCCACAATCTCTTCGAAGGTCTGATCCACTGGTTTATTTGGTGCTATTAGATGCTTCAAGAGCCCGTATGTTTTTGCCCCCATCGAGTTTAGCAATGTTATCGCCTTGTCGTCTTCCTCTATTTTGTTGGCTTCGCAATAGATCTCTATGTGTTCCACGTACGTGGCCCAGTCTTCTACTTCAGAATTAAAGTCGTTAATATTCCCTCGCTTAGGCATCTTTCTTCCCTTGGGAGCAGCACCAGTATTTCTTTAAGTATTCTTATTTATTTGTTTGTTTCTAAGATGGCGGTTTTCCCGTGAAATCGGCGGTTTCCCGCTCTTTCCTTCTCTCCCCGCCCACTTCAATGGCGGTATGTCAATCAAGATGGCGGTTTTCCCACGAAAATGGCGGTTTCCCGCTCTTCCTTTCTCGTCCCGCCCACTTCAATGGCGGTTTCCCGCTTCTGGCGTCTTCTCCGCCTAATGGCGACTTCCCGCGTTTCTTCCCGGTGGAAGGGGTACGCTTCCCCCACAGTGGACAGGTTCAGCCGCTGGCTGGCTACCGCACAGCTCCCCTTACTTGGCTATGTCTTTTCCTCCCGCCCGCACGGCCCTACCGGCGCTGGTTACACCCCGTTAACGGAGGACAGTTCAGCCGCTGGACTGGCTCTCGCGCAGTCTCTCTCTCCGTACCCGGCTCTGTCGCTCTCTCACCCGCACGTTCGGTGCTACCGGCCCTGGGTACCCCATTGGTGGAGAACAGCTCAGCCGCTGGACTGGCTCTCGCGCAGTCTCTCACCCCGTTTTCGGCTGTGTCTCTCACCCACTCCCGCACGTTCGGTTTTGCCGGCTCTGAGTACCCCGTTGGTGGAGAACAGCTCAGCTGCTGGACTGGCTCCTCGCAGTCTCTCTCTCCACACCCGGCTCTCACCCGCACGGTTTCCGTTCGCCTCCCCAGCCCTCTCGCAGACCGGTGTTTCCCTCCCCGGCTGCGGCTGGGTTTCTCTTCCCGCGCCTACTCGCAGGCTCAGCGCTTCATGGCTGCGGTCGCTGCCCGGATTGTTCCCGCCGATCGCGGTCCGGCTGTCACCCGACGCCGTTGGACCCGACTTTTGGCCGGCACAGCTCCCCCTCGACCGAGGTCGAGTGCTCTGCCCTTATCCTCCGGATACTTCTACACCTTCCCCTACTCACAGTCTCTTCGGCCGCCTTGTTTCTTGCTGGTCGGCTCACTCCGCACCGTGGCAGAAGGGTAGTCAGTGCCTGTTGCTGATACAGCTTTTGTTGTTAGTCTTCCTGCTTTCTGTTATTGCAGCCTCGTGTTTTCTTTTGGTAGCACGACGAGGGCGGTTGTCTCTCTTCGACGCTCTTCGTTGCTTTTGGTAATCTTGCCGCAGGGTACAATTGGACTCGTCGCCACTGTAAAGTCTGTGGGTTGTGCAGTTAATAAATACACAGACTTCAGAAGTAACAAACAAACAGGTCTTTACTATTCGAAGGTCCGGGCGAATCTGCCCCAGCAATCCTGCTACAACACTTATATACTGGTGTGGTCACTATCGGTATTACAGTATACAGAAGCCAAACAAATAGTGCCACACCTAAAGTAGTTCCCTTAAAGGTGAACAGTTACATTCAATAGTTCCCTTAAAGGTAGACGGGTACATACACTACACTTACTGTCCCTCATACCCTTACTGCCCCCTGATACTCTTACTGCCCCTGATACCTTACTGTGCCCCTGATACACTTACTGCCACTGATACCATTACTGCCCCTGACACCCTTACTGTCCCTGATGCCCTTACTCTGCCTCTGATACACTAACTGCCCCTGATACCTTACTGCCCCTGACACCCTTACTACCCTGATGCCCTTACTGCCCCTGATACCCTTACTGTCCCTGATATACTTACTGCCCCTGATACCCTTCCTGCCCCTGACACCCTTACTGTCCCTGATACCCTTACTGCCCCTGATATCCTTACTGCCCCTGACACACTTACTGTATCTGATGCCCTTAGTGCCCCTGATACCCATACTGTCACCTGATACTCTTACTGTCCCTGATACCCTTAGTGCTCCTGACACCCTTACTGCCCCCTGAAATAGTTACTGCCCCCTGATCCGCTTATTGCCCCCAGATAACCTTACTCATAGAGTCATAGAGTCATAGAGTTATACAGCACAGAAAGAGGCCCTTCGGCCCATCGCGTCCATGCCGGCCATCAAGCCCAGTCTAATCTAATCCCATTTTCCAGCATTTGGTCCGTAGCCTTGTATGCTATGGCATTTCAAGTGCTCATCCAAATGCTTCTTGAATGTTGTGAGGGTTCCTGCCTCTACCACCCTTTCAGGCAGTGAGTTCCAGATTCCAACCACCCTATGGGTGAAAAAGTTTTTCCTCACATCCCCTCTAAACCTCCTGCCCCTTAACTTGAATCTATGCCCCTGTTGAGATACCGCGGCAAACGTGGGAGTCGAGACAGAGCTATTGAAAACACAACTGCTTTATTCTGACCACATGGCAAACAGGAACTAGAAAAGCCCGCGCATCCACTTAAATACTTCCCAGACAGGAAGTGCTCCCGGCAGCCTGTCCCTGCGGGAAACAAGTTGCTGGAGGAAAGGGCCCCCGGCTGGGGGCTTCTGCTTAGACTGTCTGTGCCGCTGTGAGCGGATTATGTCCAGTGGTGGCGTGTCGCCACAGAGCTCCCCCCAGAATCCGCTTAGGAGGAGTGGACGAGTCGTGACGGTGGTCTAATGGTTCTGCCGCAGCAGCTCTGAGTGGTCGCCGGTCTGGTTGGTTGGGTCGGGCGGTTCGCCGCCGGCTGTGCTGGCTTGCCGGGGGGATGGATTCTGGCTGGAGGCTGGGCCATGGGGACCTGTTCCCCTGGTTCTGTGTGTGCTGGTTTGAGCCGGTCGATGGAGACTGTCTCAACCCTGTCGCCGAGTCGCAGCTTGAATACCTTGTCCCCGGTTTGCAGTAGCTCGTACGGACCATCGTACGGGGGTCGCAGGGGCCCGTGGTGCGTGTCATGTCGCACGAAGACGAAGCGCGCCTGCTGTAAATTTGGCGGGACGTGAGGTGCGAGTTCGCCGTGTCGGTTGACCGGAAGTGGGGCGAACTGCTGAGCGGAAGAGAAAGAGTCGAGCCGCTGCTGCTCGGCCGACCAAGGCTTGGTAGGCTCCGGAAGGAATTCGCCTGGGATGCGCAGCGGTTGTCCGTAGACTAACTCCGCTGCCGAGGACTGGAGGTCTTCCTTGACCGCGGTGCGTAGGCCGAGTAGCACCCACAGTAGGCGGTCAGTCCAGGTTCTGTCCTGCAGGCCGGCGCGGAGTGAGGCCTTGAGTGACCTGTGGAAGCGTTCACAAAGTCCGTTGGCCTGCGGGTGGTACGCCGTGGTGCGGTGGAGCGTCACCCCGAGGTTGCATGCTGTGGCCGTCCAGAGTTCGGAGGTGAACTGGGCGCCTCTGTCGGGGGTTATGTCGGCCGGTACGCCGTACCTCGCAACCCAGGTGATAACGAACGCCCTGGCGATGTCGGCTGTGGTGGTGGAGGTCAGCGGCACTGCCTCAGGCCGGTGTGTGTAGCGGTCGACCATCGTGAGGAGATAAGTTTGGCATTGCGATGGCGGCAGGGGACCGACGATGTCGACGTGTATGTGGTCGAAGCGGCGGCTGGGTACCTCGAAGTCTCCCAGGGGTGCTTTGGTGTGCAGCTGTGCCTTAGCCCGTTGGCAGGCGAGGCAGGAGGTGGCCCAAGTCCGAACATCTCTGCTAAGGCTGCGCCAGACGAAGCGCTTGGAGAGGAGTTTGACGGATGCGCGGGAACCCGGGTGACAGAGCCCGTGGAGCACGTCGAAGATTCGGCGGTGCCAGGTCTCAGGGACGACCGGCCTGGGTTGGCCGAGTGAGACATCGCACGTGACTGCCGTGGCTTCGGGCCCATGCGCGACCTTGGCTAGCTGTAGCCCTGGCAGGCTGGTAGCCGCCGAGAGGAGGTCTGGGTCCGTGAGCTGGGCCGCTGCTAGTTGTGCGTAGTCGACCGCGAGGTGATTCGCACAGACTGCGGGACGGGAAAGGCAATCGGCGACCACGTTGTCTCTACCGGAGACGTGCTGAATGTCCGTAGTAAACTCGGAGACGGCCGCGAGCTGGCGTTGCTGCCTAGCGGACCAGGGTTCGGTGTGCTTGGCCATCGCGTATGTGAGTGGCTTGTGGTCCACATACGCGGTGAAGGGGCGGCCTTCCAGGAGGAACCTGAAATGGCGGACCGACAGGTTGAGTGCGAGAAACTCGCGGTCGAAAGTGGAGTATTTGACCTCCGGGGGGCGCAGTTGGTGGCTGTAGAAGGCAAGTGGCTGCCACGCACCATTGACCCACTGCTCGAACATGGCCCCGACCGCGTGGTCGGAGGCGTCGGTGCTGAGCGCAACCCGGGCATCGGCCCTCGGGTGCGCGAGCAGAGTGGCGTCGGCGAGCGTGTTTTTGGTGGCGTCGAAGGCGGCTGCCGTGTCAGTGGTCCAGGCTACGTCCATCTTGCCGGATTTTCCTCGGAGGGAGTCGTATAGCGGCTTCATAAGGGCTGCGGCTCTGGGGATGGACCTGTTGTAGAAGTTCACCATCCCGAGGAACTCCTGGAGGCCCTTGATGGTTGTGGGGTGGGGGAATTGCTGGACAGCCTGCACCTTGTTGGGCAGGGGGACGGCCCCAGCAGGGGTGATGTGGTGACCGAGAAAATCGATCTCGGTTAGGCCGAATTGGCACTTTGCCAGGCTGAGGATGAGCCCGTGTTGGGCTAGGTGCCCGAACAGGATGCGAAGGTGTTCGAGGTGTTCCTGTTTGGAGGAGCTGGCTACGAGAATGTCGTCTAGATAGACGAATAGGAAGTTCAGGTCCCGGAGGACTGAGTCCATAAGGCGCTGGAAAGCCTGTGCTGCATTCTTGAGGCCGAAGGGCATCCTCAGGAACTCGAACAGGCCGAATGGGGTGATGACGGCCGTTTTGGGGATGTCCGCGGTGTGTACGGGGTCTTGGTGGTAACCGCGCACCAGGTTGACTTTGGAAAAGACGGTTCGTCCGGCCAGTCGGGCCGAGAAGTCCTGGATGTGTGGCACCGGGTACCGATCGGGGGTGGTGGCGTCGTTGAGGCGGCGGTAGTCCCCGCAAGGGCGCCAGCCTCCGCCGGGCTTGGGGGCGATGTGGAGGGGCGAGGCCCAAGGGCTGCTGGAGCGTCGGATGATGCCGAGTTGTTCCATGTTGGTAAACTCGGCCTGCGCGATTTCCAGCTTGGCCGGGTTGAGTCTGCGGGCGTGGGCAGAAACTGGGGGGCCGGTGGTGGGGATATAGTGTTCCACACCGTGCTTGGCGGCTTTGGCCGAAAAGGTCGGGTTAGTGAGGGTGGGAAACTCAGCTAGGAGTGCCGAGTAGTCGTCCGTGGCTCTGGCGAGGCAGTAGGTCGTCGGGCCGGCCGTACGGGCCGGGGTAAAGGCGCCGGGGATGGGGGCCATAGTGTTGATGTCGACGAGGCCGTGCCTCGGAATGTCGACAAGGAGGCCGTGGGCGCGTAGGAAGTCGGCGCCGATGAGTGGGCAGAGGACCTTGGCTGTCACGAACTCCCAGCGGTAGCGGCGGCCCACGAGGTCGAGCGTGACCATGCGGGTGCCATATGTGCGGATTTCAGAGCCGTTGGCTGCAGCCAGTGTGATACCCCATGTGCCGCGTTGGATCTCGAGGGCGGAGGCGGGGGTGATGCTGTGCTGGGCCCCTGAGTCGCACAGAAATCGGCGGTTGGTTCTGTCATCAGTGACGTACAGTAGGGGCTCCTTCTGCCCCGCGGCCATCGCGGGGCCCGGTGCGGGGGGCGGTTTGAAGGAACATGGTGGCGTGCAGCGTTGAGCCCTAGCGCCAAAACGGGTGTGGTAGTAGCAGTGACCCGGAGTGGTAGGGCGGTCGGGCCTAGCGGCCCGGGAAGACCGCGTGGTCATTGCCGTGAGGTCGGGCGCGACGTCGTGAGCGGCCTGTGCAGAGAGCAGCCGGTCGGCCTTTTCGGCTATCTCATTCAGGTCCGTGGAGTCAGACTCCACAAGGAGCGGGCGGATGCTGGCGGGGAGCTGCCGAAAGAAAAGCGTGCGAAAAAGGGCGCCGGGATTTTTGTCGTCTGAGAGGGACAGCATGTGGGAAAGCAGGTCTGATGGTGAAGCGTCACCAAGGCCGGGGAGGTCCAGGAGTTGGCAGTGGCGCTGGTAAGAGGACGTTTGAAATTTTTTAAGTAGCGCAGCCTTCAGATGCTCGTACTTGCCCTCCGTTGGTGGATTCTGCAGCGCTGCCCAAACCTTGGGGACTGTAGCGTAGGTGAGCGAGGCGACGAGGTAGTCGTACTTCATGGCGTCGACTGTAATGCCTTTCAGCCGGAATCTGGACTCAGCTTGAACGAACCAGGCTTCGGCGAGGTTCTCCCAAAAGTCAGGTAATTTAACCGTGACTACGTTTGTATCCGCCATGCTAGCTTAGGATTCGTCCTGAGCGTCGGGGTCACCAGTGTTGAGATACCGCGGCAAACGTGGGAGTCGAGACAGAGCTATTGAAAACACAGCTGCTTTATTCTGACCACATGGCAAACAGGAACTAGAAAAGCCCGCGCATCCACTTAAATACTTCCCAGACAGGAAGTGCTCCCGGCAGCCTGTCCCTGCGGTAAACAAGTTGCTGGAGGAAAGGGCCCCCGGCTGGGGGCTTCTGCTTAGACTGTCTGTGCCGCCGTGAGCGGATTATGTCCAGTGGTGGCGTGTCGCCACACCCCCTTGTTATTGACCCCTCTACTAAGGGGAAAAGTTCCTTTCTATCCACCCTATCTATGCCCCTCATAATTTTGTATACCTCAATCAAGTCCCCCCTCAGCCTTCTCTGCTCCAAGGAAAACAACCCCAGCCTGTCCAGTGTTTCTTCATAGCTGAAGCGCTCCAGCCCAGGTAACATCCTGGTAAATCTCCTCTGCACCCTTTCCAAAGCAATCACATCCTTCCTATAGTGTGGTGACCAGAACTGCACACAGTATTCCAGCTGTGGCCTTACCAGCGTTTTGTACAGCTCCATCATAACCTCCCTGCTCTTATATTCTAAGCCTCTTCTAATGAAGGCAAGAATCCCATATGCCTTTTTAACCACCTTATCCACCTTTTCTGCTGCCTTCAGGGATCTATGTACCTGCATGGTGTGGAGATGCCGGAGTTGGACTGGGGTGGACAAATGTAAAATGTCACACAACACCAGGTTATAGTTCAACAGCTTTATTTGAAATCACAAGCTTTCGGAGTGCTGCTCCTTCATCAGGTGAAGTGGAGAAATTCTTGACGAAGGAGCAACACTCCAAAAGCTTGTGATTTCAAATGAAGCTGTTGGACTATAACCTGGTGTTGTGTGACTTCTTACATATGTACATGCACACCAAGGTCCCTCTGATCCTCTGTCTTTCCTAGGCTCTTACCATTCCTTGTGTATTCCCTTGCCTTGTTAGTCCGTCCAAAATGCATCACCTCACACTTTTCAGGGTTAAATTCCATTTGCCACTGTTCCGCCCTTCTGACCAACCCATCTATATCGTCCTGTAGCCTGAGGCTTCCAGCCTCGCTATTTACCACCCCACCAATTTTCGTGTCATCTGCGAACTTACTGATCATACCTTTTACATTCACATCCAAATCATTAATGTAGACCACAAACAGCAAGGGACCCAGCACCGATCCCTGCGGTAGCCCACTGGACACAGGCTTCCATTCACAAAAACAACCTTCCACCATCACCCTCTGCCTTCTGCCACTAAGCCAGTTTTGGATCCAATGTACCAAGGCACCCTGGATCCCATGGGCTCTTACCTTCCTGACCAGTTTCCTATGCGGGACTTTTTCAAAAGCCTTACAGAAAACCATGTAAACCACAGCCACTGCACTACCCTCATCCACACACCTAGTCACCCCCTCGAAAAATTCAATTAATTTGGCTACCCCTAATTAATCCCTGCCTCTCCAAGTGGAGACCAATTCTGTCCCTCAGAATTTTTTCCAATAATTTCCCTACTACTGATGTTAGGCTCACTGGCCTGTAATACCCTGGTTTATCCCCACTACCCTTCTTGAATAATGGTACTACGTTAGCAGTTTTCCAGTCCTCTGGCACATCCCCTGTGGCCAGAGATGTTCTGAAAATTTGTGTCAGAGCCCCTGCAATCTCCTCCTTTGCCTCACATAGTAGCCTGGGATACATCTCGTCCGGGCCTGGGGATTTATCCACTTTTAAGCCTGCTAAAACCGCTAGTACCTCCTCCCTCTCGAAGCTAATATGCACAAGTATATCACAGTCCCCCTGCCCGATTTCTATGTCGACATCGTCCTTCTCCATAGTGAACACAGATGAAATAAATTCATTTAAAACCCCACCTACATCCTCTGGCTCTACACACAGTTTGCCACTTTGGTCCCAAATGGGCCCAACTCTTTCCCGAGTTATCCTCTTGCCCTTAATCTATCTATATATATAAATCGGTCCTTCTGTCTGTCCTTCTGTCCTTCTGTCTGTCCTTCTGTCTGTCTGCACGTGTGCGTCTGGGCGGCTATGCGCTCGAAAGTTACAGGGCGTACCTACGCGTGCGTTACGTCAAAAGAAAGCTTACCTTTCCAAAACGGTTTTAAGCATATTTACGTTTTGGCTGGGCTAAAATCGCGCCCGCGGTATCCGAAAAACCTTAATGTTCCGCTCATTAGCATCTCATTATCCGCTCATTAGCGACAGAGTGACCTCGAGGTCGACCAATTGTACGCCGGCTTGCTGCCGCATGCGGCCGGGCCCTCCTACGGTCGAGTGACGGGGCGATTGACCAATCCTGTGCTTTGGTCACCTGACGGTCGACCAATCGATGCGTGTGTGGGCGGGCCTTATCATTCTGAACCGAGGTGAGTAGCCGCCATCTTGATTCCAAACTTTTCCTTTCTTTTTCCCGCTTTCTGCGTCTTTAAAAAAAACGTTGCTTTTAAAACACATTTTGCTTTTAAAAAAAGTTAATTACTTACTAAATCTTTTATCTAATCTCATTCATTTTCCTACCTTTCCCTGTTTTTCCAGGTAGGCCTCGAAGCCTCGGCCTCACCTCCGCACCCACGCCCGAGCTAGGCACCTCCCGGCCCCAGTCAACAAGCGGCCCCCGATCGCCGCCAACTTTGTGAAGGCTGGAGGGGCGGGCCTCAGCCGAGCGCTGCTACTGCCGCCATCTTAGTAAAGGTTGCGCGCGCAGCAGGTGCAGCTGAGACGCGGCGTCTCTCTCTGTTCCCCGCTCGGCTCGGGTGGGGGGCGGGGCTCTCAGGAGTGCGGATCTCGGGCGGGGCTTGGAGAGCAGGAAGGGTTACCCCGGCAACCGGGCCCGCCGGCCGTCTCTCACAGCCGCAATCGGCGCTCTTGAAGCCAGCTCGGGAGGGCGGGGCCATGTCAGTGCGTGGGGCGGCACGGAGCTCCGTGGAGCCATCGCCGGCGCTGGGCTCGGGTGCTTTGTGGCCTGCGGCTGAACAGCGGCTGCGGACCTCGAGCTGACTGGGGCGCTGGACTCGGCTGGGCCATGTCTTTGCGGGTGTTCGCCTCGGCCAACGGCATCAGGGTGACGGCCGAGGCCGTCAAATGCGTCCAAGGGAACGCGTTCATCCAGATGCCGAGGCCCGGGCCCCGGGGCGGAAAGAGAGATTGGAGCGGGGGATGATGGCTCGGGCAGGGGAGAGGGAGAGGGGATAGGCACGGGGGGAGAGAGAGGGGGGAGGAGGGGAGGAGGGGGAGAGGGAGGAAGGGGGTAGGGAGGTGGTGAGAGGGAGGAGGAGGGGGGAGAGGGAGGAGGGGAGGGGAGGAGGGGGGGAAGAGGGAGGGGGAAAGAGGGAGGGGGAAAGAGGGAGGGGGAGGGTGGGGGGGAAAGAGGGAGGGGGAGGGGAGGGGGGAGGAGGGGGGAAAGAGGGAGGGGGAAGAGTGAGGGGGGAAGAGGTAGGAGGGGGAGGGGGGGAAGAGGTAGGAGGGGGAGGGGGGGAAGAGGTAGGAGGGGAGGGGGGGAAGAAGTGGGAGGGGGAGGGGGAAGAGGTAGGAGAGGGATGGGGAAGAGGTAGGAGGGGGAGGGGGGAAGAGGTAGGAGGGGGAGGGGGGAAGAGGGGGGAGGGGGGAAGAGGTGGGGGGGAAGAGGTAGTAGGGGGAGGGGGGAGAAGAGGGGGAGGGGGGAAGAGGTAGGAGGGGGAGGGGGAAGAGGGGGAGGGGGAAGAGGTAGGAGGGGGAGGGGGGAAGAGGTAGGAGGGGGGAAGAGGTAGGAGGGGGAGGGGGTAAGAGGTAGGAGGGGGAGATGGGGAAGAGTTAGGAGGGGAGGGGGAAGAGGTAGGAGGGGAAGAGGTAGGGGGGGAAAGGTAGGAGGGGGGGAAGAGGTAGGAGGGGGAGGGGGGGAGAGGTAGGAGGGGGAGGGGGGGAAGAGGTAGGAGGGGAGGGGGAAGAGGTAGGAGGGGGAGGGGGAAGAGGTAGGAGGGGGAGGGGGAAGATGTAGGAGGGGGAGGGGGGAAGAGTTAGGAGGGGGAGGGGGAGGAAGAGGTAGGAGGGGGAGGGTGGGGAAGAGGTAGGAGGGAGTCGGCGTTTCATCAATTAGGGGCATTTCCTAATTAAGAAAATGTCACAGAAGCGGATACAGATTTATTGGCATCATTCGAACAACCAGCAAAGATTCAGCATCAAACTATGTCTGAGTTTCTGCTTCACACAGGCGGTCAGAAGCTGCAACGTAAGACTTCAAGCATTACTAACTATACCCTGGATCCCAAATATTAACCAGAATTATATTCAATGTTAGAAGTATTTTAAACTACATAAAATTTAAATGTGGAACAAGTAACAGTATTTTGAAATTATTGAATCACAGATTAAAAGCCTTAAGAAAGTGGCTCCTGATTCCTCCGGTCAGAGGTTAGCTGGCTTCATTGTCCTATAACACAATCATCTCAATATAACCCACGGTCACCGCGGCTGGGCTCTAAGTCCAAGCCCTTCCCCGCGGTCTCAACCGTCCCGCCGACTTCACAAAATGGCGGCTGCCCTTCACCCACCGGGCTCTGAGTCCAGCCCCTTCCCTCACTCTCACCTTCCCTGTTAAGTCTGTGTGTTATAGTGAGAATTACTACACAGACCACAAGAGTAAATTCAACAGGTCTTTACTGGTTGGAGGTCGGACTACACTGAATACAATATTATTACACTGTGCTTATATACCGGTGTGGTCACCACCGGTATTACGTATACAGCAGCCAAAGAAAGTAGTACCCTTCTTAAGGTGGACCAGGCTTAAGTTCTCTTAAGGTGGAACAGGTTACATACACCACAATCCTCCCTTTTTAGCTTAACAGTCATATCCCCAAATAAACATAACATATATACATATATAACTTCAGGTATAACAGTTCAAAGGTTCAGTCTCTCAGGAGGCTTTCTGATTCGGCTTGGATAACGCCTTTCAGTGGCCTCTGATTCTTGTTGTTGAGGTGCCTCCTCTAGTTGGTTGCCAATGTATTGGGTGTCATCATCATCAAATACATTCTCGGCCGAGGTAGATGCTTCAGGTTCATGAACGTCTTCCACAGCTGTCTCTGTCACAACCATGGGTTCGACCCTTGCTCTCGACTCTACCCGTTGATCCGCATGACGCCTTATCACATTATGACCAATATCTACGGTGTATATCAGAGGTCCTTGTCTGGCCCGGATTGTTCCGGACTGCCATTTGTTGTTTCCATAGCCCCTTGCCATCACTGGTTGTCCTACGTCGAAAGTTCGAGTGGTCTTGCTGTTAATATGCCGAAACTGTTTGTTTTCCACTTCCCTCCGCACATATGGTTTTAACAAGTCCAACTTGGACCGCAACCTTCTGTTATAAAACATCATAGCAGGACTTTGGTTAGTCACGGCATGATCGGCGTTTCTATATGACATCAGGAACTTATCGACCTTGTGTTGCAGCGGAATCTGATCATCATTCATGGCCTTAATAGCCTTTTTGAATGTCTGGACAAATCTTTCAGCCAACCCGTTTGTCGCCGGATGATATGGGGCAGAGGTATAGTGTTTAACTCCATTCTTCTTTAAGAATTGTTGGAATTCTTCCGATACAAACTGTGGTCCGTTGTCCGAACAGATCTGTTCTGGCAATCCGTTCCTTGCGAATATTGTTCTTAACACCGCAATTGTCTTTTCTGAAGTAGTGGTATTCATCTTGATGACTTCTGGCCATTTGGAATGTGCGTCCACCGCGATTAGGAACATGGAGTCCATGAATGGACCAGCAAAGTCAATGTGTACGCGTTGCCATGGGGCTGAAGGCCATTCCCATAGGTGTAGCGGTGCTATCGGAGGTGCATTTTGCACTTTTTGACACCCAGCGCAGCTTTTCGTTAACTCCTCAATCTGTTGGTCAATACCCGGCCACCATACGTAAGCCCTAGCAAGACTTTTCATTTTAACTCCCCCCAGAGGACCTTCATGTAGTTCTTTTAAAACTCTTTCCCTTAACTTGGGAGGAATAATCACTCTTGTCCCGTACATCAAAGTACCATGGCAGGCGGACAGCTGGTCTCGCCTTGCCGAGAATGCCGGTAACAGAGGATCACCCCGTGTTGGCCATCCTTTCACTGTCACCTCGTAGACTCTGGACAGTGTCGGGTCGTTCCTGGTTTCTCTTTCAATACTTGCGTTGGTGACAGGTAAACACTCGATAATGGTCGAATGAAATAACTCAACAGGGTCAACTTCCGTCGTGTCTTCATCTTCAGGTAGTGGCAGGCACGACAGGCCATCAGCATTGCCATGCTGTTTCGTACCTTTGAATTCTATCTGATATTGATGTGCCCCTAAGAAAAGAGACCATCTCTGGAGACGCTGTGCTGTCATCACCGAAACACCCTTCTTAGGGTTAAAAATGGACACCAATGGTTGATGGTCCGTCAGAAGTGTGAATTTTTGGCCCTGTAGGTAATGATTAAACTTCTTCACTCCCCATACAAGGCTAAGGGCCTCCCTATCGATCTGCGCATAGTTGCGCTCAGCGGAGGTCAATGATCTGGATGCAAACGCGACTGGCCTTTCCGTGCCATTTGGCAATTTATGTGAG
>NC_140992.1:149128684-149346902 GCF_052327205.1 Somniosus microcephalus | reverse complement strand
CTGCTGGTTTTTAGTCTCAAAATCAAGTACCCGCCCCAAATTCCCATTCATGTTTTGGCCCTTCCAACTAACTGGCCACCAAGTCCCGAGTCAGCTCATTTAAATGTATGAGAATGAGGGCCAGTGGGGCTGCAGAGGTAGGAATGCTACTGCTCGGTGAAAAGCTAGGATCTTAGTGAGGAGGCATTAGGGGAGCTGCACCACCAAGTGTGTGTGGACCTGTAGCCATGGTCATCTGTGCTCTCTGTCACTGTGAAGGTGACCACCACAATCAAACTTCAGATTTGGACCCCCTAAACCCAGCCACATGACCCCCCAGATCCACATACCTAGGAACCCACCCGATCCCCAGCCCCGCAACACCCAGACCTGTGACCCCACAGATCCACATACCTAGGAACCCACCCGATCCCTAGTCCCACAACACCCAGACTCGTGACCCCCCAGATCCACATAGCTAGGAACCCACCCAATCCCCAGCCCCGCAACACCCAGACCTGTGACCCCCAGATCCACATACCTAGGAACCCACCCGATCCCCAGCCCCACAACACCCAGACCTGTGACCCCCCAGATCCACATACCTAGGCACCCACCCGATCCCTAGCCCCGCAACACCCAGACCTGTGACCCCCCAGATCCACATACCTAGGCACCCACCCGATCCCTAGCCCCGCAACACCCAGACCTGTGACCCCCCCCAGATCCACATACCTAGGAACCCACACGATCCCCAGCCCCGCAACACCCAGACCTGTACCCCCCATATCCACATACCTAGGATCACCCCCTAAACCCAGCCCATTGACCCCCAGACCCATATACCTAGGATCACCCCCGACCTACAGCCCATTGACCTATGACCCACATACCTAGGATCACCCCTGACCTACAGCCCGGTGACCCCCAGACTCACGTACCTAACAACCCGCCCCACTCCTCAGTCCATTGACCCCCAGACCCATGTACCTTACAGTTACTCTAGCAGTGGTCAGACTTTCCACTGCTCTTCACCGGTGGGCTCTGATGCTGTGCCGGTTCTAATAAAATGAGGCCCGAGGCCCAATACCTGGGGTGCCTCGGGCCTCACCATTCAGGTGCAGAGAATATACCTTCGCACACAAAATTGGGCGCGGCTGAATTTCTGGTCCAAGAGAACTCCGCTGCTCTTCTTCAAATAATGCCATGGAATCTTTTACGTCCACCTGACAAGAAAGATGGAGCCTCGATTTAACGTTTCATCTGAAAGACGGCACCTCCAACTGTGCAGCACTCCCTCAGTACTGCCCTGGAGTGTCAACCTTGAATTGTGTGCTTAAGTCTCTGGTGTGGTACTTGAACCCACAAGCATCTTGACTTAGAGACAAGAGTGCTACTCACTGAGCGACGGCTGACACCACTGCTTCATTGGCCATTGTTTTGACGATGCTGTTCTACGTCCTATTGGCCTTGTTGATTGCTGCTCTGCGTTGGTTAGGCATGTTGAGCATCGAATCTAATAAGACTCTTTGGTCTTTGTCAGTGCTCGGGTAAGGCTGCTTTAAAAGGGAACATCATGAGAGTGCCTGATCAGAAAGAAAGAAAAAGCCTTGCATTTATGTAGCATCTCAGCACTTCTCTCAGAACCATCCCAAAGCACTTTATGTACAATGCATTACTTTGAACTGCAATGATTGTTGTTTGATGCGGAAATGTGGCAGCCATTTTATAAGTAGCAAGATCCCACAAAAAGCAAGAAGATGGACAACCATTTAATTTGTTTTTGGTGGTGCTGGTTGAGGGAGGAATGTTAACAAACAGATCCGGGAAAACTACCAGATCTTCTTGGTATTGTGCCACAAGATCTTTAACATCCCCATAACCAGTACCTGGGGCCTTGGTTTAAGGTCTCCTCGAAAGGATGGTTTCATTCTCTGGTGTTGTGTTCATGTTCATTGTTCTTAAAGGCAAGTGACACATTGTGCAATTCGATGGGTTTTTCCCTTGTGTGGCAAATTCAAACTAAAAGAGAAATGGTCTATTAATCTATTAAATATTGCAAATTGAACAATAGTCTCTCATTTTGTAACTAAACTTATGATTCCACTTCGATTGTTCCGTGACAGAAAGGCACAGCTAATATTTGTATGGGGATTTTAAACTGAACTCGTGCAGTGTGAAATTTGCATAGGACATTTTATAAACTTCCAATGATGTGAACGTAAATTATTCCAGAAATACTAATTTGCTTCAGCTTAGTTCAAAATATCACCTGCAGCATAGCCTGCTTCCTTCAATAAAACTGCAAGACCTCAGTTGCCACTGTTAATTAAACTCGCATCTCATCTTCTCAAATCTGTTGTTGGCTGCATTATTTAAAGAATGTTCTTATAAATTCATGAAGTATTAGTAAGCAATTTGTGTTTGAACCCTGAGGCTGTTTCTTGCTTTGCTTACAAAGAGGAAAATAAGCATGATTGAAGGAACGAGGAAAGATCATTCAAGTTCCCCAGGACACTCTGTCCTCCAGGTCCTGTTTTGTGGCCCAGATTAACATTATTTATTTTCTTTTTACAATCCCAAGCCCCACGTGCACACACCGTTTGTTAACTCCCAGATTGATTCAGTTCTCCTCTGAAGGCATCGAGTGATTTAATGTTCACTAAATTCAACAGCAGCATGTTCTATAAATCAATAATTCTGAGAAGGAAAAAACACCTTCCTTAAATTTAAGCTTTGCCTGCTGGCTTCATCTTATAATCATATCTTGTGCATCCCCCAAAATGAGCAAACCCTAAGGGAAATATGTGCTTTCTAATGTCAATGGGATTATCATTTCATAGTGCACTTGCTCAATGCTCTAAAGTTCAAAAAGGTCACAGAAATGGACAGAACTGTCCCCACCTCCCATCCTTTGTGGGCATTGCTTTTCCCGGTTTCATACCTTTAGACACAAGGGTCAAGAGGCACCCTTTCCCGATATGTGCCCTAGGTTTGCAGTTAGAAATGTAGTCAAACTGCATGCCCTGGGTATACTGAGGAATGATCAGTGGTGGCGCAGTACCTTTTATTGCCATTGCCACCTCTTTGGATGTGAAAGAGGCAGCTTGCTGCAATAATTTATCAATTAAACCTGTCGGGCAACAGATGGCGTCCTTAATGAGCTAGTCTTCAGTTCACCAATTTTGATGGACACAAGTCATGTCAGCATTGGCACAACAATCTCACTATCAAAAGAACTATTTAATGAAACCTGACAGTTTTGGTACACAAACATTGGCCCGGAACTTGCGGTCCTGATGACGGTGAACTGGCAGTGTTCGACATCATTTTGCCTTTGAAACTGCCCGTAACTTCAGGATTTAGTGCAGCCTAGCACGGAAATCCTGAAGTTGCGGTTTGTCATTCACTGCTTCCCCACAGGCTGCACTTTGGAATGCCCCCCCACCGAGCCGGCCATCAGTGAAATCATTGATCTATTGAAAACTTTTCCAAACAAATATTGCTGTTAGAAACCTTAATAAAAAGTTAGACCCATTCAAATGAGGTGTAACTGGATTTTTAATACCGATCTGAGTAATAACTACTGATAAACAACCGTTCTGGCCCTAATTTTATATTGGTGGAATGTCAAATTTCTCCATTAAGTTAAAAATGATTAGATTTTAAAATTAATTAAACATTTTTTTTTAAAGTTTGTTCATGATATTTCAGCTTCTACCTTAACCCAATGTGTATGTCCCAATCTTTATTTTGCTCTCTGTAAAAAATGTTTTAAAGTGATTAATTATTAGTGCTTTCTATTTCCCAGTTCCCTGTCTGTGAGATTTCTGCAATATGATTGGCTGCTTAGACAGCTTGTTGACATCAGAGCAGCTCGTGTGAGGGATTCCCACTAAACTACGCTGATTTCAAGTGAACGTCGGAAAAGCCGAACATCTCGCCACACAGATCACGAGATCTTTGTAGGAAGTTTACTTCAGGGCCAGCAGCGAACGCCTTTGCTTCACCGTTGACCGCAAGTTACAGGCTAATATTTATTGGGCCAGAAATTCAGGTCCCCACGGGTGAGTACGTGCTGGGTACTCACGCGTAGGCCCAACGAAAGTGCCGGTTTCTTGCATGCACTAGGCATTAAAGGAAGGGGTTCACAGGTCGAACGCGTGTGCCGGAGAGGCAGCGCGTACGCCTGGAACTTCCATTTTTTTTCCAGATTTCTCCGGGAGGGTAAGCCTCCAGGAGCTACGCTTTTAAAAAGCAGTCGCAAGGCCTGCTTTTAACAAGGTAAGTGGTGAATTAAGTAAAATTAAAACATTTTTTCCACAGGTTTATTATTTTTAAATACTTTAAAGAAAGGTAAGTTTATTTATAGCCCTGCTATAAACTGTAATTAATTTCTTCAAAAATTTAAATTATTGTTTAAAATAGTTATTTTATGTAATTTATAGTTATTTTAAAAATTAGATTTAAAAAAAAAAATTATTTGATAGTTAGTTTTGGGGCTGAACTGTAATCATAGGTTTGACAGGTCTTCCTGTCAAATCTATGAATAGAGATTCCCTGCTACGATTGGCTCTCCATGGCCCATGTGATCCCAGGGAATGCTTCGAACGAACTGCACCCCTGGGATACGCAAGCACTGCGCGCCGGCAGTTGGAGCAGGCCCAGGATCGGAATCCCACGCGGGCCCACAGCTCAACGGCAGGCGCGCTAGGTAAGTGCAGGTCGGAGGCTTGCACCTGCAGGAAGCCTCCGACCCAAATTTCTGGGCCGTTGTTGTTTTCAGGTATATTAAGAAAGGTTAACTAAAGATGATGCTTTCAGTGTGGGAGGAAGGGGGAGGTCTCACCCACAGGTTTAGTTTGTCAATATGGTAAGGAGAGGAGCTCGCTATATCGACTTACATCATCCAGACATCTGTCACTGCTAAACATCTGAGAGAACAAAGGCACAATGTCGGCCGCTAGACTGGGAGTTCGTGCAGCTTCAAAGGATGAGTATGTGGCTCACAATCCAGTGTGCCCATTAGAAGGCTGCTCCAAAATCCTTATTGGATTTGCATCCCAACTTCGTGAGCTAATGAATGGGTCCATTAGAACAATTCTAAGTTAAAAGTCAACCCAGTGATATTGACACCTCCTGGGCATTCCAATTGCCCCATTTTGCATCCCTCCTAATGAATGAAGTGTTAACCTGGCCACTGTATCAAATGGCTAATTTTAATATCATACACCAAGCTCTTCAGGCTGATTGTGAGGCTCTCTATTGCTTCCATAACACACTTCACCCCTGCTTTTTTCTCAGTCTTCTATTGCTCAAACTGTGCAAGCAATATGGAGGAAGGGCCTTTGCAAAAATATAATAGGGTTTGATGAGGTCAAGCTATTTGACCAGGTACAAGTGTAGGAGAGGTTGATGATGTTCATAGAGTTCTCAACAAATTAACCAAATAGGCTGAGAAACAGCAGATAGATTTTATTACAGGCACATGCCAGGTAATGCACGCTGGAATAGGAATCACAATGAATAGGATCTGCTTTGAAGTAGGCCAGTTTAAATGCAGGGCCAGGGAGGCAAGCAAGTGCATAAGTGGTGGGATGGCTCCTGGGAGTATTTGTAATGATTGAGTTGTGGCGACACGCCACCACTGGACATAATCCGCTCACGGCGGCACAGACAGTCTAAGCAGAAGCCCCCAGCCGGGGGCCCTTTCCTCCAGCAACTTGTTTCCCGCAGGGACAGGCTGCCGGGAGCACTTCCTGTCTGGGAAGTATTTAAGTGGATGCGCAGGCTTTTCTAGTTCCTGTTTTTCATGTGGTTGGAATAAAGCAGTTGTGTGTTCAATAGCTCTGGTCTCGGCTCCCACGTTTGCCGCGGTATCTCAACACTGGTGACCCCGACGCTCAGGACGAATCCTAAGCTAGCATGGCGGATACAAACGCAGTCACGGTTAAATTACCAGGCTTTTGGGAGAACCTCGCCGAAGCCTGGTTCGTTCAAGCTGAGTCCAGATTCCGGCTGAAAGGCATTACAGTCGACGCCACGAAGTACGACTACCTCGTCGCCTCGCTCACCTACGCTACAGTCCCCAAGGTTTGGGCAGCGCTGCAGAATCCACCAACGGAGGGCAAGTACGAACATCTGAAGGCTGCGCTACTTAAAAAATTTCAAACGTCCTCTTACCAGCGCCAATGCCAACTCCTGGACCTCCCCAGCCTTGGTGACGCTTCACCATCAGACCTGCTTTCCCACATGCTGTCCCTCTCAGACGACAAAAATCCCGGCGCCCTTTTTCGCACGCTTTTCATTCGGCAGCTTCCCGCCAGCATCCGCCCGCTCATTGTGGAGTCTGACTTCACGGACCTGAATGATATAGCCGAAAAGGCCGACCGGCTGCTCTCTGCACAGGCCGCTCGCGACGTTGCGCCCGACCTCACGGCAACGACCACGCGGTCTTCCCGGGCCGCTAGGCACGACCGCCCTACCACTCCGGGTCACTGCTACTACCACACCCGTTTTGGCGCTAGGGCTCAACGATGCACGCCACCGTGTTCCTTCAAACCCCCCCCCCTGCACCGGCCACAGCGATGGCCGCGGGGCAGAAGGAGCCCCTACTGTACGTCACTGACGACAGAACCAACCGCCGATTTCTGTGCGACACAGGGGCCCAGCACAGCATCACCCACACCTCCGCCCTCGAGATCCAACGCGGCACACGGGGTATCACACTGGCTGCAGCCAACGGCTCTGAAATCCGCACATATGGCACCCGCATGGTCACGCTCGACCTCGCGGGCCGCCGCTACCGCTGGGAGTTCCTCACAGCCAAGGTCCTCTGCCCACTCATCGGCGCCGACTTCCTACGCGCCCACGGCCTCCTTGTCGACATTCCGAGGCACCGCCTCGTCGACATCAACACTATGGCCCCCATCCCCGGCGCCTTTACCCCGGCCCGTTCGGCCGGCCTGACGACCTGCTGCCTCGCCAGAGCCACGGATGACTACTCGGCACTCCTAGCTGAGTTTCCCGCCCTCACTAACCCGACCTTTTCGGCCAAAGCCGCCAAGCACGGTGTGGAACGCTATATCCCCACCACCGGCCCCCCAGTTTCTGCCCACGCCCACAGACTCAACCCGGCCAAGCTGGAAATCGCGCGGGCCGAGTTTACCAACATGGAACAACTCGGCATCATCCGCCGCTCCAGCAGCCCTTGGGCCTCGCCCCTCCACATCGCCCCCAAGCCCGGCGGAGGCTGGCGCCCTTGCGGGGACTACCGCCGCCTCAACGACGCCACCACCCCCGATCGATACCCGGTGCCACACATCCAGGACTTCTCGGCCCGACTGGCCGGACGAACCGTCTTTTCCAAAGTCGACCTGGTGCGCGGTTACCACCAAGTCCCCGTACACCCCGCGGACATCCCCAAAACGGCCGTCATCACCCCATTCGGCCTGTTCGAGTTCCTGAGGATGCCCTTCGGCCTCAAGAATGCAGCACAGGCTTTCCAGCGCCTTATGGACTCAGTCCTCCGGGGCCTGAACTTCCTATTCGTCTATCTAGACGACATTCTCGTGGCCAGCTCCTCCAAACAGGAACACCTCGAACACCTTTGCGTCCTGTTCGGGCGCCTAGCCCAACACGGGCTCATCCGCAGCCCGGCGAAGTGCCAATTCGGCCTAACCGAGATCGATTTTCTCGGTCACCACATCACCCCTGCTGGGGCCGTCCCCCTGCCCAACAAGGTGCAGGCCGTCCAGCAATTCTCCCGCCCCACAACCATCAAGGGCCTCCAGGAGTTCCTCAGGATGGTGAACTTCTACAACAGGTTCATCCCCAGAGCCGCAGCCCTCATGAAGCCCCTACACGACTCCCTCCGAGGAAAATCCGGCAAGATGGACGTAGCCTGGACCACTGACATGGCAGCCGCCTTCGACGCCACCAAAAGCGCGCTCGCCGACGCCACTCTGCTCGCGCACCCGAGGGCCGATGCCCGGGTCGCGCTCACCACCGACGCCTCCGACCACGCGGTCGGGGCCGTGTTCGAGCAGTGGGTCAATGGCGCGTGGCAGCCACTTGCCTTCTACAGCCGCCAACTGCGCCCCCCGGAGGTCAAATACTCCACTTTCGACCGCGAGCTTCTCGCACTCCACCTGTCGGTCCGCCATTTCAGGTTCCTCCTGGAAGGCCGCCCCTTCACCGCATATGTGGACCACAAGCCACTCACATACGCGATGGCCAAGCACACCCAACCCTGGTCCGCTAGGCAGCAACGCCAGCTGGCGGCCGTCTCCGAGTTTACTACGGACATTCAGCACGTCTCCGGTAGAGACAACGTGGTCGCCGACTGCCTTTCCCGTCCTGCCGTCTGTGCGAATCACCTCGCGGTCGACTACGCACAACTAGCAGCGGCCCAGCTCACGGACCCAGACCTCCTCTCGGCGGCTACCAGCCTGCCAGGGCTACGCCTAGCCAAGGTTGCGCACGGGCCCGAAGCCACGGCAGTCACGTGCGACGTCTCACTCGGCCAACCCAGGCCGGTCGTCCCTGAGACCTGGCGCCGCCGCGTCTTCGACGCGCTCCACGGGCTCTGTCACCCGGGTTCCCGCCCATCCGTCAAACTCCTCTCCAAGCGCTTCGTCTGGCGCGGCCTCAGCAGAGATGTTCGGACTTGGGCCTCCTCCTGCCTCGCCTGCCAATGGGCTAAGGTACAGCTGCACACCAAAGCACCCCTGGGAGACTTCGATGTACCCAGCTGCCGCTTCGACCACGTACACCCCCTGCCGCCATCGCAAGGCCAAACTTATCTCCTCACGTTGGTCGACCGCTACACACGCTGGCCTGAGACAGTGCCGCTGACCTCCACCACCACAGCCGACATCGCCAGGGCATTCGTTAACACCTGGGTTGCGAGGTTCGGCGTACCGGCCGACATAACCTCCGACAGAGGCGCCCAGTTCACCTCCGAACTCTGGACGGCCACAGCACGCAACCTCGGGGTGACGCTCCACCGCACCACGGCGTACCACCCGCAGGCCAACGGACTTTGTGAACGCTTCCACAGGTCACTCAAGGCCTCACTCCGCGCCGGCCTGCAGGACTGTACCTGGACTGACCGCCTACCGTGGGTGCTACTCGGCCTACGCACCGCGGTCAAGGAAGACCTCCAGTCCTCGGCAGCGGAGTTAGTCTACGGACAACCACTGCGCGTCCCAGGAGAATTCCTTCCGGAGCCTACCAAGCCTTGATCGGCCGAACAGCAGCGGCTCGACTCTTTCTCTTCCGCTCAGCAGTTCGCCCCGCTTCCGGTCAACCGACACGGCGAACTCGCACCTCACGTCCCGCCAAATTTACAGCAGGCGCGCTTCGTCTTCGTGCAACACGACGCGCACCGCGGGCCCCTGCGACCCCCGTACGACGGTCCGTACGAGGTACTACAAACCGGGGACAAGGTCTTCAAGCTGCGACTCGGCGACAGGGTCGAGACAGTCTCCATCGACCGGCTCAAACCAGCACACACAGAACCAGGGGAACAGGTCCCCGTGGCCCAGCCTCCAACTAGAGACCATCCCCCCGGCAAGCCAGCACAGCCTGCGGCGAACCGCCCGACCCAACCAACCAGACCGGCGACCACTCAGAGCCGCTGCGGCAGAACCATTAGACCACCGTCACGACTCGTCCACTCCTCCTAAGCGGATTCTGGGGGGAGCTCTGTGGCGACACGCCACCACTGGACATAATCCGCTCACGGCGGCACAGACAGTCTAAGCAGAAGCCCCCAGCCGGGGGCCCTTTCCTCCAGCAACTTGTTTCCCGCAGGGACAGGCTGCCGGGAGCACTTCCTGTCTGGGAAGTATTTAAGTGGATGCGCGGGCTTTTCTAGTTACTGTTTTTCATATGGTTGGAATAAAGCAGTTGTGTGTTCAATAGCTCTGGTCTCAGCTCCCACGTTTGCCGCGGTATCTCAACAGAGTCCTGTTTTAAGTAGGCCATGGGGTGACGCAAACCTAACTCCATTGGGATTCAGTGAGAAAGCGCGGAGGCCTGAGGCTTGTCCAGGAGATGGTGGATAGGGGAAGAGGGTAAGGAGGTAACTTGTGATCCCTGGTCTCTTCTCTCATCTTTGGGCTGCCTCCAGGATCCTTGCAGACCCTTTATCCTGAAGAGTCCCCTCGGGCAAGTCCCTCCACCAGCTTTCTTCCGACATATTTCTACAGGGATACACAATGGTCTGCTGAAGAGGAAACTGAGAGCTGGGGAGGTCCGGGAACGCCACCCCACCCCACCCCATCTGCATCCACAGCAGGCTCAATCCGGGTCCCGCCTATTTTAGTGGCCCTTGCGGAGTGTCATGGGGATGAGAGAGGTGGCGTACCAGGTCTCTGACCCCACTTCCCCTTCACTGTGCCTGAAAACTGAGAATTGCCCAGGCACAACAAAGAGGGAACTCTCCCTTCTGCAGGCAGTCATGATCTTTGTGAGAAAGTAGCCTCCTGTGCGACAATTCAGTTTGAAATTGCTTACGTGAAGATCCAGTTGTTATCTTGAGAACTTTTCAAAATACCAAGCAAGGTCATTCACTGCGAGTAGGGTTTGAATCTGCAGCAGGAAGCCGCACTGGATTTCAAATTCAGGGATTTACTCTCTCAGCCATCACAATATCGCCCAACGAGTGAGCAGCCGCTGGCAATGGTGAAAACAGAGAAGGATTTGAGTTTGTCTATTAGAATCACAGGGGGAGAAATTAGGTGAGTAGCGCCACTTGTTAGCACCTTAAGAGGCAGGCAGTGGCTGTAGCGCCACTGGCTGCGCCTCCCGCGATTTTGAGTTGGGGCGATAATGGTGGCGCTAGCCTTTTGCGCTGCGCCGCCACCGATGACATCATCGGTGTGCGCAGCGCCCCATTTGCACCCCGTTCGTGATATTTGGTAGCGAACGGCGCAGTTGCGCCGTTCGCTACCCGCGCCCGGTTCATGGGGCCTTACTATGCCGGCAGCGGCGCATGTTAAGGTGGAGGTGTGGGGCGGCCGCCTTTTTTGGCGGCCTCCTGCCAGCACCTCCGTCCCCAGCCTCCTAACCCCCCCCCCGCGGCATTGCCGGCTGTTTCCCGAGAGCCCAGGCTCGTTTGCCGGCACTCGCGAGCGGGGATCGCGCTGGTGCAGGCACCTCCCCCTTAACAGTGGGAGGAAGGCCTGCAGTACCGCAGCATGCCGTGCCGCAGCGTGTGGCGCTGCGGCACGTTGCATTGCGATGTTCAGTTTCAGCGCCCTAAGAGGGACGTGGAGCACCTCGAGCCTCGCCCTGTGTCCCTCGAGGGGCAATGAAACTGAATATCTGACGATCGCTGAATCCTTGAACGCTAAATCCTGCGCTCAGGCGACTTTTGCGCCACTTTGGCGCCCCAACCCAATTTCTAGGCCACAGAATCTTACAGCAGAGAAGGAGGCCATTCTGCCCATCGTGCCTGTGCTAGCTCTTTGAAAGCGACATACGATAGTCCCACTCCCCCCGCTGCTCTTTCCCCAAAGCCCTGTACATTTTTTACCCTTTCAAATATTTATCTGATTCCCTTTAGAGAAATACTATTGAATCTGCTTCCAACACGCTTTCAGGCAGTGCATTCCAGATCATAATAACTCGATTGCCCAATCAACGTGAGAAATTGTGAACAAGGCTAATATTGGAATACATCTCAAAGGCGCTTGATAATAAGTTGAAACGGGAACAGTTATTTGGGTCCCTCGGTAAGAACAGTCTGTGCAGTTTTTGAACCCAGCCCACAAAGGGACACTGACACACTTCAAATGCTTCAGAGAAGAGCGATGAGGGCTATGATGGGCTTTAAAACAGTAAGTTGCAAAGATCCACAGAAGTCGCGGTGTTTTCATTTGAGAAAGGAAGATTGATGAAGGAACGTGAGCTAAATCTAAAAAAGCTGAAAGGCATCGACAGTTTAGATTTAGCCAGGATATTTAACTTAGACTTTAATTACAGGACTGCAGGACAAGAATACAAAATTAACCAGCTGGACTAAGACTAAAAGCCGAAAGATTTCTTTCCCCATGCAGACCAATGGAAATATGGAATAAAGTTCCAGCAAAATTAATTACTGCTGTGTTGATAGAGAGTTCTCCGGGTGTTCTGGCCAACATTCTCCCTCAAGCAATACCCCAAAAATATAATGCCCATTCTTCACATTGATAACACAAAATGGCAGCCTCGTTGGCCTACATACCGATAGTTCCTGCATTTCATAAATAATTCACTGCGTGAAGTGCTGTGAGACTGATAACATTCAGGCTTGGGCTGACAAGTAGCAGGTAACAGTCACACCAGACAATGACCATCTCCAACAGGAAAAGGCCCAGCTGTAAGGGTTTGGGGGCTTCTTTAAACTGGTTTAAAGTAATTTTCCTGGTCTTGCAGCCTTTGCCTGCACTCAGACCAATTTACAAATAAAACCAATTTTAAAACAGCGGTTTCGAATCGCTACCCCACCTTCCAGTTCTGACTGCAGGGCTTATAATTATTGATATTAAAACAGACACGTAGTTTGGATGAGAGAAAAAAATCAAGTTTTATTAACTAAAAGAAATTATAATCAAAATATCAAACTATCCCACACGAACACAGTAATTACAGTAAAACTATATAACAGGGGTTGCAGATGGCGAAAACGAGGGATACAATGGCTACAATGTTATTTAAACAATCTTAGCAATTCCCTTAAATCACCATCCCCCAAACTCCTTAACTAGGTTGCTATGCTGAGGAGTCAGAACACTCGGCTCACCTGTGGTCCAGCGAAGTAAGAGAGAGAGATAGCTTCTCAGCCGCTATTTTTATACCTGGTGAGGTCCTGCCGTTCTGCCTTGCAAGGGCTGTGTACAAAATTCCCCACCCAAAAGGGTCCAATACACAAGAGAAAGCTGTGATTGGCTAACTCAAAGTGGTTAGACTGGGTTAATGTGTCTTCCGGAGCTCCCTGGGCTGAAACAAAAGGGAGATACAACTGCTCTATTGTCCAGTGCTGGGTGATTTAAAACCCATTCAAATCTTGAACGATTCCCATTCAAGGTGCAAAAGTCTCTTCTGCAGTTTAGATGTATCCACTCGATATACAAACAAATGCTAATAGCATTCAATTGCTTTGTAAACAAAGCATTGTCCTTTGTCTTCGGCCATGTGGTGACAGCCATTTTTATCCCTGGAAATTTAAAAGCACATCGCCCAGGGATACTTTAATCAAAAATGAATCTTCAGAACTGTAAATTATTGCGAATTCTTACACAGCCACCTCCTCCTTAACGTTGAACAGCACTACATCCCCAAGATCAACATCCTGAAGGTCAGCATTGACCAGAAGCTTGCCTCCGGCAGCCATATTAATACCATGGCTACAAGAGCGGAGTGGAGGGTGGGTACTCTGCAAGGAGAGGCTCAAATCCTGACCCCCTCAGAGTGCCTCAACAACAACAACTTTATATTTAGATAACACATTTAATGTAGCAAAAGTGACTTAAAGGAGGAATGATAGGTAGAGAGGTGGTGAGGTTTAGGGAGAGAATTCCAAAGCTTGTGGCCGAGGCAGCAGAATGCATGGCCAACAGTGGTGGAGTGATTAAAATCAGGGATGCTCAAAAGGCCAGAATTGGAGCAGCACAGAGATCTCGGAGGGTTGTAGGGTTGAAAGAGGTTCCTGAGATATGGAGGGGTGAGGCCATGGAGCGAAAACAAGGATGAGAATTTTAAAATTGAGGCGTTGCCGGACCGGGAGCCAATGTAGGCCAGCAAGCACTGGGGTGATGGGTGAACGGGACTTGGTGCGAGTTAGGATACGGGCAACAGAGTTTTGGATCATCTCAAGTTTACGTAGGGCGGATGATGGGAGCTCCACTGCGCTCCCGCATTGTTACCTCTGGTGTCTCCCAAGTATCTATCCTTGGCCCCCTCCTATTTCTCATCTACATGCTGCCCCTTGGCGACATCATCTGAAAAAGCACCGTCAGTTTCCACATGTACGCTGATGACACCCAGCTCTACCTCACCACCACTTCTCTCGACCAGACCATGGTCTCTAAATTGTCAGACTGCTTGTCCAACATCCAGTTCTGGATGAGCAAAAATTTTCTCCAATTAAATATTGGGAAGACCGAAGCCATTGGCCCAGAAATTCGGGTCGGGGGCTTCCCGCGGGTGCAAGCCCCTGACCTACACTTACCTAGCGCGCCGGAATTCCTCTCCGGGGCCTGGCTGTGCTTGCGTGTCCCAGGGGCGTAGTTAGTGCGATGCGTCCCCTGGGATCACGTGAGCCATGGGCAGCCAATCGGAGGAGGGAAAAGCCCATTCATAAGATTGACAGAAAGACCTGTCAAAACGTATGAATGCTGAGGGCCCAAAACAATAGTTAACCTTCAAATAAATTAAAAAATAAACACACTTTTTAAATAAACTATAAATTACATTAAATAACTATTTTAAACAATAATTTAAATTTTTGAAAAAAATAATTTTATAAAAAAACGGGGCTAAAAATAAACTTACCTTGCTTTAAAGTATTTAAAAATAATAAACCTGTGGAAAAAATGTTTTAATTTTAATTAATTGACAACTTACCTTTTAAAATGCAGTCCTTACGCCTGGTTTTTACATTTCTAAAATCTAAAGACTTACCCTCACGGAAAAACCTGTAAATAAAACGTAAGTTCAAAGCGCACGCGCTGACTCCCGCGCGCACGCGTTCGACCTCTGAACCCCTTTGTTCAGAGGATCGGAAGTGCCGGTTTCCCGCGCATGCGTAGTGCATGCAAGAAACCGGCACTTCCATCGGGTCCACGCTTGAGTACCCCGTACGTACTGACGCGTTGGGACCCGAATTTCTGGGCCATTGTGTTCAGTCCCTACCACAAACTCCGTTCCCTAGCCATTGATTCCATCCCTCCCTAACATTTGTCTGAGGCTGAACCACACTGTTTGCAAACTTTGTTTCATTTTTGACCCTGAAATGAGCTTCCCACTGTATTGTATGTACCCGTCTACCTTTAAGAGAACTATTGTATGTAACCGTCCACCTTTAAGAGAACTACTTTAGGTGTTGCACTACTTTGTTGGCTTCTGTATACGGTAATACCGACGGTGACCACACCGGTATATAAGTGCTGTGTCAGGATTTATTGGGCAGATTCGCCCTGACCTTCGAATAGTAAAGTCCTGTTTTAAGTTACTCTGGTAGTCTGTGTATTAATTAACGAAACAACCCACAGACTTTACAGTGGCGACGAGTCCGATCATACCCTGTGGCAACAATACCTCCGAAGCAGTTAACGAGCGTCGAGAAGAGGCAACCGCCCTCGTCATTCTGCTGGGAGAAAACTCGAGGCTGCAGAACTAGAAAGGAGGAAGAATTTAGAGACAAAGACTTCCATTAGCAACAGGCACTGACTGTCCCTTCTGCCATGGTGAGGAGTGAGCCGATCAGCACGAGAAGCAAGACGGCCACGGTGACTGTGAGTAAGGGAAAGTAAAAAGAATAACCGGAGGATAAGGGCGGTGCACTCGACCACGGTCGAGGGGGAAAGGAGCCGGACAGAAGTCGGGTCCAGAGGCGCTGAGACTGGGGCAGCGTGGAGCAAGGAAGCCACGGTACAGACAGGCTGGGGGACACAACGGCGTCGTGAGACAGCTAGACCGCGACCGGCGAAAAAGGCCGGGCAGCGACCGAAGCCACGAAGCGCTGCGACCGGGAACGTAGGCGCGGGAAGAGATAAACTCAGCCGCAGCCGGGGAGGGAAGCACCGGACTGCGAGAGGGCTGGGAGGCGCGATTGGGAGCCGAGCGAGCGGGAGAGGCAGAGCCGACCAAGGGAGACTGAGCGAGAGCCAGTCCAGCGGCTGAAACTGTTCTCCGTCAACGGGGTGTACCCAGCGCCGGTAGAGCCGAGCGAGCGGGAGAGAGGCAGAGCCCGAGCAAGGGAGACTGAGCGAGAGCCAGTCCAGCGGCTGAAACTGTTCTCCATCAACGGGGTGTACCCAGCGCCGGTAGAGCCGAGCGAGCGGGAGAGAGACAGAGCCCGAGCAAGGGGAACTGAGCGAGAGCCAGCCCAGCGGCTGAAACTGTTCGCCGTCAACGGGGTGTACCCAGCGCCGGTTGCCCTGCCGAGAAAAGGGAAAGCGCTGAAGCCGACGAGCAGGCTGTGAACCTGAAAGCCAGCGGCCGTCGCCCGTGGGGAAAGTGTACCCCTCCCGCTAGGGAAGAAACGCGGGAAGCCGCCATTAGGCGGGGAAGAAGACAGAAGCGGGAAACCACCATTGAAGTGGGCGGGGAGAGAAGATAAGCGCGGGAAACCGCCATTTTCGCGGGAACTGCCATCTTGAAAAAAAAAAAAAAATTTTAAAGAAATAATTCGTGGTGTTTATCAGGAAGAGAGGAAGATGCCTAAGCGTGGTAACATCAACGATTTTAATTCCAAGGTAGAAGACTGGGCCACGTATGTGGAACGCATTGAGATCTATTGTGAGGCCAATAAAATAGAAGAAGATGACAAAGCTATAACCTTGCTAAACTCGATGGGCGCGAAGACATACGAGCTCTTGAAGCATCTACTAGCACTAGCTAAACCGGCGGATCAGACTTTCGGTGATATTGTGACTGTTCTGAAGGATCACTTGAACCCCACACCGTTGATGTTGGCGGAACGATTCAAATTCTATGCGAGAACGCAAAGGAAAGACGAAAGCAACGCAGAATACTTGGTCGAACTGCGTAGACTAGCGAAACACTGCCAGTTTGGAGGAAATCTGACAGAGGCGTTGCGAGACAAATTCGTGTGCAGAATGTCGAAGGAAGAAACACAAAAACGACTGCTCGAAGAGAACGATCTTACACTTGAGAAGGCTGTCCTTATCGCTGCATCGAACGAAGTCGCAGCGAAAGGAACGGCGGAAATGCAGCTAAAGGCAGCGACACTCAGGGTGCAGCAAATTACTTCGGGTACAACGAAATGCTATCGTTGTGGGAAGACAACACACGACCAGAACCAATGCTGGTTTAAAAACCAGGAATGTAGGAAATGTGGCAAGCTCGGTCACATAGCTAAGGTATGCCGGTCAGGAAAGAAGACCAACAATAATGAGTCACCACAAAAGAGGTACAGAAAGGTATATGAGGTGACTAGGAAGAGTCCGGAAGAACAGAATTCGGACTCACACTCCAACTGCAAGGAACTGGATAGTCTGAGAATTCACAATGTGAGTAATGAAGCTGACCGACAAGCTATCTGGATCACACTACAGATTGCAAAAGTCCAAGTGAAAATGGAAGTGGACACCGGATCGGCGTTGACGGTCATGAATAAGCATGATTATAAAAAGTTATTCAAGCATATTCCCCTACGGGATACGGAACTAGTATTGAAGACATACACGGGGCACAAAGTATACCCCATCGGAAAGATGGAAGTCAAGGTGAGATACAAGGACAAAGAGCACCAAAGGATGGACCTGTATGTGTTGCCTGAGGGAGGTCCACCACTTCTGGGACGGGAGTGGATCAGGAAAATAAAGATAGACTGGCATTCACTAAACACCATGACGGTAGATTCCGGAAAGGAAGATGTCAAACCTGAACGGTTGTCCAGAATATTAGATGAAGCTAAAGAGGTATTCCAGCAAGGACTGGGAACACTGCGAGGAATTAAAGCAAAGGTTAAGATTGCAGAACATGCAAGCCCAAAATTTTTCAAAGCCAGATCGGTACCTTACGCGATACGACCTGCTGTGGAGGCAGAACTGGAAGAACTTGAACGGTCAGGGGTACTGTCAAAAGTGGACTGGAGTGAGTGGGCCACGCCCATTGTTCCCGTCATGAAGTCTTCACCAAGTAACAAGCCAGGGGGACCGGGGAAGGTCCGCATCTGCGGAGACTTCAAGATCACAGTGAATCTGATGCTTCACACGGTACAATACCCGCTTCCGCGGATTGAAGATATCTTTGCTTCGTTGGCTGGAGGGAAACACTTCACCAAGATAGACCTGGCACAGGCATACTTACAAATGGAAGTCGAGGAAGAGTCGCGTCAGTACCTCACCATCAACACACACAGAGGCTTGTATCGTTATAATAGACTGGTTTTTGGGGTAGCTTCGGCTCCAGCAATTTGGCAGAGGGCCATGGAGCAGGTATTACAAGGAATTCCAAGCATGCAGTGTTACTTAGACGATATCCTGATTACGGGAGCAGACGAGGAAGAACACCTCACAAATTTGAAACTGGTGCTCACTAGGTTGAAGGAATATGGCCTTCGAGTTAATCGCAAGAAATGTGAGTTCTTCCAAAAACGGATCTCGTACTGCGGTCATGTCATTGACCGAGAGGGGCTGCACAAGTCACCTGACAAGATAGAAGCTGTCGTGAAGGCCCCCGCTCCGGGAAACGTATCACAGTTAAGATCATTCTTGGGGTTGATTAATTATTATCACAAGTTTCTGCCGAATCTATCCACGGTGCTGCATCCGCTGAATGCTCTGTTGCGGAAAGAAGTACCATGGAAGTGGAGTGAGGAATGTAAAAAGGCCTTTCGCAGAAGCAAGGCGTTGATTACCTCTGAAGAGGTGTTGGCTCATTTCAACCCAACGTTACCTCTTCGTCTAGCTTGTGATGCTTCCCCCTATGGAATTGGAGCAGTACTTTCACACAAGTTACCAAATGGCTCGGAAAGGCCAGTGGCATTCGCGTCCCGATCATTGACCTCCGCGGAGCGAAATTATGCTCAAATAGATAGGGAGGCCCTCAGCCTTGTGTGGGGCGTAAAGAAATTCAATCATTACCTGCAGGGCAAGAAGTTCACATTACTGACAGACCACCAGCCGTTGGTGTCCATATTCAACCCTAACAAGGCCGTTTCCACCATGACAGCGCAAAGGTTACAGAGGTGGTCCGTGTTACTTGGGGCACACCAATATGACATCGAATACAAAAGGTCCAAACAGCATGGAAATGCTGATGGGTTATCGCGCTTGCCATTGCCGATAGTAGAAGAAGCGACTACAGTGGACCCGGGAGAGCTGTTCCACTCATCCACAGTGGAATGTCTACCAGTAACAAATTCAATGATCGAAAACGAAACAAGAAATGACCCGACTCTCTCACTAGTCTATGATTTAACGGTGGAGGGATGGCCAGCACAGGGCGAACCAACGCTGCCAGCATTTTCACAGAGAAAAGAACAGCTGTCAGTGTGTCGAGGAACCCTGATGTGTGGATCTAGAGTGGTGATTCCACCCAAACTTCAACAGAAGGTGTTAAAGGAGCTGCACGAGGGACATCTGGGTGGAGTGAAAATGAAGAACCTAGAAAGAGCGTTCGTGTGGTGGCCAGGCATTGATGGGGACATCGAAGAAATCACTAAGAGCTGTCTAGGATGCCAGAAGGTCCAAAACGCGCCACCACAGGCTCCTCTGCATCCATGGGAGTGGCCCTCATCTACTTGGCAAAGGGTACACATCGACTTTGCTGGTCCATTTATGGACTCAATGTTTCTAATAGCGGTGGATGCACACTCCAAGTGGCCGGAGGTAATAAAGATGTCTACCACCACCACGGAAAAAACCATCACAGTGTTAAGGACCATGTTTGCTAGGAATGGGCTGCCGGAACAGACCTGTTCTGATAATGGACCGCAATTTGTGTCCGAAGAATTCAAGAAATTCTTAAAGAGCAATGGGGTTAAGCACTACACGTTAGCCCCATACCATCCCGCCTCCAATGGATTGGCTGAAAGGTTTGTCCAGACCTTCAAGAAGGCCATAAAGGCCATGGGTAATGAAGCCATTAACTTACAACATAAGGTGGATAGCTTCTTGTTGGCGTACAGGAATGCAACACATGCGGTCACAAATCAAACTCCCGCCATGATGTTTTTTAATAGATGACTAAGATGCCGGCTGGATTTGCTTAAGCCAAACGTCAGAAGGGACATAGAGAACCGGCAATTCCAGGGCATGAATGAAAGGCCAACTAGATCTTTTCAGATAGGTCAACAAGTTTTGGCCCGGGACTACCGTACCGAGAAATGGCAGCCTGGAACTATTGGAAAAAGGCTAGGGCCGTTGATGTATACAGTGGACATTGGGGACAGTATAATAAGGCGCCATGTTGACCAGATCATAGGGTCAGCCACAAATGGCCAACCTACTCCACCACCTTACACGGTTAATGTTGAGACAGAGATACCCAGAACACCTACGTCCGATCTGGTAATACTGGAATCAGATGAACCTGACACTGTCCTTCAAGCCGAATCGACCTTGCCAGAAGCACCTGCTACCCCGCCGGGAGTTACGACACCACCGAGGCGTTATCCGGACAGAGTCCGGAAACCTCCAGAGAGACTGAATCTGTGAACTGTCTGGCATAAAGTTGTATATATGTTATAATGTATGTTTAATGGGGAATCAGTATGTTGTAAGCTAAAAAGGGAGGATTGTAGTGTATGTACCCGTCTACCTTTAAGAGAACTATTGTATGTAACCGTCCACCTTTAAGAGAACTACTTTAGGTGTTGCACTACTTTGTTGGCTTCTGTATACTGTAATACCGACGGTGACCACACTGGTATATAAGTGCTGTGTCAGGATTTATTGGGCAGATTCGCCCTGACCTTCGAATAGTAAAGTCCTGTTTTAAGTTACTCTGGTAGTCTGTGTATTAATTAACTAAACAACCCACAGACTTTACACCCACCACATGGGCGCTTCTCTAATTCTGCCGTCTTGAGCATCCCTGATTATAATCGCTCAACCGTTGGTGGCCGTGCTTTCTGTTGCCTAGATTCTAAGCTCTGGAAATCCCTCCCTAAACCTTTCTGCCTCACTATATCTCTTTCCTCCTTTAAGACGCTCCTTAAAATCTACCTCTTTGGCCAAGCTTTTGGTCATCTGCCCTAATTGCTCCTTATATGGCTCGGTGTCAAATTTTTTGTCTTGTCATACAAAGCGCCTTGGGACGTTTTACTATGTTAAAGGTGCTATATAAATACAAGTTGCTGTTGTTGTTATTGTTGTTTCAGTGCGTTGAAATAGTCAAGTCTAGAGGTAACAAAGGCATGGATGAGGGTTTCAGCAGCAGATGTGCTGAGGCGAGGTTGAGACGGGCGATGTTAAGGAGATGGATGTAGGAGGCCTTGGTGATGGCGCTGATATTGGTCGGGTTGGAAGCTCATGTCGGGGTCAAATACGACACCATGATTGCGAACGGTCTGGTTCAGCCTCAGACAGTGGCGAGAGAGAGGGTTGGGTTTGGTGTAGATTTCTTAAAAACCCTGTACAATAGCAAAATGCTGGAAGCCTGTTTGGCCCAGTGGTACGGGCATGATACAGTTAAACCTAGAACTACAGACACACCTGTGAATTTTAATTTAACTTTGGATAAGACATTTACTTTGGACAATGAGCGTCTCGATAAGTGATTTAACGGTGAATAGAACATAAACATAAGAACATAAGAAGTAGGAGCAGGAGTAGGCCATACGGCCCCTCGGGCCTTCGCCGCCATTCAATAGGATCATGGCTGATCCGAACCTAGACTCACGTCCACTTCCCTGCCCGCTCCCCGTAACCCCTAATTCTCTTATCTGCTAGGTAACTGCCTATCTCCGTTTTAAATTTATTTAATGTCGCAGCTTCCACAGCTCTCTGAGGTAGCAAATTCCATAGATTTACTACCCTCTGAGTGAAGAAGTTTCTCCTCATCTCAGTTTTGAAACAGCAGCCCCTTTTTCGAAGATTATGCCCCCTAGTTCTAGTCTCACCCATCAGTGGCAACATCCTCCCCGCATCCACCCGATCAAGCCCCCTCACAATCCTATATGTTTCGATAAGATCGCCTCTCATTCTTCTGAATTCCAATGAGTAGAGGCCCAACCTACTCAACCTTTCCTCATAAGTCAACCCCCTCATCTCCGGAATCAGCCGAGTGAACCTTCTCTGAACTGCCTCGAGCGCAAGTATATCTTTTCTTAAATATGGAAACCAAAACTGTACGCAATATTCCAGGTGTGGCCTCACTAGTACCCTGTATAACTGAAGCAAGACCTCCCTGCTTTTATACTCCATCCCCTTTGCAATAAAAGCCAAGATTCCATTGGCCTTCCTGATCACATGCTGTACCTGCATACTAACCTTCTGTGTTTCATGCACCAGGACCCCCAGATCCCTTTGTACTGTAGCACTTTGCAGTTTCTCTCCATTTAGATAATAACTTGCTCTTTGATTTTTTCTGCCAAAGTGCATAACCTCACACTTTCCAACATTATATTCCATCTGCCAAATTTCTGCCCACTCACTTAGCCTGTCTATGTCCTTTTGCAGGTTTTTTATGTCCTCCTCACTCACTGCTTTCCCTCCCATCTTTGTATCGTCGGCAAACTTGGATACGTTGCACTCGGTCCCCTCCTCCAAATCATTAATATAGATTGTAAAGAGTTGGGGTCCCAGCACTGACCCCTGCGGAATACCACTAGTCACTGATTGCCAACCCGAGAATGAACCATTTATCCCAACTCTCTGTTTTCTGTTAGATAGCCAATCTTCCACCCATGCCAGTATATTACCCCCAATCCCATGATTTTTTTATCTTGTGCAGTAATCTTTTGTGTGGCACCTTGTCAAATGCCTTTTGGAAGTCCAAATACACCACATCCACTGGTTCCCCTTTATCCACCCTGTTTGTTACATCCTCAAAGAATGCGAGCAAATTTGTCAAACATGACTTCCCCTTCATAAAACCATGCTGACTCTGTCTGATTAAATTATGCTTATCCAAATGTCCTGTTACTGCTTCCTTAATAATGGACTCTAACATTTTACCAACCACAGATGTTAGGCTAACTGGTCTATAGTTTCGAGCCTTTTGTCTACCTCCCTTTTTAAATAAGGGCGTTACATTAGCAGTTTTCCAATCTGCTGGGACCTTTCCTGAATCCAGGGAGTTTTGGAAAATTACCACCAATGCATCCGCAATCCCTACCGCTACTTCTCTCAAGACCATAGGATGTAAGCCATCAGGTCCAGGGGATTTATCCGACTTAAGTCCCATTATCTTACCGAGTACCATCTCCTTAGTGATTTTAATCGTGTTTAGCTCTTCCCCCCCATAGCCCCCTGTTTGTCCAGTGTTGGGATATTTTTAGTGTCCTCTACTGTAAAGACTGATACAAAATATTTGTTCAGCGTTTCTGCCAACTCCATGTTCCCCACCACTAATTTCCTGGTCTCATCCTCTAAGGGACCAACATTCACTTTAGCCACTCTTTTTCTTTTTATATAACTGTAGAAACTTTTGCTATCTGTTTTTATATTTTTTGCTAATTTACTTTCATAATCTATCTTCCCTTTCTTAATTAATCTTTTAGTTATTCTTTGCTGGCTTTTAAATGCTTCCCAATCTTCTATCCTCCCACTAGATTTGGCTACTTTATATGCCCTTGTTTTCAGTCGGATACTAGCCTTTATTACTTTACTTAGCCACGGATGGCTGTCTTTTCTTTTACGTCCCTTTTTCCTCAGTGGAATATATTTTTCTTGAAAGTTGTGAAATATCTCCTTGAATGTACACCACTGCTCCTGCACCGTCTTACACCTTAATCTATTTTCCCAGTCCACTTTAGTCAACTCTGCTCTCATACCTTCATAGGGGGAGAAATTCAGTTGCTAGCGCCAGCGATTAGCGCCTAAAGAGGCCGAGAATTGGGGTGTTACCCAATTTTTGGGTGGGTGCAGTGAACCCAGCGCCTCTTGCCATATTGAGTGGGCTTTTAGCGCCGGCGCTAAATCTTAGCGCCTGCTTGCGGGCGCAGGCAGATCATGACGTCATTTCAGTGTGCAACGCCTTTTTGGCGCCCCGGACTGGAAATTCAGTGGCCCCCCCTCTGTTCCGCCCGGCGCTAATAAGGACAGCTTCCTGGAACGTTCCCCAGTGGCTCTCGGGCTTAGGGCGGCGCTATTTAAAGGGGACTGCACTGGTATAAAAGCGGCAGCCATTTTGGGAGCACAACTTATTTGAGATTTATACAGAGTTGCAAAGTTGAACTCTGAGCCATTTCACTAGTGACCCAGCGCTGCCAGAGGACCTTCAGCCTTCATACCATCACCCTGCTGCTGGTGAGCGTTTACACCCTATTTAATTTCTGCTGACCTATTATTATGGGGGCTGCTTTGGAGGGGAACGTCCTGCTGCTCGACCATCTGGAAAGGGCACAGGGACGGAGGGAGAGAGGGCCAGGAATGGCCAGACGGAGGAGGGCCAACAGACATCACCACACCAGACCTTACGCTGCCAGGGTATTCAGGCAGCAGTTCTCTTACCCCAACATGTTGGAGGAGCAGTGTGTTAGGAGGCTGCGATTCCGAAAGGAGGTGGTGACTGAGCTGTGCCACCTGCCTCAGGAAGATCTGCAGCCACAGATAAGGTGCAGGACCTCTCTGTCGGTGGCTGTGATGATAACAGTGGCATTGAATTTCTATGCGACCGGCTCCTTCCAGTCAGCAACTGGGGACATTGCCAACATATCCCAGTTTGCGGTGCATAGCTGCATCCAGCAGGTTACAGATGCCCTGTTTAAGAGGCAGCGTCAGTACATATCCTTCAATGTGACACCGGAGAAGCAGCGGGAGCGCGCAGAGGGCTTCGCCGCAATAGCGTACTTCCCCATGGTGCAGGGCGCCATTGACTGCACGCACGTGGCTTTGCGGTCGCCTGTACAGAATCCTGAGGAGTTCCGCAACCGCAAGGGGTTCCACTCCTTGAATGTGCAGCTGGTCTGTCACCTCCGGCAGCTGATCCTGGCGGTCAATGCACAGTTCCCAGGCAGCAGCCACGACACTTTCATCCTGCGCCAGACTTCAGTCACTGACCTTTTCGAGGCCCCGGCTCACCCAGAAGGCTGGCTTCTCGGCGACAAGGGCTATCCACTGTGCCCATGGCTGATGACCCCGCTCCGTATGCCCAGCACTCCTGCAGAAGAGCACTACAACGTCAGCCATCAGGCGACGAGGAACGTTGTGGAGCACACAATCGGCGTGCTCAAGCAGCGGTTCTGCTGTTTGGACCATTCGGGAGGAGCCTTGCAGTACTCACCAGAGAGAGTCTCCCACTTCGTCGTCTGCTGCATGCTCCATAACCTCGCCACCCTGCGCACCCAGCCAATGCCAGCAGACATTGAAGGACCAGTAGAGGAGGAGGAGGAGCAGGAGGAGGAGCAGGAGGAGGAGGAGGAGGAGGAGGAGGAGGAGCAAGACGGGAGGGTCCGAGAAAGTGGAAGGGCTATCCGTCTGAGGCTGATAAGGAGTCGGTTCTAGGCCCCTCTCACGGACTGCTTGGTGCCATTCGAAGACCACGAATGGAACCATTCGGATAACCCAAAGCCTATGAAGGCCACAATGATTGTAAATAGCAGACATGGCCAATGACATTAAAATTCTTTGTTTCTTTTGAAAACTGTGCTTCCTTCCAGCATGACAAAGCAATGGCAACTGAAAGCTTAACTAACAAGCTAACACATCCGAGACTCGCACACCCGGGAGACTATCCAAAACATGACTAACATTCAGACCAGCATCCATGGCCTTGATTCCTAGAAATAGGACGTTTCTGCAGCCCCTTCTACTCTTTCCCCTTTGATGGTGATCTACTTCTCTTGCGAGAACGGCCCCTTCCCTCCCTGCAGCTCCTCCATAATGGGACCCCAGTGGCTGTATGAAGGTTGGGGGACGCCTGCTGACTGTCCGAAAGCGCTGATGCCCCTGAGGGACGGCCTGGACAGACTCTGGGCTTGGAGGGGCCGGATGCTGACTGCTCCAATTGGGCATGGGTGGAAGCAGTCTGTCCTGCAGGTAATGGCAGCTGCAGTGGAGACATGCCAGCGTTGGCATCAGGAATGCTGAAATCCTGAGAGCGGACACCTGCTCCGTGGTCGGCTGACACACTGGCACTCTGACGGGGCAGCACCGCAGCATGCGGACCCATCAGCTGGTCCACAGATTGCTGGTCTGCTGTGGTGCTGCAAGGGCCCTGGGTAATCCTGCCTGATCCATGGAGGGTGGCAGCAGTCAGTGCTTCTGTGGCCTCAATCTGCCTCTGCATGAGACCAGCGAGAGACTGCGTGGCAGCACTCAGCACTTGCGTGGCAGGTGCCAGTGCATCGGTGAAGCCCTAGACAGTCCTTTCCAGTGATGTCGCGACTCCCTGCACAGTCCTTTCCAGTGATGTCCCCACGCCCTGGGCAGTCTTTTCCAGGGCTGCCCCGAAGCCCTGGGCACTCCTTTCCAGGGCTGCCCTGAAGTCTTGCACACTCCTTGCCAGTGTCTCGATGGCTTCAGGCATCCTTGCAACTGCAGCCATCAGCTCAGTGTGCCTGAGTCGAGCCTGGGCGCTCATTTCTGTGAGGGAATGCACCTCTTCTGCGCTCTGTGCAGCAGCCATCGTGGCCTGACGCGCCCTCCGGGGAGATGGCTCCCGAACTTCCCTACCCCCCTTGCGCTGCTGGAGGCCGCTGGTTCCTGCAACTGGTTCCTCCTCAGATCCATCCCCCCCGCTCCCGTCCAGGGAAGCACTATCCCCAGTCTGCAGATGGGCTGGCTCGCCTGAGGGTGGGACGGATGGTCCAGCTTCCTCCTGCTCGTCGCCTCCGGAGTCAGTGTCCCTGGCAGCTAGATGGCCCGGCTCCCGAGCTGGTGATGCAGCATCTGAAAGCAGGGAGGTTGAAGAGTGGATTTAGCGAAAGGCCAGGGTGGCAGCAAGGGATGCAAGAGTGCTGCAATGCTCTGACATGGGTCCAGACTGAAAAAGCATGCTGGTGGGGGGAACAAGTGGAAGGAGAGAGTTCAAAAAGGTGATGACCTTACCATCGCTGTGCACAATGGCAGCTCCAGTGGTGACAGGACCAATCATCCGGACTCCAACAATCTGGTGGACTCTTTCCTCTAGGTCCGTCAGTTCCTCCAGCTGAGGAGGGCCCCCGCCAGTACGAATCTGTTCCCTTCAGTTCCTGGCCAGCTTGCCCTGCAGGAGAAAGGACGGGAAGTTCTGAAACATGCTGCCCTGAGTTGTCATCTCATGCCCCCCCATGGTGGATCAGCCCTTACATGATGCCCTGAGTTGTCCTCTCATGCCCCCCATGGTGGATCAGCCCTTACATGATGCCCTGAGTTGTCATCTCATGCCCCCCCCATGGTGGATCAGCCCTTACATGATGCCATGAGTTGAATGTGTGTGTGCATTCCCAGAAAGGGCCATGGGTGCTGGCTGACAGCTGGCCATTGGGGCATCGCGCACCCTCTGGCCATAAAGTCAGGTGCAGATGGAGGGTTGAAGAAGATTGCCAACAAGCCACTCACCCTAACGACCCGAGTGAGATCATTGAACTTCTTCCTGCATTGCACAAGAGTCCTGGGTGCCACGCTGCTGGAGTTGACTCTTTGACAATCTTCCCTCCAAGCTCTGCGGTACTCGTTCTGAGGAGGCCTCTTGCCATTGTCAGGGTACAGCACTGCTCGCCGGCACTCCACTGCGTCAACCAAAGCATCCAATGCCCTTTGGGAAAAGCGCTCCGCTCTCTGCCTCACCCTCTCCATCTGGTCAAAGTTTGCAACGCCTCAGATTGCACAGCACTGAATTTGAGGCCTACAGGGTGATGAGTGTGGCTGCTGAACCTAGAGGACCTGCCCCTTTAAGAGCTGGCTGGCGCCAGCATATCTCGTGGTCATCGATTATTGACAGCACCTGCGCTGCGCCTGTCCGCCCAGATATTGAGTAGCGCCGCCAGGTTAACGCCTTAGGAGTCCCGTGCAGTGCCTGATTTAACGGCGCAATCACCTTCAGGGGCGCAGCAACCCAATATCGCTGGAGGTGGCGATAAGTTGCGCCTGGCGATAAAATTTGCGCTTCGCCAATTCTAGCGCCCCGAGCGGGGCTATACCCAATTTCTCCCCCTATATAGTCTCCTTTATTTAAGCTTAGCATGCTGGTTTGAGATCCAACTCTCTCACCCTCCAACTGAATTTGGAATTCAACCATGTTATGGTCACTCATTCCAAGGGGATCCTTTACTCGGACATTTTTTATTAATCCTGTCTCATTACACAGGACCAGATCTAAGATTGCCTGCCCCCTGGTTGGTTCAGTAACATACTGCTCAAGGAACCCATCCCTAATGCACTCTATGAACTCTTCCTCAAGGCTGCCCTGCCCAATTTGATTTGTCCAGTCAATATGAAAGTTAAAATCCTCCATGATTATAGCTGTTCCCTTATTACAAGCCCCAACTATTTCCTGATTTATGCTCCGACCAACAGAGTTGCAACTGTTAGGAGGCGTATAGACTACACCCACTAGTGGCTTTTTCCCCTTAATATTCCTTATCTTCACCCAAACCATTTCACTATCCTGATCCTTTGACCCAATATCATTTCTCACTATTGCAGTGATTCCATCCTTTATTAACACAGCCACCCCACCTCCCTTTCCTTCCTGTCTGTCCTTCCTAATAGTCAAATACCCCTGGATGTTTAGTTCCCAGTCATGGTCACCCTGCAGCCATGTCTCCGTAATGGCCACCAGATCACACCCATGTGTAGTTATTTGTACCGTCAACTCGTCTATTTTGTTACGAATGCTGCGTGCATTCAGATAAAGAACTTTTAAATATGTTTTGTGACAATTTATTCCTGCTTTTACCCCCTTTACTACTTTACCTTTATATATTCTGTCCCTTCCTGACACGCTCTGGTTTTTAATTCCCCACTGCTACCTTGCTCTATTGCCTTCTCCGCTGACATTTTTATTTTTCGCTCTCTTGAAACCTCCCCCCCACTAATTAGTTTAAAGCCCTCTCTAGAGCCCTAGTTATTCGATTCACCAGGATTCTAGTCCCAGCACTGGCCAAGTTAAGTCCTTCCCAATGGAACAGCTCTCTCCTGTCCCAGTACTGGTGCCAGTGTCCCAAGAAGCAAAACCCATTTCTCCCACACCAGTCTTTGAGCCACGCATTTAACTCTCTGATTTTATTTACCCTAGCCAAATTTGCTCGTGGCTCAGGTAGTAATCCAAACATTATTACCCTTGTGGTTCTGCTTTTTAATTTGGCCCCTAGCTGCTCATACTCCCTCAGCAGAACCTCTTTCCTTGTCCTATCTATGTCGTTGGTACCAACATGGACCATGACAAATGGATCCTCCCCCTCCCACTCCAAGTTTCTCTCCAGCCCAGAGGAGATGTCCTTAACCCTGGCACCGGGCAGGCAACACAAACTTCGGGACTCTCGCTCTCGGTTGCAAAGAACCCTATCTATCCCCCTAATGATACTATCCCCTACCACTACAACATTTCTTTTTACTCCCCCCACTTGAATGGCCCCTCATTCCACGGTGCTGTGGCCAGGTTGCTCATCCCCCCTGCAGTCCCGTTCCCATCCCCACAGGGAGTAAGAGCCTCGAACCTGTTGGACAAGAGCAAGGGCTGTGGCTCCTCTAACACCACCAACTGGATCCCCGTACCTGCCTCATTCATAGTCACACCCTCCTGTCCCTGACCACGGACTACATCTGAATTAGTTAATCTAATTGGTGTGACTACTTCCTGGAACACAGAGTTCCAGGTAACTCTCCCCCTCCCTGATGTGTCGCAGTGTTTGAAGCTCGGATTCCAGCTCATCAACACGGAGCCGGAGTTCCTCGAGCATCCAGCACTTACTGCACATGTGATCACTGCGAACATCAATTGTGTCCACCAGCTCCCACATATTGCAGCAGTTACACATCACTTGCTCTCCCATTCTATGTAATTAATTAAATTTATTATTATTATTTTTAAATACCCTCTGCCCCAATTCTAGATGATGAATATCACACCTCTATTTAATTGAACTTACCAATTTATAAAGGCTTAAAACAGAAGGAAAAGTACTCATCAACCAGCCAATCACCTACCAGCTTGGCTGTGATGTCACTTTTGAATTCTGACCTCCTCTTGGAATGTTGCCTGTGGAGCCTGTTTAGGCTGCCTCGCCTTGCTGCTTCGGCTCGACTCGACACCCGCTGCTGCTTCGGCTGCCTCGACTGGGCCTCGCCTCGCTGCTCCACCTCCGCGTTGTCTGCTAATCCTGAGGCTGGTAGGAAAAACAAGGCAGAAACAGAACAAAAACAGCACATAACTCCCCACTCACCCAAACTCTCAATGGCACTCTCTGCTACTCGCACTCAGTGCTGCTCGCACTGGCACCGGTCTTTTTATACTGCTGGTTTGTAGCCAAATGAGTCACCCCTGGTGATTGGTTAGAGAACTGGTTTGTAAACTGGTTTGTAATTGATTAGAAAACTGGTTTTCACTGCCTGCCAATTAACTCCTACTGCAGTGTTACCTTGTTTTACTCTTCTTAAACCAACAGAATCCCAAATATTTAACTTCTCCCCTTTACTTAAACTGCTTAAGTAATCTTATCAAGAAACTACTGGCAATTGCACCACTCCATATAATTTAAAGAGAAATAACCAATAAAGAACTCTCTCACTCACCCAAACTCTCAACGGCACTCTGCTACACACACTCAAAATAGATTATTTAACTTTGGACAATGAGACTTCGTGTTTTAATGGGTTTCAATGGATCTGCAATGGATAAGACAACGATACCAATTTCGCTGGAACAATGGACTTCCTGGCCTCAATGGAAAACAATTTAACCTTTGGCAAAACACATCTGCAGTAAGACTAAATCACATTAAATATGTACCACAGTGGGGGGAGTGTGGGGGGGGGGGGTGGAGACAAGATAAAGAATTATCTTCCATCCCTTAGCCCTGTACATATCATGTGGTTTGGATTACTAGGTGTGTATTGGAAAACAAGAGTTGGGGGAAGGCCCAGACTCGAAAAGGCGTGATGGAAGAGCTGCAATAAGAAAACACACTACAGCTCTCTATCTCTCTCTCTCTCTCTCTCTCGGAAGCTAGCTCTGACTACAGCAACTGCCAGGTGTAAGAAGGAAGGGAAGACGTGCATCTCCAGTGCCCAGCCTGCAATCGACGTCGGCCATGACCAGCCGGACGGGTGATTGTAAGTATCAGTTGACTCTACAAGGAGTTTGCGCTGTGTAGGCAGCTGCAGTTAGGTAAAGGAAGACGGGGACAGGTCATCGCCGATCCCGGCCTACAATCCACAATGGTAACGACTGGCCGTATGGGTGATTGTAAGTTTTAGCCAAAGCTCACAGGGAAAAAGGAAAAGGAGGTGGGGTAGCATTGCTGGTTAAATAGGAGATTAACACAATAGTAAGGAAGGATATTAGCTCCAATGATGTGGAATCTGTATGGGTAGAGCTGAGAAATACCAAGGGGCAGAAAATGTTAGTGGGAATTGTATACAGACCCCCAAACAGTAATGCTGAGGTTGGGGATGGCATTAAATGGAAAATTAGAGATGTGTGCAATAAGGGCACAACAGTTTTCATGGGTGACTTTAATCTACATATAGATTGGGCTAACCAAATTAGTAGCAATACTGTGGAGGAGGAATTCCTGGAGTGTATACGGGATGGTTTCCTGGACCAATATGTCAAGGAACCTAATAGAGATCAGGCCATCTTAGACTGGGTATTATGTAATGAGAAAGGATTAATTAGCAATCTTGTTGTGTGAGGCACCTTGGGAAGGAGTGATCATAATATGTTAGAATTCTTCATTAAAATGGAGAATGAAGTAGTTGACTCAGAGACTAGGGTCCTGAATTTAAATAAAGGAAACTATGATGGTATGAGGCGTGAGTTGGCTAGTATGGATTGGGGAGCGTTACTTACAGGGTTGACGGTGGATAGGTAATGGCAAACATTTAAAGATCGCATGGATGAACTACAGAATTTGTTCACCTCTGTTTGGCATAAAAATAAAACTAAGAAGGTGACTCAACCGTGGCTAACAAGGGAAATTAGGGATAGCATAAGATCCAAGGCGAGGACATATAAATTGGCCAGAAAAAGCAGCAAACCTGAGGATTAGGAGCAGTTTAGGATTCAGCAAAGGAGGACAAAGGGATTAATTAAGAGGGGGAAAATTGAATATGAGAGTAAGCTTTCAGGGAACATAAAAACTGACTGTAAAAGCTTCTATAGATATGTGAAGAGAAAAAGATTGGTGAAGTCAAGCGTAGGTCCCTTGCAGTCAGAATCAGGGGAACTTATAATGGGGAACAAAGAAATGGCAGTCTAATTAAATACATACGTTGGTTCTGTCTTCACAAAGGAGGACACAATTAATCTCCCAAAGATGTCGGGGAACATAGGGCCTAAGGAAAGGGAGGAATTGAATGAAATCAGTATTTGTAGGGAAATGGTGTTAGGGAAATTGATGGGATTGAAGGCCGATAAATCGCCAGGGCCTGATAATCTACCTCCGAGGGTACTTAAGGAAGTGGCCCTGGAAATAATAGATGCATCGCTGGTCATCTTCCAAAATTCTTTATACTCTGGAACAGTTCCCATAGATTGGAGGGTAGCGAATGTAACCCCACTATATAAAAAAGGTGGTAGAGAGAAAATGGGGAATTATAGACCAGTAAGCCTGACATCAGTAGTGGGAAAAATGCTAGAGTCCATTATAAAAGATGTAATAGCAGAGCACTTGGAAAACAGTGACAGGATCGGACAAAGTCAACATGGATTTACAAAAGGTAAATCATGCTTGACTAATCTACTGGAATTTTTTGAGGGTGTAACTGGTAGAATAGATGAGGGAGGACCAGTGGATATGGTGTATTTGGACTTTCAGAAGGCTTTCGATAAGGTCCCGCATAAGAGATTAGCATGCAAAGTTAAAGCACATGGGATTGGGTGTAAGGTACTGACTTGGCTAGAGAACTGGTTGGCAGACAGGAAGCAAAGAGTTGGTATAAATGGGTCTTTTTCTGAATGGCAGGCAGTGACTAGTGGGGTACCGCAGGGATCGGTGCTAGGACGCCAGCTATTCACAATATATATTAATGATCTAGACGAGGGAACTAAATGTAATATCTCCAAGTTTGCAGACGACACAAAGCTGGGTGGGCGTGTGTGCTGTGAGGAGGATGCTGAGAAACTCCAGTATGATTTGGACAGGTTGGGTGATTGGGCAAATGCATGGCAGATGCAGTATAATGTGGATAAATGTGAGGTTATCCACTTTAGTGGCAAAAACAGGAAGATAGACTATTATCTGAATGGCAATAGATTGGGAAAAGGGGAAGTGCAATGAGACCTTGGTGTCCTTGTGCACCGGTCGCTGAAGGTAAGCATGCAGATGCAGCAGGCGGTTAAGAAGGCAAATGGTATGTTGGCCTTCATAGCGAGAGGATTCGAGTACAGGAGCAAGGATGTCTTGCTGCAGTTGTACAGTGCCTTGGTGAGACCGCACCTTGAGTATTGTGTGCAGTTTTGGTCGCCTTATCTGAGGAAGGATGTTCTTGCCATGGAGGGAGTGCAGTGAAATGTCACTAGACTGATACCTGGGATGGCAGGAATGATGTATGAAGAGAGATTGGGTATATTAGGCTTATATTCGCTAGAGTTTTGAAGAATGAGAGGGGACCTCATTGAAACTTGTAAAATTCTAACAGGACTAGCCAGACTCGATGCAGGAAGGATGTTCCCATTGGCAGGGGAGTCCAGAACCAAAGGTCACAGTCTAAGGATAAGGGGTAAGCCATTTCAGACTGAGATGAGGAGGAATTTCTTCACCCAGAGAGTGGTGAACCTGTGGAATTCTCTACCACAGAAGGCAGTGGAGGCCAATTCATTAAATGTATTCAAGAAGGAGGTAGATATATTTCTTAAGGCTAAAGGGATCAAGGGATATGGGGAGAAAGCAGGGACAGGGTACTGAATTTGGATGATCAGCTTTGATCTCATTAAATGGCGGAACAGACTCGAGGGGATGAATGGCCTACTCCTGCTCCTATCTGTTATGTTCATTAATAACTAGACATTATTATTATGAACACAGCTAGCTTTTGCTAGTTACTTTATTGAGCCATATGGACTAGGTACAGCATCTTGTAGAGATGCAGCATTGTGCTCCTGTGTGCAGGCTGCCATCTTGACTGTTGCCTTCTGGGTAGCCTAGCCTCATGGGTAATGTAGTCTTAATATATATATATAGCTGGGTAGTGTAGTTTTATACATACAGCTCTACACAGCTCCACTGCTCCACCTAGTGTCCACCACAGAATGACATGTTATTGATCACTACATCCCCCTTTCTTTGGAGGTTTAACAAAATCAATATCAATCAACTTTCAAGAAAACAATAAAGATAATATCAGTAACACTTTTGTTAGTGCTCTATAAACATAAACATTTTCAAAACAGTCACCACATTTTCAAAGCTTTACATTGTACTCGAAGATTAAGTCTATCAGGCTCTTTTACTTCACGTGTGGATCTTCTCAACACGGGTAAGTCTGATGTGTCTTCATGAGATTGTTCTGGCGGTGAATGACAAGATGCAGTTGCGGCATTGTCATCAATCTGCTCTTGTATAGATCGAGGTCTCCTTGCGATCTTTGCTTGGAGAGGAATTCAGTGTTTCCTTCACTCTTCATGCCATAACTCTCAATGTAGTCAATGCACTCTCAAAAAACTGCTGGCAGCTGGATCCCATCATACAGCATAGTCCTCTCAGCAGCCTCGGCTAATGGAACACCAAAGATTGGCCTGAGGGAAGAAGGAGTATCCACCGGAACTGCTTTCTGCTCTGCTGCAGGCTTCTTCTTTTTCTTTTTCTCTTTCCACTGCTTAACAACATCTGCTGCGGTTATATCTTTGGACTTTTCCTCCTTGTGTTTTTCCTCTTTGTGCTTTTCTTCCTTTGGCTTCGCTTTGACCTTAAAGTCTTTTTCTTTCTTCTTGGAGAAACTAGGCTTTTTGAAGACGTGGATACCCTTTGGCCTTTTCATCCTTGATGGGCTCTCTGCTTCATCACCTGAGTCATCTGGTCTGCTTATGGCACAGTTTATACGGTAGACTCTCTTGACCAGTTCTAAGTCTTCACAAGCTTTGTCACCTAATAGTGAATCAAGTCTTTCAACCACAACAGAAAACATGAGATGATGCACTTTCTCTTTGACTGTCACTTTAAGTCTGCATACACCTAAGCTATCTATTTTCTGTCCATTATAGTTCTTCAGTAGTACTGACTTTTTCTGTATTTTGGGCTTTTCTTTCATATTGTTAATGTCACTCATACTGATTAAGTTTGCTTTTGCCCCAGTGTCCAGTTTCAATGTAACTAATGCTCCATTTATCTGCAGTGGGATCATCCATTTGTCCTCTTTTACTGCATTAACTTTATGTTCAGCATTGTCTATTTCTGAGGGCTGCACATTTTCTGTATCTTTTTTGATATCGTCACATGACACCATTCCTACAAAAAATGTCTCACTTAAATCAGTGTCCTCAATCACATTAACTCGTTGCCCTTTCATCATTTTTACTTTTGAAAAGCATTGTTTGGCAAAGTGATTCTTTCCATTACACTTTGTGCACATTTTTCCAAACGCTGGGCATTGTCTTAACTGGTGTTTGTAACCACAGCGTTTACAATTAAAAATTTCATCCTCTGATTGCTTTTCATTTCTGTTCTGCCCACGTTTCTTCCCCTTGTAGGACACAGCACCGACAGCAGCATTATCACTCATTACATTCGCATCATTATTGATTTCACTGAAAGTCTTCGCGTGATTTTGAGCTAGCTCGCTGGCTTTGCATATTTTCACTGCATTTTCCAAATTTAGTTTGTTTTCTCTCAACAGACGTTCCCTGACTTTTTTATCATGAATACCAAACACAATCTGGTCACGAATCATGGATACTTTGAGCTCAGAGAAATTACATGTCTGTGCTTTCAGTTTCAGATCAGTTATAAAGCTAACAAAAGTCTCATTTTGTTGCTGTGTCCGAGAACGGAAGATGTATCTTTCATACGTCTCATTCTTTTTGGGAGCGCAATGTGCATCAAATTTTATTAGCACATCTTCTAATTTTTCTCTGTTCTCCGCTGGATTAAATACAAATGTATTAAATACCTCTATCACCTGTGGGCCTGCAACCGTAAGCAGCAACGCTATCTTCCTTGCATCTGGCTTCGTACCGAATCCGATGGCTGCAATGTAGAGTTCGAATTGTTGTTTAAAAATCCGCCAATTGTAGTCGCCATTTCCCTCGCGGTTCAAACCTCCTGGTGGCTTCAAATTCTCCATGTCGCTTTTCACAATTTTCAGCAGATCTTCACCACCCTGGTACCATGTTATGTTCATTAATAACTAGACATTCTTATTATGAACACAGCTAGCTTTTGCGAGATACTTTATTGAGCCATGTTGACTAGGTACAGCATCTTGTAGAGATGCAGCATTGTGCTCCTGTGTGCAGGCTGCCATCTTGACTGTTGCCTTCTGGGTAGCCTAGCCTCATGGGTAATGTAGTCTTAATATATATATACTAGCTGGAGTGCCCGGCGGTGCCGAGGCATTTTCGAGGGCATGTTGTTGTTGGAAGAGAGAGAGCGAGCGACTGGGGCGGGGGGGGGGGTGGGGAAAAGAGAGAGAGCGAGCGACTGGGGGGGGCGGAAAAGAGAGCGAGCGACTGGGGGGGGAAAGAGAGAGAGCGAGCGACTGGGGAGGTGGTGAAAAGAGACAGCGAGCGACTGGGGAGGGGGGAAAGAGAGAGAGAGCGACTGGAGGGGGGAAGAGAGAGCGAGAGCGATTGGGTGGGGAGAGAGAGAGTGAGAGCGAGTGGCTGGGGAGAGAGAGAGCGAGAGCGAGTGGGTGGGGAGAGAGAGAGCGAGAGCGAGTGGGTGGGGAGAGAGAGCGAGTGGGCGGAGAGAGAGCGAGTGGGTGGGGAGAGAGAGAGCGAGTGGGTGGGGAGAGCGAGAGCGAGTGGGTGGGGAGAGAGAGAGCGAGAGCGAGTGGGTGGGGAGAGCGAGAGCGAGTGGGTGGGGAGAGCGAGAGCGAGTGGGTGGGGAGAGCGAGAGCGAGTGGGTGGGGAGAGCAAGAGCGAGTGGGTGGGGAGAGAGAGATCGAGCGAGAGGGTGGGGAGAGAGAGAGCGAGCGAGAGGCTGGGGAGAGAGAGAGCGAGCAAGAGGGTGGGGAGAGAGAGAGCGAGCGAGAGGGTGGGGAGAGAGAGAGAGAGCGAGCGAGAGGGTGGGGAGAGAGCGAGCGAGAGGGTGGGGAGAGAGAGAGAGAGAGTGAGCAAGAGGGTGGGGAGAGAGAGAGCGAGAGGTGTGGGGGAAGAGAGGGGCGTGGGGGAAGAGAGGGGCGTGGGGGAAGAGAGGGGCGTGGCTGGCCCGATGGACCCCTGCGAAGGAAGGAAGGAAGAAGGTAAGCTCTCCCTCCCTGTCCCACCCCCTCACTCTTACCTTCCTCACCCTCTCTCTCTCCCTCCCCGTCTCTCCCTGCTTTACTCTCTCTCCCTCCTCTCTCCCTCCCGCTCCTCTCCTCCCCCTTCCTCCCCCTCCTCTCCTCCCCTTCCTCCCCCTCCTCTCCTCCCCCTTCCTCCCCCTCTCCTCTCCATCCCTGCCTCCCCTTCTCCCCCCGTCCTCTCCCCCTCTCCCCCGTCCTCTCCCCACCCCTCTCCTCACCCTCCCTCCCTCCCTCCTCACCCTCCCTCTCCTCACCCTTCCCTCTCCTCACCCTCCCCCCTCCTCCTCTCCCTCCCCCCTCTCTCCTCTCCCTCCCCGTCTCTCCCCCCTTTCCTCACCCTCCCCCCCTCTCCTCACCCTCCCCCCTCCTCCTCTCCCTCCCCCCCTCTTTCCTCTCCCTCCCCGTCTCCCCCCCCTCTCCTCTCCCTCCCCGTCTCTCCCCCCTCTCTCCTCTCCCTCCCCATCTCTCCCTGCTTTACTCTCTCTCCCTCCCTCTCCTCTCCCTCCCTCTCTCCGCTCTCCTTCCCTCCCGCTCCCTCCCCTCCCCCTCTCCTCTCCATCCCTGCCTCCCCGTCTCCCCCCCGTCCTCTCCCCGTCCTCTCCCCCCGTCCTGTCCCCACCCCTCCTCACCCTCCCTCCTCCCCCCCTCTCCCTCCCCCCTCTCCCCCTCTCTCTCTCCTCTCCCCCTCCCTCCCCCCCTCCCTCCCCCTCTCCTCTCCCCCCTCTCCTCTCCCCCCCTCTCTCCTCTCCCCCCCTCCTCTCCCCCCCTCTCCCCCCTCCTCTCCCCCTCTCCTCTCCCCCCTTCCTCTCCCCCTCTCTCCTCCCACCCCTCTCTCCTCTCCCCCCTCTCTCCTCTCCCCCCTCTCTCCTCTCCCCCCTCTCTCCTCTCCCCGTCTCTCCTCTCCCCGTCTCTCCTCTCCCCCCCTCCTCTCCCCCCTCTCTCTCCTCTCCCCCCCTCTCCTCTCCTCTCCCCCCCCTCTCTCCCCCCTCTCTCTCTCCGCCCCCCTCTCTCTCCCCCCCTCTCTCCTCTCCCTCCCTCTCTCTCTCTCCACCCCCTCTCTCTCCCCGTCTCTCCCTGCTTTGCTCTCTCTCTCCTCTCCTCTCCCTCCCCTCCCCTTCATATAGCGCGTGAGGCCCAGCTGGACTCACCTTAGCTTTCTCCCTCCCTCTCCGCGGATCAGCGCCTCAGGGCCGGCCGATGCGCGGGCTAGCACGTTGAGTCCCAGCCGGACTCATCTTAGCTGCGGTCCGGGCCAAAATTGAAGCACGCGCGCGCGCTGACTCCCGCCCTCCCGAGCTGGTTTCAAGACGGCGGGCGGGCCCAGTTACCGGGGTAACCCTTCCCGCTCTCCAAGCCCCGCCCGAGGACTGCACTCCTGAGAGCCCCGCCCCTCCGCCCGAGCCGAGCGGGGAACAGAGAGAGATGCCGCGTCCTGTTTATGTCCCGTGACCCTCGTGGCTGACGCCGTTGCCCCGGGTAACGTGACGACGGCGGGGGGCGGGGGGGGGTAGCTTAGCAGAAGCCGTGGGACAATTACCTAGCTCGGGCGTGGCTGGGCAGGAAAGGTCCAGGCTTTGAGGCCTAGGTTATGAGGCCTTACAAAAACGGGGAATGGTAGGAAAAATAATCTTCACGTTTACAAAAGAATTAAGTTTTTTTAAAAACAATTTAATAAAAGCTATTTTTTTTTGCTGGAAATGTAGGTTTGAAAAGAAAAACGCAGATAGCGGGAAAAAGAATGGAATCAAGATGGCGGCCACTCACCTCGGTTCAGAACGATAAGGCCCGCCCACACACTCTCCATCCCTGCCTCCCCTTCTCCCCCCCGTCCTCTCCCCCCCCGTCCTGTCCCCACCACTCCTCACCCTCCCTCCCCTCACCCTCCCCCCTCCCTCCCCCCCTCTCCTCTCCCTCCCCCCCTCTCTCCCCCTTCTATCCTCTCCCTCCTCCTCTCCCTCCCCCCCCTCTCCTCTCCCTCCCCGTCTCTCCCCCCTCTCTCTCCTCTCCCTCGTCTCTCCCCCCCTCTCTCCTCTCCCTCCCCGTCTCTCCCTGCTTTACTCTCTCTCCCTCCCCCCCTCTCTCCTCTCCCTCCCCCCTCTCTCTCCCCCCCCCTCTCTCCTCTCCCTCCCCGTCTCTCCCTGCTTTACTCTCTCTCCCTCCCCTCCCCTCTCCTTCATATAGCGCGTGAGGCCCAGCCGGACTCACCTTAGCTTTCTCCCTCCCTCGCCGCGGATCAGCGCCTCAGGGCCGGCCGATGCGCGGGCTAGCGTGTTGAGTCCCGGCCGGACTCACCTTAGCTGCGGTCCGGGCCGAAATTGACGCGCGCGCGCTGACTCCCGCCCTCCCGAGCTGGTTTCAAGATGGGGGCCGGGCTCGGTTGCCGGGGTAACCCTTCCCGCTCTCCAAGCCCCGCCCGAGCCGAGCGGGGAATAGAGAGAGATGCCGCGTCCTGTTTATGTCCCGTGACCCTCGTGGCTGACGCCGTTGCCCCGGGTAACGTGACGACGGGGGGGGCGGGAGAGCTTAGCAGAAGTCGTGGGACAATTACCTAGCTCGTGCGTGGCTGGGCAGGAAAGGCCCAGGCTTTGAGGCCTAGGTTATGAGGCCTTACAAAAACAGGGAAAGGTAGGAAAAAGAATCTTCAGGTTTACAAATGAATTAAGTTTTTTTTAAAACAATTTAATAAAAGCAATTTTTTTTTGCTGGAAATATAGGTTTGAAAAGTAAAACGCAGAAAGCGGGAAAAAGAATGGAATCAAGATGGCGGCCACTCACCTCGGTTCAGAACGATAAGGCCCGCCCACACATGCACCGATTGGTCGACCGTCAGGTCACCGAAGCATAGGATTGGTCAATCGTCCCGTCACTCGAACGAAGGAGGGCCCGCCCGCACGCGCCAGTAACCCGGCGTACGATTGGTCGGCCTCGAGGTCACTCTATCGCTAATGAGATGCTAATGAGCGTAATGTTGAACGTATTTGGGATACCGCGGGCACGATTTTTGTCCGGCCGAAACGTAAATACGCCTATGACCGGTCCGTAATCGCAAGCTTTCTTTTGACGTGACACGCGCGTAGGTACGCTCTATAACTTTCGAACGTATAGAGAACGGACAGACAGACAGACAGACAGACAGAAGAGGTCTTATATATATATAAATATAGCTGGGTAGTGTAGTTTTATACATACAGCTCTACACAGCTCCACTGCTCCACCTAGTGTCCACCACAGAATGACATGTTATTGATCACTACACTATCTTCTATGTTTCTATGTTTCAACAGGTTTTTGTTTGTGTTTTGTTGGTTTTAATAAACTAACAGTTTTGGGTTCAACCTAAACCTTTGTGTCGTCTACCATTTTGTTCCTGTAAAAGCCAGAGTCAAAGGTGGTTCCAAAAACCACAGGGAACCTTGGATGTCAGGGGATATACGAGAATGGATTAGGAAAAAAAGGAGGGCTTTTGGCAGATACAAAAGGCTAAAGACGGAGGTAGCCCTAGAGGAGTACAAAAAGTGCAGGGGGATACTTAAAAAAGAAATTAGGAGATCAAGGAGGGGCCATGAAATAACACTGGCGAGCAAAATAAAGGAAAATCCTAAGATGTTTTATAAGTATATTAAGGGTAAGAGGATAACTAGGGAAAAAATAGGGCCCATTAGGGACAAAAGTGGCAATCTGTGTGTGGAGCCGGAAGATGTAGGAGGGGTTCTAAATGAATTTTTTGCATCTGTTTTCACAATGGAGAAGGACGATGTAGACATAGAAATAGGGCGGGGGGACTGTGATATGCTCGAACATATTAACATCGAGAGGGAGGAGGTATTTGCGGTTTTAGCTGGCCTAAAAATGGATAAATCCCCAGGCCTGGATGAAATGTATCCCAGGCTGCTGTGTGAGGCAAAGGAAGAGATTGCGGGGGCTCTAACACATATATTCAGGACCTCTCTGGCCACAGGGGATGTGCCAGAGGACTGGAGAACCGCTAATGTAGTACCATTATTCAAGAAGGGAAGTAGGGAAAAACCGGGGAACTACAGGCCAGTGAGCCTAACATCAGTGGTAGGAAAATTATTGGAAAAAATTCTGAGGGACAAAATTTGTCTCCACTTGGAGAGGCAAGGATTAATCAGGGATAGTCAACATGGCTTTGTCAAGGGAAGATCATGTCTGACTAATTTGATTGAATTTTTTGAGGGGGTGACTAGGTGTGTGGATGAGGGTAACGCAGTGGATGTGGTATATATGGATTTCAGTAAGGCCTTCGATAAAGTCCCGCACAGGAGACTGGTCAAGAAGGTAAGAGCCCATGGAATCCAGGGTGCCTTGGCACATTGGATACAAAACTGGCTTAGTGGCAGAAGGCAGAGGGTGATGGTCGAAGGTTGTTTTTGTGACTGGAAGCCTGTGGCCAGTGGGGTACCACAGGGATCGGTGCTGGGTCCCTTGCTGTTTGTGGTCTACATTAATGACTTGGATATGAATGTAAAAGGTATGATCAGTAAGTTTGCGGATGATACAAAAATTGGTAGGGTGGTAAATAGCGAGGAGGGTAGCCTCAGTCTGCAGGACGATATAGATGGGTTGGTCAGATGGGCGGAACAGTGGCAAATGGAATTTAACCCGGAAAAGTGCGAGGTGATGCACTTTGGGGGGACTAACAAGGCAAGGGAATACACAATGAATGGTAAGACCCTAGGCAAGATGGAGGGTCAGAGGGATCTGGGTGTGCAAGTACACAGATCCCTGAAGGCGGCGGAACAGGTGGATAAGGTGGTAATAAAGGCATATGGGATACTTGCCTTCATTAGCCGAGGCATTGAATATAAGAGCAAGGAGGTTATGATGGAGCTGTATAAAACACTGGTTAGGCCACAGCTGGAATACTGTGTGCAGTTCTGGTCGCCACACTACAGGAAGGATGTGATCGCGTTGGAGAGGGTGCAGAGGAGGTTCACCAGGATGTTACCAGGGCTGGAGCGCTTCAGCTATGAAGAGAGACTGGGTAGATTGGGTTTGTTTTCCTTGGAGCAGAGGAGGCTGAGGGGGGACATGATTGAGGTGTACAAAATTATGAGGGGCATAGATAGGATGGATGCTGAGGAGCTTTTTCTCTTAGTAGAGGGGTCAATAACTAGGGGGCATAGATTCAAGGTAAAGGGCGGGAGGTTTAGAGGGGATTTGAGAAAGAACTTTTTCACCCAGAGGGTGGTTGGAGTCTGGAACTCACTGCCTGAAAGGATTGTGGAGGCTGGAACCCTCACAACATTTAAGAAGCATTTGGATGAGCACTTGAAATGCCACAGCATACAAGGCTATGGACCAAATGCTGGAATATGGGATTAGGTTAGACAGGGCTTGATGGCCGGCGTGGACACGATGGGCCGAAGGGCCTCTATCCGTGCTGTATAACTCTATGACTCTATGACTCTAACCCTTGTACGTACGAGGAAACCAAACCAAATATTGACTAAGGGGGAAAAATTTGGTTGGTTTGCGCCTCCCGTTAGTGCCTTATGAGAGCGCTAATGGGGCGCAAAGCTACTAGCGCCTGGGCGCAGCGATGTCTGCGCCACTCGCGAAATTGACCAGACATTTTGCAGCGGCGCTAAACACTACCGCCCCGATCTCCTGCGCCTGCAGATCGTGACGTCAGTCGAGCGTGCAACGCCCTTGTGGCGCCCCGGAACGGATATTGAGTGGCGCCCCCCTACTTTCTGCCTGGCGCATGCAACGACAGGGAGACTGGAACGTTTCCCAGTCGGTGTGGGGCTGGGGGGGTGGGGCGCTATTTAAAGGCGGCCTCTCCCTGGCTTTTTCTGTGGTAGACATTTTTGCACCACTCATTCTGACAGAGGGAGAGATTCTGAGAGAGAGAAGGAGAGACTTCTGCATAGAGTCAATGCTGTGTGAAGTAGTTTTGGCTACTGAGCAGCACTTTGCAGGTACTTTTGGATTTTGGCCTTCATTACTTTGATTACCAAGAGATTATGGGGGCTGCACTGATTCGGGGCGTCATCCTGCGCCTGCAGATTCGGATGCAACATAGAAGCAGAGAGAGAGTGGCAATCATGGCCAGACCTTACCCTCCCAGAGTATTTCACCAACAATTCTCCTACATTAATTTGTCTGAGGAGCAGTGTTTGCGCAGGCTGCGCTTCAGCAACAAGGTAGTCACTGAGCTCTGCCACCTGCTGCAGCCAGATCTACAGCCTCTACTGAGGACCAGGACGTCTCTGTCGGTGGCAGTTAAGGTCACAGTGGCTCTGAACTTTTATGCCACCGGCTCCTTTCAAGCAGCTACTGGGGACATCGCCAATATCACAGAATCACAGAATCACAGAATCACAGAAACCCCACAGTGCAGATAGAGGCCATTTCGGCCCATCGAGCCTGCACCGACACATATCCCACCCGATCCCCGTAACCCCTACACCAACACACATCCCACCCTATCCCCGTAATCCCACGTATTTAATCCCCCTAACACTAAGGGTCAATTTATCATAGCCAATCAACCTAACCCGCACATCTTTGGACTGTGGGAGGAAACCGGAGCACCCGGAGGAAACCCACGCAAACACGGGGAGAATGTGCAAACTCCACACAGTCACCCGAGGCCGGATTCGAACCCGGGTCTCTGGCGCTGTGAGGCAACAGTGCTAACCACTATGCCACCGTGCTGCCCAGTTCGCGGTCCATTGCTGCATCCATCAGGTTGTTGAGATACCGCGGCAAACGTGGGAGTCGAGACAGAGCTGTTGAAAACACAGCTTCTTTATTCTGACCACATGGCAAACAGGAACTAGAAAAGCCCGCGCATCCACTTAAATACTTCCCAAACAGGAAGTGCTCCCGGCAGCCTGTCCCTGCGGGAAACAAGTTGCTGGAGGAAAGGGCACCCGGCTGGGGGCTTCTGCTTAGACTGTCTGTGCCGCCGTGAGCGGATTATGTCCAGTGGTGGCGTGTCGCCACAGAGCTCCCCCCAGAATCCATTTAGGAGGAGTGGACGAGTCGTGACGGTGGTCTAATGGTTCTGCCGCAGCGGCTCTGAGTGGTCGCCGGTCTGGTTGGTTGGGTCGGGCGGATCGCTGCCGGCTGTGCTGGCTTGCCGGGGGGACGGCCTCTGGCTGGAGGCTGGGCCACGGGGACCTGTTCCCCTGGTTCTGTGTGTGCTGGTTTGAGCCGGTCGATGGAGACTGTCTCTACCCTGTCGCCGAGTCGCAGCTTGAATACCTTGTCCCCGGTTTGTAGTACCTCGTACGGACCGTCGTACGGGGGTCGCAGGGGCCCGCGGTGCGCGTCGTGTCGCACGAAGACGAAGCGCGCCTGCTGTAAATTTGGCGGGACGTGAGGTGCGAGTTCGCCGTGTCGGTTGACCGGAAGTGGGGCGAACTGCTGAGTGGAAGAGAAAGAGTCGAGCCGCTGCTGTTCGGCCGAACAAGGCTTGGTAGGCTCCGGAAGGAATTCGCCTGGGACGCGCAGCGGTTGTCCGTAGACTAACTCCGCTGCCGAGGACTGGAGGTCTTCCTTGACCGCGGTGCGTAGGCCGAGTAGCACCCACGGTAGGCGGTCAGTCCAGGTACTGTCCTGCACGCCGGCGCGGAGTGAGGCCTTGAGTGACCTGTGGAAGCGTTCACAAAGTCCGTTGGCCTGCGGGTGGTACGCCGTGGTGCGGTGGAGCATCACCCCGAGGTTGCGTGCTGTGGCCGTCCAGAGTTCGGAGGTGAACTGGGCGCCTCTGTCGGAGGTTATGTCGGCCGGTACGCCGAACCTCGCAACCCAGGTGTTAACGAACGCCCTGGTGATGTCGGCTGTGGTGGTGGAGGTCAGCGGCACTGCCTCAGGCCAGCGTGTGTAGCGGTCGACCATCGTGAGGAGATAATTTTGGCCTTGCGATGGCGGCAGGGGACCGACGATGTCGACGTGTACGTGGTCAAAGCGGCGGCTGGGTACCTCGAAGTCTCCCAGGGGTGCTTTGGTGTGCAGCTGTACCTTAGCCCGTTGGCAGGCGAGGCAGGAGGTGGCCCAAGTCCGAACATCTCTGCTAAGGCGAAGCGCTTGCAGAGGAGTTTGACGGATGCGCGGGAACCCGGGTGAGAGAGCCCGTGGAGCGCATCGAAGACGCGGCGGCGCCAGGTCTCAGGGACGACCGGCCTGGGTTGGCCGAGTGAGACGTCGCATGTGACTGCCGTGGCTTCGGGCCCGTGCGCGACCTTGGCTAGGCGTAGCCCTGGCAGGCTGGTAGCCACCGAGAGGAGGTCTGGATCCGTGAGCTGGGCTGCTGCTAGTTGTGCGTAGTCGACCGCGAGGTGATTCGCACAGACGGCGGGACGGGAAAGGCAGTCGGCGACCAAGTTGTCTCTACCGGAGACGTGCTGAATGTCCGTAGTAAACTCGGAGACGGCCGCGAGCTGGCGTTGCTGCCTAGCGGACCAGGGTTCAGTGTGCTTGGCCATCGCGTATGTGAGTGGCTTGTGGTCCACATACGCGGTGAAGGGGCGGCCTTCCAGGAGGAACCTGAAATGGCGGACCGACAGGTGGAGCGCGAGAAGCTCGCGGTCGAAAGTGGAGTAATTGATCTCCGGGGGGCGCAGTTGGCGGCTGTAGAAGGCAAGTGGCTGCCACGCGCCATTGACCCACTGCTCGAACACGGCCCCGACCGCGTGGTCGGAGGCGTCGGTGGTGAGCGCGACCCGGGCATCGGCCCTCGGGTGCGCGAGCAGAGTGGCGTCGGCGAGCGCGTTTTTGGTGGCGTCGAAGGCGGCTGCCGTGTCAGTGGTCCAGGCTGCGTCCATCTTGCCGGATTTTCCTCGGAGGGAGTCGTATAGGGGCTTCATAAGGGCTGCGGCTCTGGGGATGAACCTGTTGTAGAAGTTCACCATCCCGAGGAACTCCTGGAGGCCCTTGATGGTTGTGGGGCGGGGGAATTGCTGGACGGCCTGCACCTTGTTGGGCAGGGGGACGGCCCCAGCAGGGGTGATGTGGTGACCGAGAAAATCGATCTCGGTTAGGCCGAATTGGCACTTCGCCGGGCTGAGGATGAGCCCGTGTTGGGCTAGGCGCCCGAACAGGATGCGAAGGTGTTCGAGGTGTTCCTGTTTGGAGGAGCTGGCCACGAGAATGTCGTCTAGATAGATGAATCGGAAGTTCAGGTCCCGGAGGACTGAGTCCATAAGGCGCTGGAAAGCCTGTGCTGCATTCTTGAGGCCGAAAGGCATCCTCAGGAACTCGAACAGGCCGAATGGGGTGATGACGGCCGTTTTGGGGATGTCCGCGGGGTGTACGGGGACTTGGTGGTAACCGCGCACCAGGTCGACTTTGGAAAAGACGGTTCGTCCGGCCAGTCGGGACGAGAAGTCCTGGATGTGTGGCACCGGGTACCGATCGGGGGTGGTGGCGTCGTTGAGGCGGCGGTAGTCCCCACAAGGGCGCCAGCCTCCGCCGGGCTTGGGGGCGATGTGGAGGGGTGAGGCCCAAGGGCTGCTGGAGCGGCGGATGATGCCAAGTTGTTCCATGTTGGGAAACTCTGCCCGCGCGATTTCCAGCTTGGCCGGGTTGAGTCTGCGGGCGTGGGCAGAAACTGGGGGGCCGGTGGTGGGGATATAGTGTTCCACACCGTGCTTGGCGGCTTTGGCCGAAAAGGTCGGGTTAGTGAGGGCGGGAAACTCAGCGAGGAGTGCCGAGTAGTCGTCCGTGGCTCTGGCGAGGCAGTCGGTCGTCGGGCCGGCCGAACGGGCCGGTGTAAAGGCGCCGGGGATGGGGGCCATAGTGTTGATGTTGACGAGGCGGTGCCTCGGAATTTCGACAAGGAGGCCGTGGGCGCGTAGGAAGTCGGCGCCGATGAGTGGGCAGAGGACCTTGGCTGTCAGGAACTCCCAGCGGTAGCGGCGGCCCGCGAGGTCGAGCGTGTCCATGCGGGTGCCATGTGTGCGGATTTCAGAGCCGTTGGCTGCAGCCAGTGTGATACCCCGTGTGCCGCGTTGGATCTCGAGGGCGGAGGCGGGGGTGATGCTGTGCTGGGCCCCTGTGTCGCACAGAAATCGGCGGTTGGTTCTGTCGTCAGTGACGTACAGTAGGGGCTCCTTCTGCCCCGCGGCCATCGCGGGGGCCGGTGCGGGGGGGGGTTTGAAGGAACATGGTGGCATGCAGCGTTGAGCCCTAGCGCCAAAACGGGTGTGGTAGTAGCAGTGACCCGGAGTGGTAGGGCTGTCGGGCCTAGCGACCTGGGAAGACCGCGTGTTCGTTGCCGTGAGGTCGGGCGCGACGTCGTGAGCGGCCTGTGCAGAGAGCAGCCGGTCGGCTTTTTCGGCTATCTCATTCAGGTCCGTGGAGTCAGACTCCACAAGGAGTGGGCGGATGCTTGCGGGGAGCTGCCGAATGAAAAGCGTGCGAAAAAGGGCGCCGGGATTTTTGTCGTCTGAGAGGGACAGCATGTGGGAAAGCAGGTCTGATGGTGAAGCGTCACCAAGGCCGGGGAGGTCCAGGAGTTGGCAATGGCGCTGGTAAGAGGACGTTTGAAATTTTTTAAGTAGCGCAGCCTTCAGATGTTCGTACTTGCCCTCTGTTGGTGGGTCCTGCAGCGCTGCCCAAACCTTGGGGACTGTAGCGTAGGTGAGCGAGGCGACGAGGTAGTCGTACTTCGTGGCGTCGACTGTAATGCCTTTCAGCCGGAATCTGGACTCAGCTTGAACGAACCAGGCTTCGGCGAGGTTCTCCCAAAAGTCAGGTAATTTAACCGTGACTACGTTTGTATCCGCCATGCTAGCTTAGGATTCGTCCTGAGCGTCGGGGTCACCAGTGTTGAGATACCGTGGCAAACGTGGGAGTCGAGACAGAGCTATTGAAAACACAGCTTCTTTATTCTGACCACATGGCAAACAGGAACTAGAAAAGCCCGCGCATCCACTTAGGGCAGCACGGTGGCATAGTGGTTAGCACTGTTGCCTCACAGCGCCAGGGACCCGGGTTCAAATCCGGCCTCGGGTGACTGTCTGTGTGGAGTTTGCACATTCTCCCCGTGTTTGCGTGGGTTTCCTCCGGGTGCTCCGGTTTCCTCCCACAGTCCAAAGATGTGCGGGTTAGGTTGATTGGCTATGATAAAATTGACCCTTAGTGTTAGGGGGATTAAATACGTGGGGTTACGGGATAGGGTGGGATATGTGTTGGTGTAGGGGTTACGGGGATCGGGTGGGATATGTGTCGGTGCAGGCTCGATGGGCCGAAATGGCCTCTATCTGCACTGTGAGGTTTCTGTGATTTCTGTGATTTCTGTGAAATACTTCCCAAACAGGAAGTGCTCCCGGCAGCCTGTCCCTGCGGGAAACAAGTTGCTGGAGGAAAGGGCCCCCGGCTGGGGGCTTCTGCTTAGACTGTCTGTGCCGCCGTGAGCGGATTATGTCCAGTGGTGGCGTGTCGCCACAAGGTCACAAATGCCCTCTATAAAAGGAGACGCCAGTACATCTCTTTCCCGATGACCCGGGCCAAACAGCATGAATGTGCATTGGGCTTTGCGAGGATAGTGGGCTTCCCCATGGTGCAGGGCGCCATTGACTGCATGCATGTGGCATTGCGTGCCCAGCATGAGAATGCAGAGGATGTCCGCAGCCGCAAGGGGTTCCACTCCTTAAACGTCCAGTTGGTCTGTGACCACAGACAGCTGATACTCGCTGTCAATGCCTGCTATCCTGGCAGCAGCCACGATGCATTCATCCTGCACCAGACTGTTGTCCCAGAACTTTTCCAGGCACTGCATCAGCCAAGTGGTTGGCTCCTTGGGGACAAGGGTTATCCACTGTGCACCTGGCTGATGACACCGCTCCGTAACCCCAACACCCCTGCTGAGCTGTGGTACAATGAGAGCCATCTTGCTACCAGGAACATCGTTGAGCAGACGATCAGTGTGTTCAAGCAATGGTTTCGGTGTCTGGACCACTCAGGAGGAGCCCTGCAGTACTCGCCTGAGCGAGTCTCCCTCTTCATATAATTGCAAAATACTGCGGATGCTGGAAATCTGAAATAACAACAGAAAATGCTGGAAATACTCAGCAGGCCAGGCAGCATCCGTTGCGAGAGAAACAGAGTTAATGAGATGAGTGTTAACGTTTCATAGTTGTGTGCTGCATGCTGCATAACCTGGCAATCCTCAGGACCCAGCCAATGCCACCAGGCCTTGGAGCATCATCGGAGGAGGAGGAAGAGGAGGAGGATGATCATCAGCAGCACCAAGGTGGGAGGGAAGCTCACAATGTTGAAACTGCAAGGGCCGTCCATCAACGGCTGATAGCAAGCCGCTTCTAGGCCCCTGCTGAGGAAATGGCTTCTGCCATGGAGAACAACATGAATGAAACCAACCCGCAACCCCTAAGCCGGCCAAGGCAGCAATGAGTCCAAAGGCCACATTTTGAATACAAAAACTTTTTTATTTTACAAACTCTGTGTGTGTCATTTCTTCATGACAAACTAATAAAAACAATCACAAAGAATCAACCAGTAACCTAACTGGTTCTCATAACCTGGAGATAATGTCCAAAACACGAAACAAATGTTTGAACATGAACCTCGGCCTTTAATAAAAAATTGACCAACATTTCTTGAGACCTCCTACTTTTTGCCCTTCGAGGTTGATCTCCTTCGCTTGCGCACTTCCCCGCTTCCCACACTGCTGCTCCTCCATAATGGGGCCCCAGTGGCTGCAGCAAGACTGGTGGAAGGCTACTGACTGTCAGAACCTGAGACTGCAGATGCCCTTGAAGGACAGCCTCGACCAGCTCTGGGCCTGGAGGGCCCGACTGCAGACTGCACCAATTGTGCATGGGCGGCAGCAGTCTGGGCTACAGGCGGTGGCAAGTGCAATGGGGAAGTGACTGGTGGCAGCAGGAATGCTGTCATCTTGAGAGAGGACAGCAACTCCCTGCTCGACCGACACACTGGCACTCCCACGGGGCAGCACATCAGCATCCGGAGCAATCTGCTGGAGCACAGGTTGCTGGCCTACTGCGGCGCGGTGAGAGCCCCGGGGAAATGTGTCCGAACCAGCGAGACTGGCAGCAGTCAGTGCTTGCGTGACCTCAATCTGAGTCTGCATGAGAGCAGTCTGAGATGGAATCCCGGCAGCCACTGACCGAATTGCAGCACTAAGCTTCAGTGTGACACCCACCTGTGCTACAGTGAAGTGCTCGACACTCCTTGCCAGTGCTTCAGTGCATTTGGGCACCCTTCCCACTGCATCCATGAGATGAGTGTGCATGTGCACCGCCTGGGTGTTAATTTCAGCGATGAGCCGCTCCTCCTCTGCGTCCAGTGCAGCAGGACTCACTGGCCTACTCTCCCTCTGGAGAGAAGGCCCCCGAACTTCCCTAGCCACATCGCGATGCTGCAGCCCGCTGAGTTCCGGAGCTTCACCCTCATCAGACCCTATTCCCCTGCACCCTCCAGGGAAGATGTGTTCCCAATGTGGGCATGGGCTTCCTCGGGAGAGGGTGGCGCTGATGCTCTGGCTTCCTCTTCCTCCTCGCATGCAGCTTCACTCCCACTGGCAGTTTGAGGGCCCGTCTCCTCAGCTGATGAATCACCATCTGAAAACAGGGAGGTACAAGAATGGCTTTAGCGTGTGGACAGGGGGGCAGTAAGGGAGGAAGGAGTGCAGCAATTTAGTAAGTTGGATTGAAAGTGTCAAAGGCTGGTGTTGTGAGGGACAAGTGGAATGAGAGAGGAGAAAAATGTGATGACCTTACCATTGCTGTCCCGAACGGGGTCGGCCTCTCCAGGGGCGACGGGACCGATCACCTGGCATGCCACAATCCTGTGGACGCGCGCCTCAAGATCGCTGAGGGGTTGCAGCTGAGGCCGCCCTCCACCCGTCTGTTGCTGCTGTCTCTTATTATGATAGCTTGGCCTGCAAGAAAAAGGATGGCATCTGAATAAATATACAGCCATGGCCTTGCCTGATGAGCCTCCCATAATTGAATAGCCCTTAATATAAGCAGCCATGGTCTTGCCTGATGTGCCTCCCATAGTTGAATAGTCCTCAATGTAAGTCCTTAAATGTGGTCGTGTTGAGATACCGCGGCAAACGTGGGAGTCGAGACCAGAGCTATTGAAGACACAACTGCTTTATTCCAACCACATGACAAACAGCTACTAGAAAAGCCCGCGCATCCACTTAAATACTTCCCAGACAGGAAGTGCTCCCGGCAGCCTGTCCCTGCGGGAAACAAGTTGCTGGAGGAAAGGGTCCCCGGCTGGGGGCTTCTGCTTAGACTGTCTGTGCCGCCGTGAGCGGATTATGTCCAGTGGTGGCGTGTCGCCACAGAGCTCCCCCCAGAATCCGCTTAGGAGGAGTGGACGAGTCGTGACGGTGGTCTAATGGTTCTGCCGCAGCGGCTCTGAGTGGTCGCCGGTCTGGTTGGTTGGGTCGGGCAGTTCGCCGCCGGCTGTGCTGGCTTGCCGGGGGGACGGCCTCTAGTTGGAGGCTGAGCCACGGGGACCTGTTCCCCTGGTTCTGTGTGTGCTGGTTTGAGCCGGTCGATGGAAACTGTCTCGACCCTGTCACCGAGTCGCAGCTTGAAGACCTTGTCCCTGGTTTGTAGTACCTCGTATGGACCGTCGTACGGGGGTCGCAGGGGCCCGCGGTGCACGTCGTGTCGCACGAAGACGAAGCGCGCCTGCTGTAAATTTGGCGGGACGTGAGGTGCGAGTTCGCCGTGTCGGTTGACCGGAAGTGGGGCGAACTGCTGAGCGGAAGAGAAAGAGTCGAGCCGCTGCTGTTCGGCCGACCAAGGCTTGGTAGGCTCCGGAAGGAATTCGCCTGGGACGCGCAGCGGTTGTCCGTAGACTAACTCCGCTGCCGAGGACTGGAGGTCTTCCTTGACCGTGGTGCGTAGGCCGAGTAGCACCCACGGTAGGCGGTCAGTCCAGGTACTGTCCTGCAGGCCGGCGCGGAGTGAGGCCTTGAGTGACCTGTGGAAGCGTTCACAAAGTCCGTTGGCCTGCGGGTGGTACGCCGTGGTGTGGTGGAGCATCACCCCGAGGTTGCGTGCTGTGGCCGTCCATTGTTCGGAGGTGAACTGGGCGCCTCTGTCGGAGGTTATGTCGGCCGGTACGCCGAACCTCGCAACCCAGGTGTTTACGAACGCCCTGGCGATGTCGGCTGTGGTGGTGGAGGTCAGCGGCACTGCCTCAGTCCATAAAGCGCTGGAAAGCCTGTGCTGCATTCTTGAGGCCGAAGGGCATCCTCAGGAACTCGAACAGGCCGAATGGGGTGATGACGGCCGTTTTGGGGATGTCCGCGGGGTGTATGGGGACTTGGTGGTAACCGCGCACCAGGTCGACTTTGGAAAAGACAGTTCGTCCGGCCAGTCGGGCCGAGAAGTCCTGGATGTGTGGCACCGGGTATCGATCGGGGGTGGTGGCGTCGTTGAGGCGGCGGTAGTCCCCGCAAGGGCGCCAGCCTCCGCCGGGCTTGGGGGCGATGTGGAGGGGCGAGGCCCAAGGGCTGCTGGAGCGGCGGATGATGCCGAGTTGTTCCGTGGTGTTGAACTCGGCCCGCGCGATTTCCAGCTTGGCCGGGTTGAGTCTGCGGGCGTGGGCAGAAACTGGGGGGCCGGTGGTGGGGATATAGTGTTCCACACCGTGCTTGGCGGCTTTGGCCGAAAAGGTCGGGTTAGTGAGGGCGGGAAACTCAGCTAGGAGTGCCGAGTAGTCGTCCGTGGCTCTGGCGAGGCAGTAGGTCGTCAGGCCGGCCGAACAGGCCGGGGTAAAGGCGCCGGGGATGGGGGCCATAGTGTTGATGTCGACGAGGCGGTGCCTCGGAATGTCAACAAGGAGGCCGTGGGCGTGTAGGAAGTCGGTGCCGATGAGTGGGCAGAGGACCTTGGCTGTGAGGAACTCCCAGCGGTAGCGGCGGCCCGCGAGGTCGAGCGTGACCATGCGGGTGCCATATGTGCGGATTTCAGAGCCGTTGGCTGCAGCCAGTGTGACACCCCGTGTACCGCGTTGGATCTCGAGGGCGGAGGCGGGGGTGATGCTGTGCTGGGCCCCTGTGTCGCACAGAAATCGGCGGTTGGTTCTGTCGTCAGTGACGTACAGTAGGGGCTCCTTCTGCCCTGCGGCCATCGCGGGGGCCGGTGCGGGGGGGGGGGTTTGAAGGTACACGGTGGCGTGCAGCGTTGAGCCCTAGCGCCAAAACGGGTGTGGTAGTAGCAGTGACCCGGAGTGGTAGGGCGGTCGGGCCTAGCGGCCCGGGAAGGTCGCGTGGTCGTTGCCGTGAGGTCGGGCGTGACGTCGCGAGCGGCCTGTGCAGAGAGCAGCCGGTCGGCCTTTTCGGCTATATCATTCAGGTCCGTGGAGTCAGACTCCACAATGAGCGGGCGGATGCTGGCGGGGAGCTGCCGAATGAAAAGCGTGCGAAAAAGGGCGCCGGGGTTTTTGTCGTCTGAGAGGGACAGGATGTGGGAAAGCAGGTCTGATGGTGAAGCATCACCAAGGCCGGGGAGGTCCAGGAGTTGGCAGTGGCGCTGGTAAGAGGACGTTTGAAATTTTTTAAGTAGCGCAGCCTTCAGATGTTCATACTTGCCCTCTGTTGGTGGATTCTGCAGTGCTGCCCAAACCTTGGGGACTGTAGCGTAGGTGAGCGAGGCGACGAGGTAGTCATACTTCGTGGCGTCGACTGTAATGCCTTTCAGCCGGAATCTGGACTCAGCTTGAACGAACCAGGCTTCGGCGAGGTTCTCCCAAAAGTCTGGTAATTTAACCGTGACTGCGTTTGTATCTGCTATGCTAGCTTAGGATTCGTCCTGAGCATCGGGTTCACCAGTGTTGAGATACCGCGGCAAACGTGGGAGTCGAGACCAGAGCTATTGAAGACACAACTGCTTTATTCCAACCACATGACAAACAGCTACTAGAAAAGCCCGCGCATCCACTTAAATACTTCCCAGACAGGAAGTGCTCCCAGCAGCCTGTCCCTGCGGGAAGCAAGTTGTTGGAGGAAAGGGCCCCCGGCTGGGGGCTTCTGCTTAGACTGTCTGTGCCGCTGTGAGCGGATTATGTCCAGTGGTGGCGTGTCGCCACAGTCAAAGGCTTTTTTTTAAATTCGTTTTTATGGGATGTGGGCATCTCTGGCAAAGGCCAGAATTTATTGTCCATCCCTAATTGCCCTTGAGAAGGTGGTGGTGAGCCGCCTTCTTGAACCACTGCAGTCCGTGTGGTGAAGGTACTCCCACAGTGCTGTTGGGGAGGGAGTTCCAGGATTTTGACCCAGCGACGATGAAGAATCGGCGATATACTTCCTAGTCAGGATGATGTGTGACTTGGAGGGGAACTTGGAGGTGGCGGTGTTCCCATGTGTCTGCTGCCCTTGTTCTTTTAGGTGGAAGAGGTCGCGGGTTTGGGAGGTGCTGCCGAAGAAGCCTTGGCGAGTTGCTGCAATGCATCTTGTAGATGGTACACACTGCAGCCACAGTACGCCGGTGGTGGAGGGAGTGAATGTTTAAGATGGTAGAGGGGGTGCCAATCAAGCGGGCTGCTTTGTCCTGAATGGTGTCGAGCTTCTTGAGTGTTGTAGGAGCTGCACTCATCCAGGCAAATGGAGAGTATTCCATCACACTCCTTACCTGTGCCTTGTAGATGGTAGAAAGGCTTTGGGGAGTCAGGAGGTGAGACACTCGCCGCAGAATACCCAGCCTCTGATTTGCTCTTGTTGCCACAGTATTTATGTGGCCGGTCTAGTTAAGTTTCTGGTCAATGGTGACCCCCAGGATGTTGATGGTGGGGGATTCGGTGATGGTAATGCTGTTGAATGTCAAGGGGCGGGGTTTAGACTCTCATTTATTGGAGGTAGTCATTGCCTGGCACTTCTGTGGCATGAATGTTACCTGCCACTTATCAGCCCAAACCTGAACATCGTCCAGGTTTTGTTGCATGCGGGCATCGACTGCTTCATTATCTGAGGAGTTGTGAATGGCACTGAACACTGTGCAGTCGTCAGCGAACATCCCCATTTCTGACCTTATGTTGTAGGGAAGGTCGTTGATGAAGCAGCTGAAGATGGTTGGGCCTGCAGACAGGTCGAGAAGGGCCATCATCTTCACCATCCATAAGGCTTAAGTCAGCAGTGTGATGGAATCCCCACCGCTCACCTGAATCGGTACAGCTACAACAACACTAAAGACCTTCACCATCATCCAAGACAGAGCAGTTCTCTTCAATTTGTGTCCCTGCCATTGAACTTATTATCCACCCCTATACCACCAGTGTGCTGTGGCTGCAATATGTACAATCTACAGGATGCACTGCAGCAACTCAGGAGTGAGCCACTCATGGCAAAGTCCACAGCATTTACCCTGGCTTTATAGCCACGGTGTTGATGTGGCTGGTCCAGTTGAGCTTCTGGCCATTGGTGACCCCCAAGATGTTGATGGTGGAAGACTTGGGAATTATGGCACTGTTGAAGTTCAAGGAGAGAACTCCTGCACCAATAAACTTGCAGCTGTGATGATTAGCCTCTGACAAGCATGACCATCTTTCTGCTTGTCAGCTAAGTCCTCCTTGGTACCATTCCTGGTCTAATGCTGCCTTGACGTCGAGTGCAGCTACTCTAACCTCTCCCCTGGCATGCAGTTCTTACTTACACCCATATCTGGATCACGGCTGTGATGAAGTCTGGAGCTGAGTAGTTCTGGCAGAACCCAAACTAAACATCAGTGAGAAGGTTATTGATGAATATGTAAAATACTTAGAAATACATCGAAGTTACAACATGGAAACAGGCCCTTTGGCCCAACCTGTCTGTGTCAGTGTTTACCCTGCACACAAGCAAACAGTTCTAATCACATTTACCACCCTGTTCCCATATCCCTTTATGCCCTTTTCCTTCATCCACCTATCCAATCTAATCTTGAATGTTGATGTAGTTTCTGCCTCAACCATTAACCCTGGAAGTGAATTCCACAGCCTCACGACTCTGTATGAAGACGTTTTTCCTGCCCTCTGTTCTAAATCTTTTGCATTTAATCTGGTATCTATGGACTCTCGTTCTTTACCCCTCAACTACTGGAAATGGTCTGCCTCTATCTACCCTGTACCATCCTTCCAGAATATTAAATACTTCTATTATATCGCAATCTGTGTTGTTAAAAAAAAAAATCCAATTTGTTAAATCTTTCTTCGTATTAGAATTTCCTCATATCGGGCACCATCCTAGTGAATTTCCATTGTACCCTCTCTAAAGCCTCAATATCCTTCGTATGTTGTCACCAAATGGCACCGTAGATGATTCCTTCCATCACTTTACTGATGGCTGGAAGGTGGTAATTGGTCGGGTTAGATTTATGCTTTTTTTATGGAGAGGACATACCTGGGCAATCTTCCTCATTGTTGGGTAGATGCCAGTGTCATCGCTGCACTGAAACCGCTTGGCTAGAGGGATGGCTATCTCTGATGCACAGGTCTTCAGCACTACAGCCAATATGTTGTCTTTGCCGCAACAAGTGCACTCAGAGACTTCTTAATGTCACATGCAGTGAACCAAATTGGCCAGACACTGGCATCTACGATTATGGGGACCTTGGGAGGAGGACGAATAAGATCATCCATTTGACACTTTTCGCTGTCATGCTGGGCTCCACCATGGCTGAGGTATTGGGATATTCATGGCACCTCTTCCTTGTGTTAGTTGCCTGATTGTCCATCACCATTCTTGACTGGGTGTGGTAGGGTTACAGAACTTTGTTCTTGCTGTTGTTTAGTATGACGGGAAAAGCTTATAACGAAATGTCTAGTTTGGCGATCCATTCGATGGACTCCTGAGATGCCGAGTGGAGAAGTGAAGTGCCGCCTGCAACAGATTTCAGTGGGCAGTTTGATGTGATGTGCTCCATGGTCTGGGACTCATGGCCACAGTCGCACTTTGGGTCGTCCCTCAACTTCCACTTGTGGAGCAGGTGGCCGCATCATCCATGTCCTGTGCAGATTCGGTTGAGCACTGTCCACTGTCTTCGAGGGAGGTCAAAGTTAGAGATCTCTGCTGTTGGGTCAGTGATGAGGTGTTGGTTCTTTATATTGCATGCCTCCCACAATTCCACGCTCTGATCCTTTGGTTGTGGGAATATTTTTTACGTCTATAGTCTGCTGCTTTTGGTGTTTAGTATGCAGGTAACCCTGTGTTGTAGCTTCACTAGTTTGGTGCCTCATTCTAAGGTATGCCTGATACTACTCCTGGCACACTCCCCATTGAACCTGGGTTGGTCAGAGAAACTGCCATCTTAAAGCCCAATGGTACAGTTACATTCACAAACTAAAAGCTTGGATTTTCATTGTTTTAGCTGATCATGCTAATTCATTTCTCTCACAGTAAATGAAGATTTCCTCTGTGCACTATATCTAGTAAAATTCAAACTCCTTTCTTTATAGACAGGTTTGTGATTTCACTACACAGGGGAATCCTTCCTTCATTATCTCTGTTCCTCCAATGACATCAAAAGCAAAAACTTTGAAGCTGTCAACAAAACAGAAAGTCTAAGATAATTTAATGTTTTTGTTACAAGCTGTCTTTTGAAGTTAATTTTAAAAGATAGAAAATGAGCACAGTATATAAGCTTAGATGCAGGCAATGTGCTTTGAATTGTTACATGGCCAATGTACACACAAGGATATTTTCACCTTTCTTTTCTTGGTTCTCTTCACAGTCCTTATAGCTTGGAAAAGTTTGACACATTATAATACAAATAACGACAGTGAATGATAATATGTCGTTGCCAAGGAGCTGCAGGGTACTGGGGAGGGGACCATTTTTCTTTGAAGTGATGTTTCATGCAAGTTGCACTCTGCTACTAAGCTGGTGAACTCTAAATATTTCAAAGGATATGTTCCAACCACGCTTCTCATTTTAATTTTAATGTATAAATTACTGCACATCAAAGAGGGAAGAAGAGTATTTTAAAGTGACTGGTTGCATTGATCGTGCCTTTTAGGCAGCAAGATCAACATTCATAGAGTGACACTAGAAAAAAAGATGAAGTTTTGCTTACTTCTCTTTGGGAGGAAGGCTGATTCACCGGCAACCATGGTTTGGCATTAAGTTTGTAACAACAGACAGTTATGTGGTGCAGCGACAGATTCTGGATCAACTGACTGATTGAAGAAAGAGTTTAAGGGGGAAAAATGTGTTTTTCGCCAGCAAAGTTGCTGGCGTCACCGGCAACTGCAGTTAACGGCTGCTGGAAATGGCGGCAACTCTAAGCGAGTGAAATTGGTCTGGGGGACGTGGAGATAGGTGGCGCAGCACTCACCCTCATTGTAATGCTGTCCTGGGGATGTTGCTGGAGGGATCCGGGATGAAGTTCCTGTCCAGGTCCGGCATTGCAGCTTCCCACAGCCTCTGGGAGTGAAGCTGTGGAGCCCGCAGGGAATTGTGGGCAATGAAGAGGTCTGAGAATTAAAGGGGCGATGCACACTGAGGTAATACAAAATAAAATGCAGTGAATCAATACATTTTTCAGGCCTTTCTGCCTTTTAAGAAATATTCAATATTTTAAAAAAGTTCCAAATGTGAATAATCAGCTGTTAAAGCTGAATTACCTTCCTAACCTCAACAAATGGGAAAACTGCCTCAGCGCTAAGACAAATGGCTCAGCAACCCAGGGAAGGGGCACCGAGGGTCTCACATGCAGCACTCCAGCGTTGTGCAGGGGGTCAACACTGCAAGAGTGGCCCTCTATCCACAGGGGTCAGGAGGCCCTCCAGAAGGAATGATGTAGGAGTACATCACTAAGACTGTCACTGCCAGCAGTGTCACCCCCACCACCTGGCTCCAGTGTCCAAAGAAGGTTCATGACCTCAGACCACTGGTCAAGGTCAGTGAATGCATCTTCAAAAGCCGTCTCCTACCAACTGCACTACTAGCCTTACACACTGCTCAATGCAGGACCCCCAATCACTCACCTACCAACAATCTGCGCCAATGACGAGGCTCACCTCCCATTCCTATCCTCACTTCACTCCCTTGGAGGAGACAGTGCAGGCCATTCTTGGCAGTGGCATGGCTGAGTCCTTGATCCAGCAGCGGGGCTGAAAGTATACAAGATGTGGGTATCATCATACGTTATCCTCCTTCTGGCATGCACCTCTTGCTTTCCTGCCCACCCATCAGCACAACTTCACCCTTGTGCCTTCCTCATTTCAGACAGCCAAGAACTGCAGCCTGCCCAGCCAGTGGGTCAACAAGAAGAGGCAGCCTGCCCAGCCAATGGGACCGCAGGCAGCTGATTCCATCCTAGATATCCCGGCCACAAAGAGGCTGTCTGGGGTGCATCCTTCCGTCTGATTCCTCCTCTTCAGCTTCCTCCTCTTCCATGTCTTCCTCTTCTGCATCTTCCTCTTCTGTGTCTTCCTCTTCCCTCTGCAAGCAAATGCTGTAAATGTGAAATGACAGCGTAAGATGCTAGAAATACTCAGTTGGTCAGGCAGCATGTTGACCTGAGACATGAACTCTGTTTTTCTCTCCACTGATGTTGCGTGACCTGCTGAGTATTCGCAGCATGTTCTGTCTTCTCAAAGGCCTTCATTTACCATCCAAGCTCTTGTAAGCATCCAGCAGCATGCCCTACAAACTTAAAAAAAAATTCACATCTATTGCAGCAAGCCACCACTTCAATAAAATTTTAAAAAGTCCAAATCCTTATATTCAAACTTCCCTGAATGATGTGTGTGTCACTTTAAGAGCTGCAGACATTGCCACTGTCAGCCTGCTTGCATGGCAGGTTAACCTGGCGTGCTTAGGACCCAGCGCTGAATTCAGCACTAGTTTCGAAGTTCGCGTTGGTGACGTTAAGTCGGCGTTGCACGCCGATTGACGTCACCATGCCTTTGTTTTTACAGGGTGCTGGCAGTTACCAGCAGCACAAAGGGGGAGAGGGATATGGCGGCTGCCGCGGGACCTGCCACCAGCTGGTGAAAGAGCGGTGGCCGCCATTTTATCGCCATTTCATGGCGTTATGGAGTGACGGTGAGTACATGAATTTCTAGCTCTAAATATCAGTTATTGCTCCACATGGCCTCAGCTTGAATGAGGTGGTATTTGTGTGGTCCATTACTCCTCTTATTTCTCATCTACATGCCGCTCCTCGGCCTCATCATCCAAAAACACAGCGCAGATTCCACATGTACTCTGACTACACCCAGCTCTACCTCACCACCACTGTCTCTAAATTGTCAGACTGCTTGTCCGACATCCAATATTAGATGAGTAGAAATTTCCTCTAAATAAATATTCGGAAGACCGAAGCCATTGTCTTCAGTCCCCGCCCCGAACTCCTATTTTCCCTAGCCACCTACTCCATCCTTCTCCCTGGCCATTGTCTGAGGCTGAACCAGACTTTATGCAACCTTGGCATCCTATTTGACGCTAAACTGAGAAGTCGACCCCATCTCCGCTGCATCACCAAGACCGCCTACTTCCACCTCTATAATATCGCCTGTCTCCGCCCTTGCCTCAGTTGCTGAAACCTTCATCCATGCCGTTGATATTTCCAGACTTGACTATTCCAATGCTCTCTTGGCCATCCTCCCACCTTGCATCCTCCATAAACTTGAACTCATCCAAAACTCTACTGCCCGAATCCTAACTCGCAACAAGTCCTGTTCGCCCATCACCCTTGTACTTGCTACCCTATTGAAAGTGGCAGAGCTTTGACTTGCAGATAAAACACCATCGCTGGCAGTATTGCTTCACCAACTCGTCACTCACAACAGAATAGTGACAGCCACCAACGGGAAAGCCACCCACCCGATACACACATGGGCATGTCCACCTCGTGCTGCATTTAAGGTTACACAGAGAGAGGATTTCTGCCACCTGTCACGTTCCTTGAGTTAAGGTCATAAGGGTAAAGTGAGGAAAAAGGAGCAAAGAAACCCAGACAGCAGCGCAAAATTCACCCCTGCATCCACTCTAGAGGAGAGCCTGGCTGTTTCTTATCCTGGTTTTTGTTTGCTCATTGCTCTCCTATCTCCTTGGGTCTCTGACACCCCAGAGTACTGAGGGAGCGCTGCGCTGTCAGAGGTGCTGTCTTTTGGATGAGACATTAAACCGAGTGGATGTAAAAGATGCTTATTTCAAAGAAGAGCAGGGAAATTCTCCCCGGTGTCTGGGCGAATATTTATCTCTCAACCACCATCTAAAACAGATATTCTGATAATATTATATGTTCATGGGATCTTGCTGTTTGCAGTCCCGGTTCGGCAATTCTCATCCACATGTTCAAATCCCTCCATGGACTCGCATCTCACTACCTCTATATCCTCCTTCAGTCCTACAACCCTCCGAGATATCTGCGCTCCTCCAAATTGCAAATCGCTAATTTTCATCGATCCACCATTGGTGGCTGTGCCTTCAGCTGTCAGGGCCCTAAACCTCTTTGCCTCTCTCCTTCTCTCTCCTCCTTTAAGTCACTCCTTAAAACCTACCTCTTGGCTCAAGCTTTTTTCACCTCTCCTAATAACTTATTATGTGGCTCGTTGTCAAGGTCAGGGAAGCAGTCAGTGCCCGCTGGAAGGAGCACTTCAAAGATTTCCTTAACCACAACTCTGTCTTCAACACGAGTGTCCTCAACTCCATCCCACAGCATGCTACCCGCCACCATCTCAGCACAGCCCCAGCCCGGCATGAGGTTGAAAAGGCCATCCGACAACTGAAGAACAACAAGGCCTCAGGAGCAGATGGAATCCCCGCCGAGGCACTAAAGCATGGCAGAGAAGCACTGCTGGCGTGAATTAATTAAATCATTTCTCTTATCTGGGACCTAGATAAAGTGGATAGAAAGGACCTATTTCCCTTAGCAGAGGGGTCAAAAACCAAGGGGCACAGATTTAAAGTAATTGGTGGCAGGTTTAGAGGGGATTTGAGGGGAAATTTCTTTACCCAGAGGGTTGTGGGATCTGGAACTCACTGCCTGAAAGGGTGGTAGAGGCAGGAACTTTAACCACATTTAAAAAAGTACATGGATGTGCACTTGGGATGCTCTAACCTGCAGGGCTACGGACCTAGAGCTGGGAAGTGGGTTAGACTGGATAGCTCTTTGTTGGCCGGCACGGACACAATGGGCCGAAATGGCCTCCATCCGTGCTGTAACTTTCTATGATTCTATGATTCTATGATGCCATACCCACCGAGCGCTTGCCCTGCTTCATGTAACTGGGGGTGGAAGGGTGTAGTTGTGGCGACACGCCACCACTGGACATAATCCGCTCACAGCGGCACAGACAGTCTAAGCAGAAGCCCCCAGCCGGGGGCCCTTTCCTCCAGCAACTTGTTTCCCGCAGGGACAGGCTGCCGGGAGCACTTCCTGTCTGGGAAGTATTTAAGTGGATGCGCGGGCTTTTCCAGTTCCTACTTCTCATGTGGTTGGAATAAAGCAGTTGTGTTTTCAATAGCTCTGGTCTCGACTCCCACGTTTGCCGCGGTATTTCAACACTGGTGACCCCGACACTCAGGACGAATCCTAAGCTAGCATGGCGGATACAAACGCAGTCACGGTTAAATTACCAGACTTTTGGGAGAACCTCGCCGAAGCCTGGTTCGTTCAAGCTGAGTCCAGATTCCGGCTGAAAGGCATTACAGTCGACGCCACGAAGTACAACTACCTCGTCGCCTCGCTCACCTACGCTACAGTCCCCAAGGTTTGGGCAGCGCTGCAGAATCCACCAACGGAGGGCAAGTACGAACATCTGAAGGCTGCGCTACTTAAAAAATTTCAAACGTCCTCTTACCAGCGCCAATGCCAACTCCTGGACCTCCCCGGCCTTGGTGACGCTTCACCATCAGACCTGCTTTCCCACATGCTGTCCCTGTCAGACGACAAAAATCCCGGCGCCCTTTTTCGCACGCTTTTCATTCGGCAGCTCCCCGCCAGCATCCGCCCGCTCATTGTGGAGTCTGACTCCACGGAGCTGAATGATATAGCCGAAAAGGCCGACCGGCTGCTCTCTGCACAGGCCGCTCGCGACGTCGCGCCCGACCTCACGGCAACGACCACGCGGTCTTCCCGGGCCGCTAGGCCCGACCGCCCTACCACTCCGGGTCACTGCTACTACCACACCTGTTTTGGCGCAAGGGCTCAACGCTGCACGCCACCGTGTTCCTTCAAACCCCCCCCCGCACCGGTCCCCGCGATGGCCGCGGGGCAGAAGGAGCCCCTACTGTACGTCACTGACGACAGAACCAACCGCCGATTTCTGTGCGACACAGGGGCCCAGCACAGCATCAGCCCCGCATCCGCCCTCGAGGTCCAACGCGGCACACGGGGTATCACACTGGCTGCAGCCAACGGCTCTGAAATCCGCACATATGGCACTCGCATGGTCACGCTTGACCTCGCGGGCCGCCGCTACCGCTGGGAGTTCCTCACAGCCAAGGTCCTCTGCCCACTCATCGGCGCCGACTTCCTACGCTCCCACGGCCTCCTTGTCGACATTCCGAGGCACCGCCTCGTTGACATCAACACTATGGCCCCCATCCCCGGCGCCTTTACCCCGGCCCGTTCGGCCGGGCTGACGACCTACTGCCTCGCCAGAGCCACTGACGACTACTCGGCACTCCGAGCTGAGTTTCCCGCCCTCACTAACCCGACCTTTTCGGCCAAAGCCGCCAAGCACGGTGTGGAGCACTATATCCCCACCACTGGCCCCCCAGTTTCTGCCCACGCCCGCAGACTCAACCCGGCCAAGCTGGAAATCGCGCGGGCCGAGTTCACCAACATGGAACAACTCGGCATCATCCGCCACTCCAGCAGCCCTTGGGCCTCGCCCCTCCACATCGCCCCCAAGCCCGGCGGAGGCTGGCGCCCTTGCGGGGACTACCGCCGCCTCAACGACGCCACCACCCCCGATCGATACCCGGTGCCACACATCCAGGACTTCTCGGCCCGACTGGCCGGACGAACCGTCTTTTCCAAAGTCGAGCTAGTGCGCGGTTACCACCAAGTCCCCGTACACCCCGCGGACATCCCCAAATCGGCCGTCATCACCCCATTCGGCCTGTTCGAGTTCCTGAGGATGCCCTTCGGCCTCAAGAATGCAGCACAGGCTTTCCAGCGCCCTATGGACTCAGTCCTCCGGGACCTGAACTTCCTATTTGTCTATCTAGACGACATTCTCGTGGCCAGCTCCTCCAAACAGGAACACCTCAAACACCTTCGCATCCTGTTCGGGCGCCTAGCCCAACACGGGCTCATCCTCATCCCGGCGAAGTGCCAATTCGGCCTAACCGAGATCGATTTTCTCGGTCACCACATCACCCCTGCTGGGGCCGTCCCCCTGCCCAACAAGGTGCAGGCCATCCAGCAATTCCCCCCGCCCCACAACCATCAAGGGCCTCCAGGAGTTCCTCGGGATGGTGAACTTCTACAACAGGTTCATCCCCAGAGCCACAGCCCTCATGAAGCCCCTATACGACTCCCTCCGAGGAAAATCCGGCAAGATGGACGTAGCCTGGACCACTGACATGGCAGCCGCCTTCGACGCCACCAAAAACGCGCTCGCCGACGCCACTCTGGTCGCGCACCCGAGGGCTGATGCCCGGGTCGCGCTCACCACCAACGCCTCCGACCACGCGGTCGGGGCCGTGTTCGAGCAGTGGGTCAATGGCGCGTGGCAGCCACTTGCCTTCTACAGCCGCCAACTGCGCCACCCGGAGGTCAAATACTCCACTTTCGACCGCGAGCTTCTCGCACTCCACCTGTCGGTCCGCCATTTCAGGTTCCTCCTGGAAGGCCGCCCCTTCACCACGTATGTGGACCACAAGCCACTCACATACGCGATGGCCAAGCACACCGAACCCTGGTCCACTAGGCAGCAACGCCAGCTCGCGGCCGTCTCCGAGTTTACTACGGACATTCAGCACGTCTCCGGTAGAGACAACGTGGTCGCCGACTGCCTTTCCCATCCCGCCGTCTGTGCGAATCACCTCGCGGTCGACTACGCACAACTAGCAGCGGCCCAGCTCACGGACCCAGACCTCGTCTCGGCGGCTACCAGCCTGCCAGGGCTACGCCTAGCCAAGGTCGCGCACGGGCCCGAAGCCACGGCAGTCACGTGCGACGTCTCACTCGGCCAACCCAGGCCGGTCGTCCCTGAGACCTGGCGCCGCCGCGTCTTCGACGCGCTCCACGGGCTCTCTCACCCGGGTTCCCGCGCATCCGTCAAACTCCTCTGCAAGCGCTTCGTCTGGCGCGGCCTCAGCAGAGATGTTCGGACTTGGGCCACCTCCTTCCTCGCCTGCCAACGGGCTAATGTACAGCTGCACACCAAAGCACCCCTTGGAGACTTCGAGGTACCCAGCCGCCGCTTCGACCACGTACACGTCGACATCGTCGGTCCCCTGCCGCCATCGCAAGGCCAACTTATCTCCTCACGATGGTCGACCGCTACACACGCTGGCCTGAGGCAGTGCCGCTGACCTCCACCACCACAGCCGACATCGCCAGGGCGTTCGTTAACACCTGGGTTGCGAGGTTCGGCGTACCGGCCGACATAACCTCCGACAGAGGCGCCCAGTTCACCTCCGACCTCTGGACGGCCACAGCACGCAACCTCGGGGTGACGCTCCACTGCACCACGGCGTACCACCCGCAGGCCAACGGACTTTGTGAACGCTTCCACAGGTCACCCAAGGCCTCACTCCGCGCCGGCCTTCAGGACAGTACCTGGACTGACCGCCTACCATGGGTGCTACTCGGCCTACGCACCGCGGTCAAAGAAGACCTCCAGTCCTCGGCAGCGGAGTTAGTCTACGGACAACCGCTGCGCGTCCCAGGCGAATTCCTTCCGGAGCCTACCAAGCCTTGGTCGGCCGAACAGCAGCGGCTCGACTCTTTCTCTTCCGCTCAGCAGTTCGCCCCACTTCCGGTCAACCGACACGGCGAACTCGCACCTCACGTCCCGCCAAATTTACAGCAGGCGCGCTTTGTCTTCGTGCGACACGACGCGCACCGCGGGCCCCTGCGACCCCCGTACGACGGTCCGTACGAGGTACTACAAACCGGGGACAACGTATTCAAGCTGCGACTCAGCGACAGGGTCGAGACAGTCTCCATCGACCGGCTCTAACCAGCACACACAGAACCAGGGGAACAGGTCCCCGTGGCCCAGCCTCCAGCCAGAGGCCGTCCCCCCGGCAAGCCAGCACAGCCGGCGGCGAACCACCCGACCCAACGAACCAGACCGGCGACCACTCAGAGCCGCTGCGGCTGAACCATTAGACCACCGTCACGACTCGTCCACTCCTCCTAAGCGGATTCTGGGGGGAGCTCTGTGGCGACACGCCACCACTGGACATAATCCGCTCACGGCGGCACAGATAGTCTAAGCAGAAGCCCCCAGCCGGGGGCCCTTTCCTCCAGGAACTTGTTTCCCGCAGGGACAGGCTGCCGGGAGCACTTCCTGTCTGGGAAGTATTTAAGTGGATGTGCGGGCTTTTCTAGTTCCTGTTTGCCATGTGGTCAGAATAAAGCAGTTGTGTTTTCAATAGCTCTGTCTCGACTCCCACGTTTGCCGCGGTATCTCAACAAGGGTATAATTGAAAATAGTAATGGCCCGTGGCGTGCTCAGGTAGTGGTGGTTAAAATTAAAGAAAAGAAACGGCTCGTGGTCGACTACAGCCAGACCATCAATATATATACGCAACTAGACGCTTATCCCTTGCCTCACATCTCCGAGATGGTGAACCAGATTGCGCAGTATCGTGTGTTTTCCACTGTTCACTTAAAGTCTGCCGATCACCAGCTCCCCATAAAAGTAGACATTTGGAGGAGCTGGCCACGAGAATGTCGTCTAGATAGACGAATAGGAAGTTCAGGTCCCGGAGGACTGAGTCCATAAGGTGCTGGAAAGCCTGTGCTGCATTCTTGAGGCCGAAGGGCATCCTCAGGAACTCGAACAGGCCGAATGGGGTGATGACGGCCGTTTTGGGGATGTCCGCGGGGTGTACGGGGACTTGGTGGTAACCGCGCACCAGGTCGACTTTGGAAAAGACGGTTCGTCTGGCCAGTCGGGCCGAGAAGTCCTGGATGTGTGGCACCGGGTATCGATCGGGGGTGGTGGCGTCGTTGAGGCGGCAGTAGTCCCCGCAAGGGCGCCAGCCTCCACCGGGCTTGGGGCGATGTGGAGGGGCGAGGCCCAAGGGCTGCTGGAGCGGCGGATGATGCCGAGTTGTTCCATGTTGGTGAACTCGGCCCGCGCGATTTCCAGCTTGGCCGGGTTGAGTCTGCGGGCGTGGGCAGAAACTGGGGGGCCGGTGGTGGGGATATAGTGTTCCACACCGTGCTTGGCGGCTTTGGCCGAAAAGGTCGGGTTAGTGAGGGCGGGCAACTCAGCTAGGAGTGCCGAGTAGTCGTCCGTGGCTCTGGCGAGGCAGTAGGTCGTCAGGCCGGCCGAACGGGCCGGGGTAAAGGCGCCGGGGATGGGGGCCATAGTGTTGATGTCGATGAGGCGGTGTCTCGGAATGTCGACAAGGAGGCCGTGGGCGCGTAGGAAGTCGGCGCTGATGAGTGGGCAGAGGACCTTGGCTGTGAGGAACTCCCAGCGGTAGCGGCGGCCCACGAGGTCGAGCGTGACCATGCGGGTGCCATATGTGCGGATTTCAGAGCCGTTGGCTGCAGCCAGTGTGATACCCCATGTGCCGCGTTGGATCTCGAGGGCGGAGGCGGGGGTGATGCTGTGCTGGGCCCCTGTGTCGCACAGAAATCGGCGGTTGGTTCTGTCGTCAGTGACGTACAGTAGGGGCTCCTTCTGCCCCGCGGCCATCGCGGGGGCCGGTGCGGGGGGGTGTTTGAAGGAACACGGTGGCGTGCAGCGTTGAGCCCTCGCGCCAAAAGGGGTGTGGTAGTAGCAGTGACCCGGAGTGGTAGGGCGGTCGGGCCTAGCGGCCCGGGAAGACCGCGTGGTCGTTGCCGTGAGGTCGGGCGCGACGTCGCGAGCGGCCTGTGCAGAGAGCAGCCGGTCGGCTTTTTCGGCTATATCATTCAGGTCCGTGGAGTCAGACTCCACAATGAGCGGTCGGATGCTGGCGGGGAGCTGCCGAATGAAAAGCGTGCGAAAAAGGGCGCCGGGATTTTTGTCGTCTGAGAGGGACAGCATGTGGGAAAGCAGATCTGATGGTGAAGCGTCACCAAGGCCGGGGAGGTCCAGGAGTTGGCAATGGCACTGGTAAGAGGACGTTTGAAATTTTTAAGTAGCGCAGTCTTCAGATGTTCGTACTTGCCCTCCTTTGGTGGATTCTGCAGCGCTGCCCAAACCTTGGGGACTGTAGCGTAGGTGAGCGAGGCGACGAGGTCGTCGTACTTCGTGGCGTCGACTGTAATGCCTTTCAGCCGGAATCTGGACTCAGCTTGAACGAACCAGGCTTCGGCGAGGTTCTCCCAAAAATCTGGTAATTTAACCGTGACTGCGTTTGTATCCGCCATGCTAGCTTCGGATTCGTCCTGAGCGTCGGGGTCACCAGTGTTGAGATACCGCGGCAAACGTGGGAGTCGAGACCAGAGCTATTGAAAACACAACTGCTTTATTCTAACCACATGACAAACAGAAACTAGAAAAGCCCGCACATCCACTTAAATACTTCCCAGACAGGAAGTGCTCCCGGCAGCCTGTCCCTGCGGGAAACAAGTTGCTGGAGGAAAGGGCCCCCGGCTGGGGGCTTCTGCTTAGACTGTCTGTGCCGCCGTGAGTGGATTATGTCCAGTGGTGGCGTGTCGCCACACCCTCCCGCTGTAGCCTTCCTACTTCTTCTTTTATAAATTTTTTATCTTCCGAACTGTACCATCGACTTTTGGTCACGATAGGTCTACAGTTTGGGGCGAGGTTCGCAAACAGGGATGGCGGGCTTATCTTTAAAGTGGAGAGGCCGCAAACTGTGAGCGGGGGCTGGGATCTGCCATATGCAAGTGTGACGCTCTCGTGGTGGCACTGGAAACCTAGGCCTAGAATTAGTTTCACGCAGAGCTGCGGCAACACAAGGGGCTAGAAATTCAGTTGGCTGTGCCAGCCGTTAGCGCCTTAGAAGGAGTAGATCTCGAGCGCTAGGCGCTTAGCGCCCGGGCACAGCGCGATCTGCGCCTCGCCCCAACTTCAGTAGACATTTAGCGCCAGCGCAAAGTCATTGCGTGCGCTCATCTGCGCGCGCAGATCATGACGTCATTTCATCGTGCAACGCCCTTTGTGCGCCCGGAACCGGAGCTTCACTCGCGCCGCCCCATTGTGCGCCTGGCAGCCCGAACGACTGTGAAGTGGAACGGTACACAGCCAAGGCGGGCCGCGGGGAGCGCAAATTAAAGGGCACTCCTGCAGTAGAAAAGGCAGCCGTTTTGCAACACTCCTTCTTTGGGAGGAGGAGGAGGAGGAGGAGGAGGAGGAGGGGGAGGAGGAGGAGGAGGAAGAGGAGGAACAACAACATCAAAGTGATGGAGAGAAGCCCTCCCCAAAAACACAAATACACTAGTCTCGGCCTGTCAAAAAAACAAATCCACCCTCCCCATTTAAGAGCTCACCGGAGCCAGAGTGTCTGCTGGCAATCAGCAGCTCGCCGCACCTGCCCTGCGCCCAACTTCCGGTGTTAGCGCCCCGGGCTGCCGGCTTAGCGCCTAATGATAGTCGTGCATCGCCTGTTTTAGCGCAGCAGCAACCTCTTAGGGCGATGCAACTGAATATCGGCGAAGTGGCCTCGACTTTGCGCCGGGCGCAAACTTTAGCGGCCGCCCGACTTTACCGCCCCAATAGTGGCTATAATGAATTTCTAGGCCAAGGAGTTTAAAATCTTTATACTCTGTGCCCTTAACAGTCAGTGTTACTTTACAGAAACCAATTACCTCCGAAGTGAGGGACTTAGATGCCATCGCGATTTTGCTCCGGGTAGGGTACACCTTTAGTGAGTACGGTTTGATGAGGCGAGGGTGAATAAAACTCTCAGTACTCCCGCAATCGATTAAACACTTCGTCGGGTGTCCGTTTACCTTAACGTCCATCATAGACTTTGATAGTGGATGCAGTCTGGACTGGTCAACCGTGACTGAGGCTATCGTAGATCCATAGGTGGCCGCTGAGACGGTATCAAATTCTGGGACCACGTGTAGGGCCGCGGAGACTGTATCAGGTACGGGATTCCCCTTACATACCTTGCTGAAATGTCCCCGTTTCTTGCACTTGAAACATGTGGTGTCTCTTGCAGGACATCGGTGTCTGGGGTGCTTGAGCTGGCCGCAGAAGTAGCATCTTGGTCCGCGGGACATCGCTGCAGTGGTGGGGCTGGGTCGAGACTCCCGTGGTGTAGGGCTGGTCCGAGGCCCAGGTGGAGAGGATGGCGCCTCCTCGCTCGGCGCGCACGAGGCTGAGAGGGCCGCATGGCCTGACGCATAGCTCTCGGAGTTCTTCTGCGCCACATCCAGCGATCGAGCTGTAGCCACGGCCGTCTTTAGATCCAGAGTGTCCCTTTCAAGCAACCTCTGCCTAATGTAATTCGATCGAAGGCCCGATATAAACGAATCGCGAACCGCTTCTTCCTGGTACAAAATGGCCATCACGGCCTTGTAGTTGTAGTCCTTCGCCAGGGCCTTTAGATTCTGTAGAAAATCATCCAGCGATTCCTCCAGTTGTTGCCTGCGGGTAGCCAAGAGATGCCTGGCATACACCTCGTTAACAGGCTTCAGGTATTGGGCCTTGAGAGTCGCGAATGCATCCTTGTATGTAGAAGCGTCCTCGATTAGCGAGTAAGTCCGATGACTTACTAGGTTAGTCAGTAGGCCCAGTTTGTTGGCCCCATCATTGAGCGATGCAATGATATGTTCGAAACACCGGAGCCAATGTGCGAATTTCTTCGATGCGTCCGCCGAATGTGGATCACTGTCTAGACGCTTCGGCTTCAGGAGTCTGTCCATCCCTGGAAGTAATAAGCTATTAAAATTGATATACCTTAAATAGCTACAGAGACTGGTAGTTATAACTCAAACAGTTGGCTTTTAATAGCTTAGAACTGGACAGAACAGAACACACATGTTAGCCTTCTGACCAGCTTCTCAGAAGTGAACTAGGAGGCGGAGCCAGGGGCGAAGGAACAGATCAGGAAAATCAATGGCACAGCAGAGTGGTATACAGTACATCAGCATTCCTGGCCAACCAAGAAAACAGCAGGGTTACAATAGATTACTATAGGAAACTATACACAGGTAGAATAAGGTATATACTTATAAGGCTTATTTCACCACATCCCCATACTAGGCTGAGGGCCTCCCTGTCAATCTGGGCGTAGTTGCGCTCAGCTGAGGTTAGTGACCAAGACGCAAAGGCTACTGGCCTCTCCAACCCGACAGGGAATTTGTGCGACAGTACCGCTCCAATACCATAGGGTAATGCATCACATGCCAAACGAATTGGTAGTGCTGGGTTGAAATGGGCCAACACCTCTTTTGATGTGATCAATTCTTTACACTTCTGGAAAGCTCGTCTACGTTCCTCATTCCACTTCCTGGTACCCCTGTTTGCAGTAGGGTGTTCAGTGGGTGTAATACCGTGGACAAATTTGGTAAGAACTTATGGTAGTAGTTTACCAGCCCGAGGAACGACCTCAGTTGTGACACATTTTCCGGTGCTGGAGCCTTGACTACTGCCTCAATCTTTTCAGGGGACTTATGTAACCCCTCTTCATCGATGACGTGGCCACAATACGAGATCTGCTTCCGGAAAAACTCGCAATTGTGGCGATTAGCTCGTAGCCCATATTCCTTTAATCTGGTGAGCACCTTCTCCAAGTTGGCGAGGTGATCACTGTCATTTTCGCCCGTGACCAGGATGTCGTCCAAATAACACTGGGTCGCTGGAATCCCTTGCAGGACTTGATCCATCGCCCTTTGGCAAATAGCCGGAGCTGATGCTACCCCGAACACTAGCCGGTTGTATTGGTAGAGACCTTTATGAGTGTTGATCGTGAGGTATTGTTTCGAGGCTTCTTCTACCTCCATTTGCAAGTACGCCTGGGCTAGATCAATTTTGGTGAAGCGTTTACCTCCAGATAGCGAGGCTAAAATATCCTCAATTTGTGGAAGCGGATATTGTACCGTGTGAAGGACTGGGTTCACTGTCACCTTAAAATCCCCACAGATGCGGACCTTCTTTGGTTCCCCAGGCGTATTACTCAACGACCTCTTCATTACAGGAATGATGGGTGTAGCCCACTTGCTCCAGTCTACTTTGGACAGTACTCCTGAATGTTCCAACCCTTCCAGCTCTGCTTCGACAGCTGGTCTGATCGCATAAGGCACTGGTCTGGCCTTAAGAAACTTTGGGCTTGCATTTTCCTCTATTTTAATCGTTGCTGTTATGCCTTTTAGTGTTCCGAGTCCCTCCTTGAACACTTCTTTTGCGTCAGTTAGCATTTTTGACAGTCGTCCAGGTGTGACGTCATCATCCTTTTTGGCCTCAACCTTCAGTGCCTGTATGGAATGCCAATCTAATTGTATCTTCCGGATCCATTCACATCCTAGCAGAGGTGGTCCTCCATCTGGCAATACATATAAGTCCATTTTAGGCATTTCCTGGCCTTTGTATATCACTTTCACCGTTATTTTTCCTTTGGGGTAGACTTTTTGCCCCGTGTACGTCTTCAAGACAATCTCTGTAGCTTTCAAGGGTATATGTGAAAATAGCCGATTGTAGTCCCTTTGGTTTATGACTGTTGTAAGGATTTTGGGGGTTTCTTTTAAACTGGTTTAAGGTAATCTACCTGGCCAGCAGTCTTTTTGCTGCTGCACTCTAAACCAATTTACAAACAGCGGTTTCGAATCGCTACCCCTCCTTTAGTTCTGAGTGGAAGAACTTATAATTAATGATATTAAAACGGAACACATGGTTTGGATGAGAGAAGAAAAATCAAGCTTTATTAACTAAAAGAAACTACAATCAAAATATCAAACTATCCCACATGCACACAGTAATTACAGTAAAATTGCTTCACAGGGGTTGCAGACGGCGAAAATGAGGGGTAAGTGACTACAATGTTGGTTAAACAATCTTAGTAATATCCCCTTAAATTACCATCCCCCAAACTCCTGCTAGGTTGCCTTGTTGAGGAGTCAGAAACTCTGCTCACCTTTGGACCAGCGAAGAGAGAGAGAGAGCTCACCTATCGTCCCAGGAAGTCAAGAGAGCTAGATAGCTTCAGCATCTATCTTTATATATCTGGTGAGCCCCTCCCGTCCTGCCTTGCAGGCTGTGTGCAAAATTCCCCTGTGATAGGCTAACTCAAAGTGGTTAGATTGTGTTAATGTGATTTTCAGAGCTCCTTGTGCTGAAAACAAAAGGGAGATACCCTGCTCTATAGTCCAGTACTGGGTGATTGGAAACCCATTCAAGATACAAAGAGTCTCTTCTGCAGTTTAGGTGTTTCCACTCGATATACAAACAAATGCTAATAGCATTCAATTGCTTTGTAAACAAAGCATTGTCCTTTGTCTTCATTGAACCTTACTTCCAGACACAGAAAGCTGCATTCCAAACCTCTTTTGTCATTCGGCCATGTGGTGTGACAGCCATTTTATCCCTGGAAATTTAAAAAGCACATTGCCCAGGGATACTTTAATCAAAAAACATGAATCTTCAGAACTGTAAATCATTGCGAATTCTTACAGTCCGCCCTTGGATACTTCCAGCTTGCTTGTAGTATCCTCTTGAAGAAATGAGCAATGATTTCTGACCCCCCACAAACAACCATCCCCTGTGTTTACCTAATAGCTATCTGCCACTGATCCCCATCCCGTCTATTCCCCTTAAATTCAAGAAAAAACCATGGTACGTTAGGCATCTTACAGATACTTCAGTTTCCACTAAGGGGTCTCATACCCCTACACGCTTGTAAAATTATACAGTTTAAACCAAATTTACAATCACCTTTTTTTTTTACATCATAAGTTATTACAAAATGTTGCAATCTTAATTACACAATGTACTCAAAAATTATCGCAAGCACGGAGAGGGTCCAACGCCTCTGCTCAACTTGGAGTTGTCACAAACTGGTCCCAAGCACGGAGAGGACTCACGCCTCTGCTCAACTTGGGGCTGCAACACAAAATACAAAAAATCATTAAACAACATGCTTAAATGAACCCCGATCATCACGTGCCGATGATGGGTCGTGAAATTCGAGTGGGTATTGTTCCTCCCACTCGGGCAGTAAAAGTACCTTCCACCCCCCTATGATCAGCTTAAACTTTAAAACAGGCAGAATGGATTTACCGACCAGCCTGTTCCGCCAGCCCCGAGCCATTCCCTTGTCCTTTTGTGGAGGCGGGGTACCCCTCACGTTTAAAATGACCTTCCACAGACCGAGACCGGGGAGTATGGGATCTCATGACTCCCAGTCCCTCCCCCTCCCGTCTTCCCTCGACTGGCTGCAGAAAATGATGGGTGCCTGTGTGGCGGCACTCCCTGGCCCCACACTGATCCGGCCACCCACTCATCCTTCCCAGCCACAACTTATCTTCTTTGCCCGTGGGCCCCCGGGTGAGTTCCTCCCTCCCCCGACCGCACCCACGCGACTCTTGGGCCTCCCCCTCCTCTATTAAATCATTCCCGGGCCATCACCACCCACCCCCGGGGAATGCGTCCCTATCACAAGGCGCCCGCACTTCCCCATCGTGACTCCTCGACAGCGAGGTCTCCCACACGTGAACTTCGGTCAGGATAGTGCTGGGTTGGGGGCCGTGCCCCACCCAGCTGGAGCCATCTCCTCCCCGTAGGAGGAGTAGGCAAGTTCCTCCGGACTCTGTCCGGTTTTTCCCGAAGATCGCTGCGGGGTCTCCTGGATTCGTCCAGTGGCGAGGTGATCCCCAACATTCCGTATCTTCATTCGATGTCCAGCTCGGGCTGGGCGAACATGGCTGCTTCATTTTCCCATCTCCTGCAAAACTTAAAAGGGACATGCAGCCAGGTCTCACTGACCTGCTGCCTTAGGTGGAGATGTGGTCGGGTCCCTCGACCTCGGACCAAAATACAAACATTCGGCACACATGTAAACTTAAACTCTTTGCACTTTAACTTGAAACTAGTTAAATCATGCAAAACTTAAAATACACCTTAAAGCAAGCTATATACACACACATAGCTATAATACAAATGCCGTCCGTCTCCGGACGGCCCGTCTAATCTCTGGCACTGTCGCAGATTGCTGCTGGCTGCAGCGTAGCTGGTCTGCCTCCTGTCTCTGGTCCCCCGCAGCTTATGGCTGTTGAGTGGGGGCCTCTGTTCTCTGGCTTTTCCCTGGCTCGGGAAACCGTCCTACTCCACTGTAAAGTGGGTGACCATGCCTTCTTAGGCTGGGGCACCCGCTGAGACCTTCTGAGGGGTGTCTCTCTGGGGGAAACTTTGGCTGGCAGACCCTGAGCTTGGGTCACAGCCCCAGCTGGCTGGGAACCTTCTCCCCCATGTCCAAATAGCTCGCACTGTATAATGTACCTGGCAGCCTGCCGGTGCAAATCTCTCTCTGGGTTTGTCTGCTCTTCCCTGCCCACTCCTGTGCTGGGGGCAGGTATACTCTCACCACCCGCGGCTGGTGGCTGGAAATTTTCCTCCCCATGTTTAAAACCTGGTGTCAGCTCCCTCCCTATGTCTCCTGCAAGAGGGATTGCTATCCCTGCCCCTGCAGGGTCCCACATCATGGGGTGGACCCCTCTAGAAGCGGGCTGGGAAGCTGGCTCCTTTAAATAGGCCACAGTGCCTGTCTATACAGGCGGTGAACTTGAACTTGCCTTGTACAATTTGTCTGAATTTCTCTGTGCCCCATCCCTGCCTGTAATCACTGCCACTGGCCCGGACCCATATGGATCCCAGAAAGTGCCTGCACGTGCACTCTCTTTGACCAGCATACCGGCCAGTCATTGTGGGGAGGCAGAGGTGGGCGAGGGGGTTGCAGCACCATTGATGGCTGCTACCTTTCCCTGGTTGGTCAGGAGAGACCGCATTGCTTCCAGTAGCGACTCGACTGAGGCGGGGGAGATTCCTGTCTCTACTCTTTGGACTGGGGCTGGGGGATTCTTTCCCTTGCTATTCTTCCAGGAATTCTTACAGTCTTTTCTCCAGTGACCGTCTTTCCCACACCCATAGCAATTTAACCGAGCCTGGGAGGGACTGTTCCCCTCCTGGTGCCACTCTTTCTTATACTGAGCCCCAGGTTCAACCTCGTGGACTTTACCCTTCTGCTGGGGGCTCTCACCATTCCTCCCATTCCTAAATGTCACCATGAGCTGCCGGATTACAGTCTCTTCGGTTACTAGGGGGTCTCGGGGGTCAAACCATGCGTTGGCCTTTGCTCTTATCTGGGGCAGGCAATTGTACACCAGGCAACGAAGCCATTGGGTCTGCTGCTGCTGGTTCAGCTGTGCCCAACTTGCCCCCCTGTACATGCACGGTTGTAGACTGACCACAGCCTGTCTGCAAATGCCTGTGGAGTCTCCCCTTCCTGCTGCAGGGTTCTCCCTACGCGATCGAACGGATTGCCGTCGTTCGCACCCATGGCTTCCAGTATTTCCTCCTTCAGGTCCTCAAAACCCTTCTCTCCTCTCTTGGCCTCAGCCGAAAGGGTCTGATAGAGCTTACTATCCACAGAGAAAAGCAACATTCTGGCTTTCTCTTCATCATCACAGCCGTTAACACCGGCTGCCTGGTCTACTTGTTGGAAGTGCAGTGAGGGGTCTCCCTTTTCAGAGAGCATGGGAATATGTTTCACCATACCCTTGAGCTGTGGGGTATCATAAGGGACCAGATAGGTATTCTGAACAGCCCCTGGGTCATTATTATTCACGGGCTGACCGTACCTCCGTTGTCGGAGGGGGTACACTGGTCCTGGTCCCCGCCTGCCTAGCGGGACCTGCTGGCGTTCTCCTACCACCCCATTGTCCACCCCTCCTTGCTGCCAGAGCTCCTCAAAACCCGGAGCTGTGGGCTGCTGACTTGGGATCTCTAATTCCCTAGCCAGCCTTTCCCTGGGTGTTGCCTGTGGGGCGGTTTGATTTGGGCTGCCAGTAAAATCCAGCTGACCTGCCTTCGGGCTGATCATGCAAATCATTCCCCTTGCTGCCTTTAAAGCCACATTAAGCCTTTCTATCTCTGCCCTACAGGGGCCATGATCTGCTTCACCAAACCTGGCATTCTCTTCCCGCAGTCTCATCTCACTGTCCCTCGCCTCTGTGACTTCCTGCACAAGGCGCTCTATAAATGCCTGGCATTTTGTGACCTCTAGTGTGAGGCGTGCATTCGCTTCCCGCACCCTCATACCACTAGCTCTGGCCTCTTTAAACTCCTCCTGCTCTCCCATCACACCCTTCCTAACCCAGCCACCTATACCCCGATAGGTGAGCCTACACGCTGCTGCTAACATTCGCAGGGCTACCCACATACTGAAAACGAGAGAAACAAGAGCTGATGCTTTCACCAGATCCAGACCACTTATTAAATCAAAAACTGCCTCCACTCCTACCTGGCTCACCATTGTAAGGATTTTGGGGGTTTCTTTTAAACTGGTTTAAGGTAATCTACCTGGCCAGCAGTCTTTTTGCTGCTGCACTCTAAACCAATTTACAAACAGCGGTTTCGAATCGCTACCCCTCCTTTAGTTCTGAGTGGAGGAACTTATAATTAATGATATTAAAACGGAACACGTGGTTTGGATGAGAGAAAAAAATCAAGCTTTATTAACTAAAAGAAACTACAATCAAAATATCAAACTATCCCACATGCACACAGTAATTACAGTAAAATTGCTTAACAGGGGTTGCAGACGGTGAAAACGAGGGGTAAGTGACTACAATGTTGGTTAAACAATCTTAGTAATATCCCCTTAAATCACCATCCCCCAAACTCCTGCTAGGTTGCCTTGTTGAGGAGTCAGAAACTCTGCTCACCTGTGGTCCAGCGAAGAGAGAGAGAGAGAGAGAGAGAGAGAGAGAGAGAGAGAGCTCAACTATCGTCCCAGGAAGTCAAGAGAGCTAGATAGCTTCAGCATCTATCTTTATATATCTGGTGAGCCCCTCCCGTCCTGCCTTGCAGGCTGTGTGCAAAATTCCCATGTGATAGGCTAACTCAAAGTGGTTAGATTGAGTTAATGTGATTTTCAGAGCTCCTTGTGCTGAAAACAAAAGGGAGATACCCTGCTCTATAGTCCAGTACTGGGTGATTGGAAACCCATTCAAGATACAAAGAGTCTCTTCTGCAGTTTAGGTGTATCCACTCGATATACAAACAAATGCTAATAGCATTCAATTGCTTTGTAAACAAAGCATTGTCCTTTGTCTTCATTGAACCTTACTTCCAGACACAGAAAGCTGCATTCCAAACCTCTTTTGTCATTCGGCCATGTGGTGTGACAGCCATTTTATCCCTGGAAATTTAAAAAGCACATTGCCCAGGGATACTTTAATCAAAAACATGAATCTTCAGAACTGTAAATTATTGCGAATTCTTACACTGTTAGGGCTGATCCTGTGTCCAATTCCATTTTCACTTGGACGCCGTCTATCTTGAGTGTAACCCAGATAGTCTGGTGATCCTCCATTTTGGTTACCTTATGTAGTTTCAAACAACCCAGCTCCTTGCTTCCGGAGTCTGTGTCACTTTTCTGTTCATCTGAACTACTGTCCATCACCTTGTGTACCTTTTTGTACTTCTCCTGTGGAGATTTCTTGCTGTTGGTTTTCTTCCCAGACCTGCAGACTCTTGCTATGTGTCCTGCTTTTCCACACTGTCTGCACACTTGGTCCTTGAACCAACAATCCTTCTGGTCGTGTGTTGTTCTGCCGCAGCAATAACACTTCCCTGTTCCATAGGACATTTCATTGGTGCCTTATTCTTGCGGTCTCCATTGTATCTCTGCAGCGCCCCTTGCGGCTGCTTCGTGTGATACTGCCATACTGAAAGCCTTGTCCAGCGTAAGATCCTTTTCTGATAGAAGCCGTTTCTGGGTTCCTTCACTTTGAAGCCCGCACACAAACTTGTCCCTTAACGTATATGCTAGTCCCGCTCCAAACTGGCAGTGTTTCGATAGCTTGCGCAGTTCCGTTAAGTACTCAGCATTGCTTTCGTCTTTGTGTTGGTTCCTTTTATGGAACTTAAATCGTTCTGCTATCAGCAGTGGTGTGGGGTTTAAGTGGTCCTGTAGGATTTCTACTATGCTTTCGAAATTCTTATTCACAGGCTTCTCTGGGGTTATTAGGTTTTGCAGTAACCCATACGTTTTTGCACCCATGGAATTTAACAAAACTAGTGCTTTCCTAGCATCTGGCACTTCATTCGCCCTGCAGTACACCTCAATACGTTCCACATATGTCGCCCAATCTTCGACTTCATTGTCGAACGTAGAGATACTGCCACTCTTCGGCATCCCTGGGTGTGATTTAACTGTCAAAAATGGCGTCTCCCGCGCTCTTCCTTCTTCTCCGCGGCTCAATGGCATCTCCCGCGCTCTCCCTTCTTCTCCCCGTGGACACTGCTCAGCCATTGAGCCCTGGCTGCGCTCTGCGCATTTTGTTTTCTGTGCGCCTTTCCCGTTTCCGCCGCTCGGTCCTGAACCCGGCTGCTGCTTTACCCTCTCTCTCTCCGTTTTGTTTTTCCTCGATGCAGCTCGGTTTTCAACCCCTGGCTGCGCCCTGTGCGCTTCACCCTCTATCTTACCCCATCGACGCTGCTCGGCTTTTTCTCTGCCATCGGTCGGCTCCAGCCGCCGCTGTCCGGGAAGGGTCTGCGCTGTACCTGGTACCTGTCGTCAGTCTGTTGCTGATCGTCGTGGCTGGGGAACCATGCCCGGCTCTCCACAGCCTCCCTTGCGATGTTCACTCTCTGCCGGATGACTGGGCAGTTGCTCGTGGGCGACGCCCGTGTTTCTGGCCTCGACTTTCTTCCACCGCCCTCCCAGAGCGAATCCTCGAAGGGAAATGCAGAGTTGCAGGTAGATTCGAATCGATACTCGTCGCCACTATTAGATCCGTGATTCTGAGAGTATGATGTTTTTCAATAACCACACGGATGCTGTAACTTAACAATCAACAGGTATTTACTGGAGTAGGGTAGTCTCAAGACTGAGGGTACAGAGGCATGCTCAAGGCTTATATACAGGTGTGGTCACTGCCGGTACTACAGTATACAGGAGCTGTAAAAGTAGTTCTCTCTTAAAGGTAAATACACTACACTTATCTTTCGTGTCAGCTACTTTACTCGCTCTAGCTCCTAATCTCCGACTTCTACAAGGTACTTCAAGTGATGTGCGGTCGTGAGGTGGGTGGCTGGAAAGATTCCTTTGGAGCCTTTGAGGACTGAGGTGACTCTCATCCCAGTGCTCCTCCTGGGGGAACCAGCTTCCACTTGCAATTCTCTTGCATTGTCAAGGGAAGCTGTCCCCAGGACTGGGACTCCCTCAGGTGCTTTCACAAGAGATGGAAAAATGTGTTATCACTCCTGCAGCCCACTGGCGAAGGGCAGATATTCAAATGTGCAACTGGTCCATGTAACTAGCAGCTGAATAGTCCCAATGAGGCATTAGAAGCCCTGTGAATGTGTTGTGTTCAGGCTGATCCTGAAGGAATCTATTGAAGCAGTAGTAGCTGCCATTCTAGATGTCACCAATGTCCTTGGAAGCTCTTCTTGGTGCCATGTTGCTGTGGGAATGTCCTGGACTGTCATTTTCTCCAGAGTGTTCCACGTGAGAAACTTGTAATATGTTGCAGATGCAGAAAGTGGATGATGCACTATCAATTGCTCCAAAAGACTGGAGATTGAGAAAGTAATAAACAGGCTTTTATTACCAAAGAACAGAGCATGCCTCTTGTGGTTGCCTGGTATCCAAAAGGGCCGGGGGCTGCCGAGCAGCGACTTTTATACCCAGCCATGAGGGTGGAGCCAGGGGCGGAGTCAGGTGAGGCATGCACAGACAAGCACAACAATATGCAAGAGTGAACAACAGTACTAACAACAGTGGTGAACAACAATACTAACAACAGTGGTTTACCACAGTGGACTAATTCCACCTCTCCATCATCTCAACCATATCCCTGGAATCCATTGCAGGCACATGAGATCTACGCTCCCAAATTATTCTTTTTATTGAAAACTGAGCACGGTGGTTTCCTCACTCGCTGTGGAGCAACGGCACTCCCACATTCTTCTACTCCCAGATCCTCATACAGACTCGCATCCGGTGCCTTAACCAGTGAACAGCCTTCTGACTCACTAACTACTTCCTTACTTCCTCCCATGTGGGTGTATCTGGGATGGTGGCTGGGCAGGTAAGATGCCATGGTGAAGTTGGTGAGGATGGGACAAGAGTGATGGATCTTGATAAGACCGAAGGTTCCTATGAGCTACTGGCCTCTTCCTCTATGTCATCTGCCAGGATTTCAAAAACACAGAAGCTTGTTTAGGTGTGCAAACACTTACATGACCCCTTGGAGAAATAACAACTGAGAGCATGGTCACTGTGCTGTTTAATGAGCACAGTAGTCCTATGGAAATAGAACAAGTGAAGTATGGAAAGTGTTTATCTACCAGCTATCATAGGTGCCCACTGTAGCCCAGTGTAGCACTCTTACTTCTGAGTCACAAGGTGGTGGGTTCAAGTCTCACTCCAGAGACTTGAGCCCATAATCCAGGCTGACATTCCAGGCAGTGCTGAGGGAGCACTGCACTATCAGAGGTGCCATCTTTAGGATGAGATATGAAACTGAGGCCCAGTCTGCCCTCACAGGTGGATGTTAAATATCCCATGGCACTGTTTGAAGAAGAGCAACGGGAGTTCTCTTTTATCCCTCAACCAACATCACTAAAAACAAATTATCTGGTCATTATCACATTGGTACCAACGACATAGGTAGAAAGAGGGATGAGGTCCTGCAACAAGAATTTAGGGAGCTAGGTAGCAGATTAAAAAGCAGGACCTCAATGGTTGTAATCTCTGGATTACTCCCACATGCTAGTGAGTATAGGAATAGGAGGATAGAGCAGATGAATGCGTGGCTAAAGAGATGGTGCAGAAGGGAGGGCTTTAGTTTCCTGGATCACTGGGTCTGCTTCTGGGGAAGGTGGGACCTGTACAAGTCGAATGGGTTGCACCTGAACTGGAACGGGACCAACATCCTTGCAGGGAGGTTTGCTAGCACTGTTGCGGGGGGGGGGGTTTAAACTAACTTGGCAGGGGGATGGGATACCGAGTAGAGCTATAGTAGGGGGTGATGCACAGCCAAATATAGAGGAAAAAACAAGTCAGTCTGGAAGGCAGAGCAAATATGTAATGGCACAAGGGAGTATGGCAAGGCTGGATGGCATTTATTTTAATGCAAGGAGTCTTGCAAGTAATGCAGATGAATTGAAGGTGTTGATGAACACATGGGAGTATGATATTGTTGCTATCACAGCGACATGGTTGAGGGAGGGGCTGGACTGGCAGCTCAATATTCCGGGGTATAGAATCCTCAGGTGAGACAGAGGGGGGTGTAAAAGAGGAGGGGGTGTCGCAATATTAATCAAGGAGTCAATTACTGCTGTAAGGAGGGATGATATCTTAGCAGGTTCCCCTAATGAGGCCATATGGGTAGAACTTAAAAACAAAAAGGGGGCAAGCACTTTGCTGGGAGTGTACTATAGGCCCCCAAACAGTCAGGGGGAGATAGAGGAACAGATATGTAGGCAAATCTCAGAGAAGTGTAGAAATAATAGGGTAATAATAAGAGGGGATTTCAACTTCCCCAATATTAGCTGGGACAGTCAGAGTGTGAAAGGCTTAGAGGGTGTAAAATTCTTAAAGTGCATCCAGGAGAGCTTTTTGAGCCAGCATGTAGAAAGTCCAACAAGAGAGGGGGTGGTACTGGACCTAATTCTAGGGAATGTAGCTGGGCAAGTGGTAGAAGTGCCAGTAGGAGAGCATTTTGGTGACAGTGACCATAATACGGTGAGATTTAAGGTAGTCATGGAAAAGGACAAAGATGGATCGGAAATAAAGGTTTTAAATTGGGGGAAGGCCGATTTTAATATGATAAGGCAGGATCTGGCCAAAGTGGGCTGGGATCAGCTACTTGCAGGAAAATCCACATCAGAGCAGTGGGAGACATTCAGAAAGTAAATAGAGAGAGTGCAGCGCCAACATGTTCCCGTAAAGGTCAAGGGTGGGACCAACAAGTCCAGGGAACCCTGGATGTCAAGGGATATACAAGAATGGATTAGGAAAAAAAGGGAGGCTTTTGGCAGATACTACGGACTAAAAACAGTGGAAGCCCTAGAAGAGTATAGAAAGTGCAGGGGGGTATGTAAAAAGAAATTAGGAGAGCGAAGAGGGGGCATGAAAAACCACTGGGGGGCAAAATAAAGGAAAGTCCCAAGGTGTTTTATAAGTATATTAAGGGCAAGAGGATAACCAGGGACCAAAGTGGCAATCTGTGTGTAGAGCTGGAAGATGTAGGTGAGGATTTAAATGAAAATTTTGCATCTGTGTTCACTGTTCCATCCCACCATCCCGCAGATCCGACCAAAGGACACACCCGCCAACTCAACAGACTGATCAAGACCTTCGATCCAGACCTTCAAAGCATCCTACGCGCTCTCATCCCACGTACTCCCCGCGCGGGAGACTTCTACTGCCTCCCAAAGATAAACAAAGCCAACACACCCGGATGTCCTATCATATCAGGCAATGGAATCCTGTGTGAGAACCTCTCTGGATACGTCGAGGGCATCCTGAAACCCATCGTACAGGGAACCCCTGTTAAGTCTGTGAGTTGTTCAAGTAATTAATACTCAGACTTAATCAGTAACAATAAAACAGGTCTTTACTGGTTGGAGGTAGGGACTACACTGAATACAAGATTACTGCACAATGCTTATATACCGGTGTGTTCACCCCCGGTATTACGTCTACAGCAGCCTGAGAAAGTAGTACATCTCTTAAGGTGGAACAGGCTTAAGCTCTCTTAAGGTGGAACAGGTTACATACACAACACTCCTCCCTTCTTAGCTTTATAGTCATCCCCCCCATTTAACATAACGTAATAACATATATACATATATAACTTCATGTTTAACGTAACATATCACAGATTCAGTCTCTGCGGAAAACAGTTCACAGATTCAATCTCTGTGGTGTAGTCGGTTCACGTTACTCATTCAATAGTCCTTTCATGGATTTAACAGCTTGAACTTCCGAACTGATTTGGCTCCGTTCGGAGGGACCACGTGTGTGATCTGGTAGAGGTGATAATGGTTCAGATGGGTCATCTTCTGTTTTTACTTTTCCTTTTCTGCTTCTTGGAGACTCTCTGGGCTCCATTGTCAGCTGCCACAGCTGCCAGCTGCATGCGCAGTTCCTCCTTCTCTTCCTCCTTTTTTCGTAGTAGAGCCACCTTCTCCCGATGTTCCGTAGACTTTCGGTGCTCCTCCATGGTTTCTGTATGGTGGGAGTCAAAGTTACAAGTTGGGCAGGACAGGACATAGTAATATTCGGAGTCGTCCGACAGGTCAGCGAGAGGGTCGTCTATTTCCTCCATACCCAGCTGGACGTTAGCCAGCTCTTGTTCCAAATCCAGATATCTTTCCTGAAGAGACTTCTTCATGTGTACCTCTGCATCCAGCTTTTTCTGGGCTTTCAGCAAGTCGTTTACTAGTGACCTCATTTGTGATTTTAATACTTCAACTTCCTTTGGAGATTGATTGATCGGACTATGCAATCCCTCTACCGGAGCAGCTGTTTCAGCGGTCTGTTGTTCTACATTGACGTGAGTCAGCGTACTTTTGGCATCCAATGGCTGCTCTGTTGCAGTCGTTTCAGTCTGTGTCGTCACATCAGCCATCTCAATGACTTTTGAGAGCTCCGAACCCTTTTCCTTTGAAGATCGCAGCTCGTGTTCAAGTTTTTCCCATTTCAGAGTCTTGTCCCTCAGCATATGAAGGAGTTGGCTGACCGTTAACTCTTCTGACACCAGATTATGGCACGCACCTTCAGAACCTGAATCAGCTTTGATTCGTTCGGCCTCCTCGCGCAGATGGTTGGTGTGCTCCTGCTCCATTTTCTCCATCAGCTGCTTCTGTTGCCTTTACAGATTCTCCCACTCTGTAACAAAGAACTTTTTTATTTCATTCATCTCTTGCTCAAAACGGCGAATCATTTGTTCTAATTGCTGTTGTAGTTTGAAATGGAGTTGAGTTCGAGCCCAGTGTCCCTCAAAAATGTGCATATCAGTAGACTTGACAGACTCAGAATTCTCTGTTAAACTATGTTGTTGTTGCTCAGTGGAATTCTGTGCTGAAACTTTGTCTTTTGCACATGGGTTGGTCTTACCATCATCAGTTCTAGAGTCTGGGCTGATTATCTGCACCGAGTTCTCACTCTTTATGGCTTTTAGCGAATGCCAGTCCATATTTATGTTTCTAAACCACTCCCGGCCTAGTAGTGGTGGACCTCCCTCCGGTAGCACATATAAGTCCATTATTTGACTTCCTTCGCCCTTGTTGGCCACTGCAACCTTTATTGTCCCGATGGGGTACACTCTCTGCCCCGTGTAGGTTGTCAATATAATCTCCGTATCCTGTAGGGGAATATGTTGGAATAACCTTCTGTAATCTTTCTTATTCATGACTGACAATGCCGATCCAGTGTCCAATTCCATTTTTACTTGGACTCCTTCTATCTGAAGAGTAACCCAAATTGTCTGGAGGTCTGCACCCTTACCAACATTGAGTACCCTTAAGCTAGCCAGTTCAATGCTGCTTAAGCCAGCCAGTTCATTACTGCTAGCGTCTGAATCGGACTCCTGTTCGGCCACCTTGTGTACTTTTGCGTATTTTCCTTGTGGTGACTTCTTGTTGCTGGTCTTCTTCCCTGACCTGCATACTCTAGCTATATGTCCAAGCTTACCACAAGTTCTACATTCTTGGTTTTTAAACCAACACTGGTTCTGATCATGCGTTGTCTTTCCACAACGATAACATTTGCCAGAACTCACACCCAATTTGTGTGCACTGAGCTCCGGTGACCGTAGCTGCATTACTGCCATGCCTCTCACTGCGGCTTTGTGTGCTGCTGCCATAGTGACCGCCTTCTCAAGCGTCAGCTCATTCTCCTCGAGCAGTCGCTTTTGTGTATCCTGTTTAAATAACCCACACACAAATTTGTCTCGTAGTGCATCTGTCAGTCCCGTTCCAAACTGGCAATATTTCGCTAATTTACGCAATTCCAGCAAATATTCAGCATTGCTTTCATGCTGTAGCTGCCTTCTGTCATAAAATTTAAATCGTTCCGCTAGCATCAGCGGCGTGGGGTTTAGATGATCTTTCAGGACAGTAACAATCTCATCGAACGTCTTATCCGCCGGTTCATCTGGTGATAACAGGTGTTTCAATTGCCCGTATGTCTTCGCACCCATTAAATTTAATAATGTTAGTGCTTTATCAGCCTCACGAATTTTATTGGCCTTACAATAATTTTTTACTCGTTCAACATATATGGCCCAATCTTCGATGTCACTATCAAAGTTGCTAATATTCCCGTGTTTAGGCATTGTAGTACTTTATCAGATTTGCAATTTCTCAGATTTTTTTTTTTTTTACTGCTATCCAAGATGGCGGCTTCCCGCTCTTGCCGTCGTCCTCTGGCCACAAAATGACGGTTTTCCCGCGCTTGGCAGTCTTCACCCGTCCCCCGACGCCGTCTCCCTTCAGCCCCGAGTGCGGCCCTTATCTCCGCCGCGATCGATGGCCCGCGCTTTTCACCGTGGCTCTCGCGCCTTCAGTGTCTGCCGACGCTGCGCCTTTCAGCCCGAGTGCGGCCCTTATCAGGGATCGCGATCGCCCTTCTACCTCCGACTTCCCCCAGCCCTGTCTTTGCAGCCAACGCTGCTCGGCTTACCCACCACCGAGGTTGAAAAAGAAGCTGCAGGATGTCTTCTGTCCTCCAGTTTTCAGTCGCTGATGGAGGCTTCAGGGTCCTAATGCCTGTCGCTTCCAGTGGGGTGGTGAGATTTGAAACCTCTCTTCAACGTCCTGTCTGTGGACGAAGCCGCCGTGGAATAACTGCCGCAGGGTAAGAACCTGACTCGTCGCCAGTGTTAAGTCTGTGAGTTGTTCAAGTAATTAATACTCAGACTTAATCAGTAACAATAAAACAGGTCTTTACTGGTTGGAGGTAGGGACTACACTGAATACAAGATTACTGCACAGTGCTTATATACCGGTGTGTTCACCCCCGGTATTACATCTACAGCAGCCTGAGAAAGTAGTACATCTCTTAAGATGGAACAGGCTTAAGCTCTCTTAAGGTGGAACAGGTTACATACACAACAACCCCCAGCTTCTGTCGTGACACTACAGACTTCTTACAGAAACTCAGCACCCACGGACCAGTTGAACCAGGAACACTCCTCACCACGATGGACGTCTCGGCACTCTACACCAGTATCCCCCACGATGACGGCATTGCTGCGACAGCCTCAATACTCAACACCAACAACAGCCAATCTCCAGACGCCATCCTACAACTCATCCGCTTCATCCTTGACCACAATGTCTTCACCTTCGACAACCAGTTCTTTACCCAAACACATGGAACAGCCATGGGGACCAAATTTGCACCCCAATACGCCAACATTTCCATGCACAAGTTCAAGCAAGAATTCTTAGCTGCACAGGACCTCCAACCAACACTATACACCAGATACATCGACAACATTTTCTTCCTATGGACCCATGGCGAAGAATCACTGAAAAGACTACACGATAACATCAACAAGTTTCATCCCACCATCAAACTCACCATGGACTGCTCCTCAGAATCGGTTTCATTCTTGGACACACGAATCTCCATCAAAGACAGACACCTCAGCACTTCACTCTACCGCAAGCCTACAGACAACCTCAGGATGCTCCACTTCTCCAGATTCCACCCTAACCACGTTAAAGAAGCCATCCCCTATGGACAAGCCCTGCGAATACACAGGATCTGCTCAGACGAGGAGGAACGCGATGGACACCTACAGACGCTGAAAGGCACCCTCGTAAGAACGGGATATGATGCTCGACTCGTCGATCGACAGTTCCGACGGGCCACAGCAAAAAATCGCATAGACCTCCTCAGAAGACAAACATGGGACACAACCAACAGAGTACCCTTCGTCGTCCAGTACTTCCCCGGAGCGGAGAAACGACGCCATGTTCTTCGCAGCCTTCAACATGTCATCGATGACGACGCACACCTCACTGAGGCCATCCCCACGCCTCCACTATTCGCCTTCAAACAGCCGCCTATCCTCAAACAGACCATCGTTCGCTACAAACTACCCAGCTTTCAGGAGAACAGCAACCACGACACCACACAACCCTGCCACGGTAACCTCTGCAAGACATGCCGGATCATCAACACAGATACCATCATCACACGTGAGGAAACCACCCACCAGGTACATGGTACATACTCATGTGACTCGGCCAACGTTGTCTACCTCATACATTGCAGGAAAGGATGCCCCGCAACATGGTACATCGGCGAGACCATGCAGACACTGCGACAACGGATGAACGGACACCGCGCAACAATCGCCAGGCAGGAGTGTTCCCTTCCAGTCGGGGAACACTTCAGCAGTCAAGGACATTCAGCCTCCGATCTTCGGGTAAGCATTCTCCAAGGCGGCCTTCGAGACACACAATAACGCAAAATCGTAGAGCAGAAACTGATAGCCAAGTTCCGCACTCATGAGGACGGCCTCAACCGGGATCTTGGGTTCATGTCACGCTACATGTAACCCCACCTGATGTAGGGTCATCCAGACTTGAGTCGTTGTTGGCTTGTTCTCTCTACACAAATGCGGCCGGACCTGCTGTGATTTCCAGCAAAAAAAAGATGTTTTTTTGTCTGTTTTTTGTTTTTCATACAGACATCTGCAACATTTGACCCCTTGTGACCCCACCTCATTGTTCTTTGATGTAATGTTTTCCTGACTGACCTGTTTGGACACCATTCACACCTTTGATTGCTGTGATTATCCCTCTGCCAAGGTGTGATAAATGGCAGTTAGAAAGATTACTTGTAATCATCTGGCATTATTCTCTGACTATATAAGCTGTGTCTTTATGCATCTCTCCACTTCACCTGACGAAGGAGCAGCGCTCCGAAAGCTTGTGATTTCAAATAAAACTGTTGGACTATAACCTGGTGTTGTGTGACTTCTTACATTTGTCCACCCCAGTCCAACACCGGCATCTCCACACCATGTGTTCACTATGGAGAAGGACGATGTAGGCATAGAAATCAGGCAGGGAGATTGTGATATACTTGAACAAATTAGCATTGAGAGGGAAGAGGTACTAGTGATTTTAGCAGGCTTAAAAGTGGATAAATCCCCAGGCCCAGATAAGATGTATTCCAAGCTGCTGTGTGAGGTAAGGGAGGAGATTGCAGAGGCTCTGACACAAATTTTCTGAAACTCTTTGGCCACAGGGGAGGTGCCAGAGGACTGGAGGACAGCTAACGTAGTACCATTATTCAAGAAGGGTAGTAGGGATAAACCAGGGAATTACAGGCCAGTGAGCCTAACATCAGTGGTAGGGAAATTATTGGAAAAAATTCTGAGGGACAGAATAAGTCTCCACTTGGAGAGGCAAGGATTAACCAAGGATAGTCAGCATGACTTTTTCAGGGGGAGATCATGTCTAACCAATTTGATTGAATTTTTCGAGGGGGTGACTAGGTGTGTGGATGAGGGTAGTGCAGTTGATGTAGTCTACATGGACTTCAGTAAGGCTTTTAACAAAGTCCCACATGGGAGACTGGTCAAGAAGGTAAGAACCAATGGGTTCCAGGGCAATTTGGCACATTGGATCCAAAATTGGCTTAGTGGCAGGAGGCAGAGGGTGATGGTCGAAGATTGTTTCTGTGACTGGAAGCCTTTGTCCAGTGGTGTACCGCAGAGATCGGTGTTGGGTCCTTTGCTGTTTGTAGTGTACATTAATGATTTAGATATGAATGTAGGAGGTATGATCAGTAAGTTCGGAGATGACACAAAAATTGGTGGAGTGGTAAATAGTGAGGAAGGAAGCCTCAAGCGACAGGATGATATGGGTGGGTTGGTCAGATGGGCAGAACAGTGGCAAATGGAATTTAACCCTGAAAAGTGTAAGGTGATGCATTTAGTGAGGACTAACAAGGCAAGGGAATACATAATGAATGTTAGGACCCTAGGAAAGACAGAGGATCAGAGGGACCTTGGTGTGCATGTACATAAATCCCTGAAGGCAGCAGGACAGGTAGATAAGGTGGTTAAAAAGGCATATGGGATACTTGCCTTCATTAGCCAAGGCATAGAATATAAGAGCAGGGAGGTTATGATGGAACTGTACAAAACGCTAGTTAGGTCACAGCTTGAATACTGTATGCAGTTCTGGTCACCACACTATAGGAAAGATGTGATTGCATTGGAGACGGTGCAGAGGAGATTCACCAGGATGTTACCTGGGCTGGAGCGCTTCAGCTATGAAGAGAGACTGGACAGGCTGGTTTTTTTTTCCTTAGACCGGAGAAGGCTGAGGAGGGACCTGATTGTGGTGTACAAAATTATGAGGGGCATAGATAGAGTAGACAGAAAGAAACTTTTCCCCTTAATAGAGGGGTCAATAACCAGGGGGCATAGATTCAAGGTAAGGGGCAGGAGGTTTAGAGGGGATTTGAGGAAAAAAAATTTCACCCAGAGGGTGGTTGGAATCTGGAACTCACTGCCTGAAAGGATGGTAGAGGCATGAACCCTCACAACATTCAAGAAGCATTTAGATGAGCACTTGAAACGCCATACATACAAGGCTATGGACCAAGTGCTGGAAAATGGGATTAGAATAGACAGGGCTTGATGGCCGGCGTGGACCTGATGGGCCAAAGGGCCTCTTTCTGTGCTGTATAACTCAGACTCTATGGGGGAAAAATTCAGTTGGTAGCGCCACCCGTTAGCGCCTTAAGAGGCCGCTAAGTGTGGCGCAAACCAACTAGCGCCCGATCTCCTGCGCATGCAGATCTTGACGTCATTCAAGAGTGCAACGCCCTTGGGGCGCCCCGGACCGGAAATTCAGTGGCGCCCCCTCCTTTCCGCCTGGCGCTACCAACGACAGGTTGACTGGAACGCTTCCCAGTCGCTGTGGGGCTGGGGGTGCGCTATTTAAAGGGGGCCTCTTCCTGGCTTTTGTGTGGTAGCCATTTTTGCACCACTCATTCTGAGAGAGAGAGCGAGATTTGCAGAGAGACAAAGAGAGAAAGAGAGGCTTTTGCATTGAGTCAACGCTGTCTGAGGTAGTTTTGGCTTCTGACCATAACTTTGCAGGTATTTTGCTTTTTGATCTTCATAACTTTGATTGCCCAGATACTATGGGGGCTGCAATGAATGGGAACGTTTTCCTTCTCCATCACATTTGGAGGGCACAGAGACGCAGAGAGAGAGTGGCAATCATGGCCAAACTGTGTCTCATTTCCGCATGACAAAGTAATAGAATGAAACACAAAAAAAAGCAGTCATTCACATAACTGGCTCTCACAACCTGGAGACAATGTCCAAAACAGTAACAAAAATTTGACCATGAATCTCGGCCTTCAATAAAACAATGAAAGACATTTTGCCACACCTCCTACTTTTTGCCCTTCGAGGGTGATCTGCTTCCCTTGTGAAATTGCCCCCTTCCCACCCTGCAGCTCCTCCGTAATGGGACCCCAGTGGCTGGAGCAAGGCTGGGGAAGGCTGCTGAGTGTCAGAATCTGAGACTGCAGATGTCCTAGAGGGACAGCAGCTCTGGGCCTGGATGGCCCGGCTGCTGACTGCTCCAACTCTGCATGGGCGGCAGCAGTCTGTCCTACAGGTGGTGGCAACTGCAGTGGAGAAGTGCCAGTGGTGGCAGCAGGAATGCTGTCATCTTGAGAGAGGACAGCAACTCCCTGCTCGACAGACACACTGGCACTCCCCCGGGGCAGCACTTCAGCATCCAGAGCAATCTGATGGAGAACAGATTGCTGGCCTGCTACGGCGTGGTGAGAGCCCCAGGGAAATCTGCCCAATCCAGTGAGGGTGGCAGCAGTCAGTGCTTGCATGGCCTCAATCTGCATCTGCATAAGACCAGCCACTGACTGCATTGCAACACTTAGCATTTGCGTGGCAGCTGCCTGTGCTATAGCGAAGTGCTTCACACTCCTTGCCAGTGATTCATTGGATTAGGGCATCCTTGCCACTGCAGCCATGAGCTCAGTGTGCCTTTGCTCCGCCTGGGTGCTCATTTCAGCGAGGACCCGCTCCTCGTCTGCGTCCAGTGCAGCAGGACTCAAGGCCATACACTCCATCCGGGGAGAAGGCCCCCGAACTTCCCTACCCCCTCGCGTTGCTGCAGCCCGCTGTGTCCTGGAGCTTCACCCTCATCAGACCATTTCCCCCTGCTCCCCTCCAGGGAAGGCGTGTCCCCAGTATGGGCATGGGCTGCCTCGGTAGAGGGTGGCGCTGATGGTCCGGCTTCCTCTTCCTCCTCGCCTTCAGCTTCACTCTCACTGGCAGCTTGAGGGCCTGTCTCCTCACCTGGTGAATCACCATCTGAAAGCAGGGAGGTACAAGAGTGGCTTTAGCGTGATGGCAGGGTGGCAGCAAGGGAGGCATGAGTGCAGCGATTTAGTGATTTGGATTGAAAGTGTCAAAGGCTGCTGTTGTGAGGAACAAGTGGAAGGAGAGAGGCCAAAAAGGTGATGACCTTACCATTGCTGTCCAGAACGGGGTCGACGTCTCCAGTGATGATGGAACCAATCACCCGGCTTGCCAGAATCCTGTGGACGTGCTGCTCAAGATCTCTGAGGGCTCGAAGGAGAGGCCGCCCTCCACCGGTCCGTTGCTGCTGTCTCCTATTATGAGACAGCTTGGCCTGCAAGAAAAAGGACAGCGTCTTAGTAAATATGCAGCCATGATCTTGCCTGAAATGCCTCCCATGGCTGAATAGCCCTTGCTGTATGCAGCTATGATCTTGCATGAAATGCCTCCCATGGTTGAATAGCCCTTACTGAATGCAAAGTGTGGAATGTGCATGTGTGTTTCATGAAAGGGCCATAGGTGTTGGATGAGTGTTGGGCATTGGGGCTTTCAAGGCCCTCTGGCCATAAAGTGAGGTGGAGATGGAGGGATGAAGGTTTTGAAAAAAAGGCACTCACCCTGACGACCCGAGTGAGGTCGTTGAACTTTTTCCTACATTGCACATGGGTCCTAGGCACCATGTTGCTTGAGGACACTCTCTGAGCCACCTCCCTCCACACTTTTCTGTACTTGCTTGGCAAAGACCTCCTGCCACTCTCTGGGTACAGAATGGATCTTCTGCGCTCCACCCCTCGAACCAGAGCCTCCAATGCCCGCTTGCAGAAGCGCTATGCTCGCTCCCTGGCCCTTTCCATAGTGTCTGGCTGCTAGATTTAGCCACAGGTCTGCCCAGGCTGAGATTCAAGGCTCCACTGAGCAGGGTGTGGCTGCAGAGCAAGATCGACCCTCCCCTTTAAGAACTGACCAGCGCCAGTGTGTCTGTGTTCAATCGCTAACTGACAGCACCTGCGCTGCGCCCGCCCTCTGAGGTAGCGCCTCGCTCCTCGGCCTTAGCACCTTAAGAGAGTTGTGTAGCGCCTGATTTAGCGCTCCAATCATCTCCAGGGGTGATAAATGCCAAGTTTGCTGTCAGAGGTGATAATTAGCACCAGGCGCTAATCTTTGCGCCCGGACGATAATTGCACCCCAAATGGGGCGATACCGAATTTATCCCCCATGACTCTATGCTGTTTGTGGGAACTTGCTGTGTGTAAATTGGCTGCTGTGTTTCCTATATTACAACAGTGACTACACTGGGGCACCACCCTGGGTCATGAAAGGCACGATATAAATACAAGTTCTCTTCTTTCTAATATAAAGTCGATGAATAATTGTTTAACACATCCACATACAACATGTGAACAACCAGGTACGTGAATTTCTTTACCTAGTGTCGCAGTTGCTGGCCACACAATAACCACACTCTCAAGATAGCAAGCAGAGTATCCTGGTGTCAAGGAGACCAAACCACTTGTTAACTGCCATAGCAAAACCATTGCCCTGAAAATAAATTCACCAATCGACCAACAACTGACTTCCGACTTACTGTTCAGTGAATAGAGGCAATTGGAGTGAGCAAACTTGCCTGAGATTTGGTCTGGCCCGGAGAATCGAATCCAGACCCGGTCGCTTGTGAAGGGGGCGGGGAGGCACTATCCGCTATGCTACGGGATCCCCCAAAAGCAACGAGTAATAGCAACATAGTAGCAACATGTTGCAACAATCACGATCGGTGTACAAATTGCTGGACTTTAATTGTGGAGTTAGCACTATTAATCAGATGGTGTTAAATTATACTTTGTACACGATAATAATAGAAATAAATGAATGTGTCTACAGCACAGATTGCTCCAATTTAGGCTTCAAACCAGAATATGGTGATGACACGAAATTGCGTCTTTCAGAGAAATACACCAGTATAAAAGAGCACTTCTTAAAAAATGATGATAGTTCTGAATTGCTCCATATTACTGAAAATAATGGTGACAAATTATATTGTACTGGAAAAAAATCGATGTGTACTGAAGGCACTCCACATTTGAGATATTATTAGTGCTCATCTTCGACAAGTGTCTGATTCACAGTCAGACACATCAAGAGCCCCGGACAGAGGCTGGCAGACAGTTGAAAAAGAAATGTGTTTTGTTTTTCTAATTTCATTTTCCTGCATTGAGGTTCCACCAGAGTCAGGAGGGTCCTGCAGATACCATCATCGGCATCAATGATGCTGCCTCTCGCGTAACCGTCCAAGAAGCATGGCTTGAGCGATGGAGTGGGGAGTGAGCTATCTGCGGCCTGTTTCTACTCTTTCCCTCAAACAAGCTTGAAGCAGCAGCAAACTCCCACCCTGCAATCCCGCGCCCTACCCCTCCCCCGCCACTAGGGCAGCTGAGAAGATGGGACATTCCTCTCACTTTTACTGTCTTGTATTTCTATTATTCATTCTCAGGATATGGGCGTCACTGCCAAGGCCAGCATTTATTGCCCATCCCTAGTTGCCCTTGAGAAGGTGGTGGTGAGCCTTCTTCTTGAACCGCTGCAATTCTTGTGGTGAAGGTACTCCCACAGTGCTGTTAGGGAGGGAGTTCCAGGATTTTGACCCAGCGACGATGAAGGAACGGACAATATATTTCCAAGTCAGGATGGTGTGTGACTTGGAGGGGAACTTGGAGGTGGAGAGTTCCCATGCACCTGCTGTCCTTGTCCTTCTAGGTGGAAGAGGTCGCGGGTTTGGGAGGTGCTGCCAAAGAAGCCTTGGCGAGTTGCTGCAGTACATCTTGTAGATGGTACACACTGCAGTCACGGTGCGCCGGTGGTGAAGGGAGTGAATGTTTAAGGTGGTGGATGGTGAAGAGATCGCAAAGTCTCTGAAGAATGGATTCAGTCAAGAATATTTTTTGTGGACTTTATGGGATTTTTCTGAGGGTATTTTCCCTGTTATGGGATCGCCCTGTGCAGATATGTGAAAGACTGGTTTTGTTAAAACTCCAGAGAACATATGGCAGTTGGCTGTGACAAAAGAACTCATCCAGTATGTATGGGTCCGGCCGACAGTCCTGGAAAAAGGAAGTGGGCCATTGAAATTGATTCGAAAAATCACTCTAATATGCAAAGCACTTCTCACCTCCATCTCAGAAGAGAAGCAGAACAATGAACCCACTAGCTCACTCAGCAAAGACCAAAAGATATGTCCCAGACTTAGGGCCATTAACCCAATACGCATGGGTCCGACGATGACCCTTCACTGATTAAGCACCGGAGTGCTTAGAATTTCTCCCAACACAAAGACCAAAAGATGTCCCAGACTTAGGGCCATTAACCCAATACTCATGGGTCTGAGGATGACTCATCACAGATTTAACACCGGAGTGCTCAGAAGCAAATGGATTTTTTAAGATTGGTGGGAAAAGACAGGCAGACTATCTATAAAGACAGATTCTTTTCCACCATTCTTTCTCTCCCGCTCCTGCTCCAACAAGACAAGAAGTACCAGAGAAAGCCGACGAGCAGAGCGATCGAAAGCGGGGTAAGCACAGTCTCGAGTGAGCCAAGCCAGTAACCAGATATCCCAGGCAAGCTGGGTGAGGTGTAGGGTGCTTAAGGGCTCTCAGAAGTGAAGTTTTGGGCTATTCCGAGGGTGGGAGCTTCGTTTGGATCAGCCAGGCGAAGGGGTTTATGCGACTGGGTAATTTGTTGGTAGGGGTGGAATCAGCGTCCACCATAGCAACAAGGGAACTACTACTTGTTATAGTCTCCAGTTTTGTACTGTATATATGTTGATTGTAATCTGGATTTTATTCTCCACAGGGATAGTGATTTCGTTTAGTAGTGCATGTTTAGCCAGTGTATGTTAGACCAAATAAATACAAGTTTGATTTTTCACCGAAGCATTCCTGTCTGTGACTTATTTCATTTACACTCTGAATAATAATTCCCGGGTATAGAACTTTCGTAAGGCAGGGGCGATTCTAACCGTCCGTCTAGCAATTGGGCTAGGATCAAAAACCGTTTACATCTCCTAGCGACCAGCGGCAGGATCTGGGTTAAATGATCTGGGTTAAAGGAGTGTAAAAGCCGCCTACAATGGGGTGCCAATCAAGCAGGCTGTTTTGTCCTGAATGGTGTCGAGCTTCTTGAGAGCTGTTGGAGCTGCACTCATCCAGGCAAGTGGAGAGTATTCCATCACACTCCTTACTTGTGCCTTGTAGGTGGTTGAGAGGCTATTGAGAGTCAGGAGGTGAGCCACTTACCACAGAATACCCAGGCCTCTGACCTGCTCAAGCAGCCACAACATTTATGTGGGCTGGCCATGTTGGGCTTCTGGTCAATGGAATGTGTTTGCTCTCCCTTTGCTATAAACCACAGCTGAAAACGGAAGCAGGCAGTGGATACAAAAGTTGGTTTATTTGAGATACCGCGGCAAACGTGGGAGTCGAGACCAGAGTTGGTGAAACACAACTGCTTTAATCAACCTCATGGCAAAGAGAAACTGGAAAAGACCGCGCAACCACTTAAATACTCCCCAGACAGGAAGTGCTCCCGGCAGCCTGTCCCTGCGGGAAACATGTTGCTGGAGGAGAGGGCCCCCGGCTGGGGGCATCTGCTTAAACTGTCCGTGCCGCCGTGAGTGGATTATGTCCAGTGGTGGCGTGTCGCCACAGAGCTCCCCCGAGAATCCGCTTAGGAGGAGTGGACGAGTCGTGACGGTGGTCTAATGGTTCTGCCGGAGCGGCTCTGAGTGGTCGCCGGTCCAGTTGGTGGGGCCGGGCGGTTCGCCGCCGGCTGTGCTGGCTTGCTGGCGGGACGGCCTCTAGTTGGAGGTCGGGCCACGGGGACCTGTTCCTCTGGTTCTGTGTGTGCTGGTTTGAGCCGGTTGATGGAGACTGTGTCGACCCTGTCGCCGAGTCGCAGCTTGAAGACCTTGTCCCCGGTTTGTAGTACCTCGTACGGTCCGTCGTACGGGGGTCGCAGGGGTCCGCGGTGCGCGTCGTGTCACACGAAGACGAAGCGTGCCTGCTGTAAGTTTGGCGGGACGTGAGGTGCGAGTTCGCCGTGTCGGTTGACCGGAAGTGGGGCGAACTGCTGAGCGGAAGAGAAAGAGTTGAGCCGCTGCTGTTCGGCTGACCAAGGCGTGGTAGCCTCCGGGAGGAATTCGCCTGGTACGCGCAGCGGTTGTCCGTAGACTAACTCTGCTGCCGAGGACTGGAGGTCTTCCTTGACCGCGGTGCGTAGGCCTAGTAGCACCCACGGTAGGCGGTCAGTCCAGGTACTGTCCTGCAGGCCGGCGCGGAGTGAGGCCTTGAGTGACCTGTGGAAGCGTGCACAAAGTCCATTGGCCTACGGGTGCTACGCCGTGGTTCGGTGGAGCGTCACCCCGAGGTTGCGTGCTGTGGCCGTCCAGAGTTCGGAGGTGAACTGGGCGCCTCTGTCGGAGGTCATGTCAGCTGGTACGCCGAACCTTGCGACCCAGGTGTTAACGAACGCCCTGGCGATGTCGGCTGTGGTGGTGGAGGTCAGCGGCACTGCCTCAGGCCAGCGTGTGTAGCGGTCGACCATCGTGAGGAGATAAGTTTGGCCTTGCGATGGCGGCAGAGGACCGACGATGTCGACGTGTACGTGGTCGAAGCAGCGGCTGGGCACCTCGAAGTCTCCCAGGGGTGCTTTTGTGTGCAGCTGTACCTTGGCCCGTTGGCAGGCGAGGCAGGAGGTGGCCCAAGTCCGAACATCTTTGCTGAGGCCGCGCCAGACGAAGCGCTGGGAGAGGAGTTTGACGGATGCGCGGGAACCCGGATGGGAGAGCCCGTGTAGCGCGTCGAAGATGCGACGGCGCCAGGTTGCAGGGACGACCGGCCTGGGATGGCCGAGCGAGACGACGCAAGTGACTGCCGTGGCTTCGGGCCCGTGCACGACCTTGGCTAGGCGTAGCCCTGGCAGGCTGGTAGCCGCCGAGAGGTGGTCTGGGTCCGTGACCGGGGCCGCTGCTAGTTGCGTGTAGTCGACCGCGAGGTGATTCGCGCAGATGGCGGGACGGGAAGGGCAGTCGGTGACAACGTTGTCTCTACCGGAGACGTGCTGGATGTCCGTAGTAAACTCGGACACGGCCGCGAGCTGGCGTTGCTGCCTAGCGGACCAGGGTTCGGTGTGCTTGGCCATCGCGTATGTGAGCGGCTTGTGGTCCACGTACGCAGTGAAGGGGCGGCCCTCCAGGAGGAACCTGAAATGGCGGACCGACAGGTGGAGCGCGAGAAGCTTGCGGTCGAAAGTAGAGTATTTGACCTCCGGGGGGCGCAGTTGGCGGCTGTAGAAGGCAAGTGGCTGCCACGCGCCGTTGACCCACTGCTCGAACACGGCTCCGACCGCGTGGTCGAAGGCGTCAGTGGTGAGCGCGACCCGGGCATCGGCCCTCGGGTGCGCGAGCAGGGTGGCGTCGGCGAGCGCGTTTTTGGTGGCGTCGAAGGCGGCTGACGTGTCAGTGGTCCAGGCTACGGCCATCTTGCCGGATTTACCTCGGAGGGAGTCGTACAGGGGCTTCATGAGGGCTGCAGCTCTGAGGATGAACCTGTTGTAGAAGTTCACCATCCCGAGGAACTCCTGGAGGCCCTTGATGGTTTTGGGGCGGGGGAGTTGCTGGACGGCCTGCACCTTGTTGGGCAGGGGGACGGCCCCAGCAGGGGTGATGTGGTGACCGAGAAAATTGATCACGGCTAGGCCGAATTGGCACTTCGCCAGGCTGAGGATGAGCCCGTGTTGGGCTAGGCGCCCGAACAGGATGCGAATGTGTTCAAGGTGTTCCTGTTGGGAGGAGCTGGCCACGAGAATGTCGTCTAGATAGACGAATAGGAAGTTCAGGTCCCGGAGGACTGAGTCCATAAGGCGCTGGAAAGCCTGGGCTGCATTCTTGAGGCCGAAGGGCATCCTCAGGAACTCGAACAGGCCGAATGGGGTGATGACGGCCGTTTTGGGGATGTCCGCGGGGTTTACGGGGACTTGGTGGTAACCGCGCACCAGGTCGACCTTGGAAAAGACGGTTCGTCCGGCCAGTCAGGCCGAGAAGTCCTGGATGTGCGGCACCGGGTATCGGTCGGGGGTGGTGGCGTCGTTGAGGCGGCGGTAGTCCCCGCAGAGGCGCCAGCCTCCGCCGGGCTTGGGGGCGATGTGGAGGGGCGAGGCCCAAGGGCTGCTGGAGCGGCGGATGATGCCGAGTTGCTCCATGGTGGTGAACTTGGCCTGCGCGATTTCCAGCTTGGCCGGGTTGAGTCTGCGGGCGTGGGCAGAAACCGGGGGGCCGGTGGTGGGGATATAGTGCTCCACACCGTGTTTGGCGGCTTTGGCCGAAAAGGTCGGGTTAGTGAGGGCGGGAAACTCGGCTAGAAGTGCCGAGTAGTCGTCCGTGGCTCTGGTGAGGCAGTAGGTCGTCAGGCCGGCTGAACGGGCCGGGGTGAATGCGCCAGCGATGGGGGCATAGTATTGATGTCGACGAGGCGGTGCCTCGGAATGTCGACAAGGAGGCCGTGGGCACGTAGGAAGTCGGCGCCGATGAGTGGGCAGAGGACCCTGGCTGTGAGGAACTCCCAGCGGTAGCGGCGGCCTGCGAGGTCGAGCGTGACCATGCGGGTGCCGTATGTGCGGATGTCAGAGCCATTGGCTGTGGCCAGCGTGATACCCCATGTGCCGCGTTAGATTTCGAGGGCGGAGGCGGGGGTGATGCTGTGCTGGGGCCCTGTGTCGCACAGAAATCGACGGTTGGTGCTGTCGTTGGTGACATACAGTAGAGGCCCCTTTTGCCCCGCGGCCATCGTGGGGGCCTGTGCGGGGGGGGTTTGAAAGTGCACGGTGGCGTGCAGCGTTGGGCCCTAGTGCCAAAACGGGTGTGGTAGTAGCAGTGAACCGGAGTGGTAGGGCGGTCGGGCCTAGTGGGCTGGGGAGACCGCTTGGTCGTTGCCGTGAGGTCGGGCGCGACGTCGCGGGCGGTCTGCGCAGAGAGCAGCCGGTCGGCCTTTTCGGCTATCTCATTCAGGTCCGTGGAGCCAGACTCCACAATGAGCGGGCGGATGCTGGCGGGGAGCTGCCGAATGAAAAGCGTGCGAAAGAGGGCGCCGGGGTTTTTGTCGTCCGAGAGGGACAGCATGTGGGAAAGCAGATCCGACAGTGAAGCGTCACCAAGGCCGGGGAGGTCAAGGAGTTGGCAGTTGCGCTGGTAAGAGGACGCTTGAAATTTTTTAAGGAGCGCGGCCTTCAGATGTTCGTACTTGCCTTCCACTGGTGGATCCTGCAGCGCTGCCCAAACCTTGGGGACTGTGGCGTAGGTGAGAGAGGCGACGAGGTAGCCGTACTTCGTGGCGTCGACTGTAATGTTTTTCAGCCAGAATCTGGACTCGGCTTGAACGAACCAGGCCTCGGCCAGGTTCTCCCAAAAGTCTGGTAATTTAACCGTGACTGCGTTTGTATCCGCCATGCTAGCTTAGGATTCGTCCTGAGCGTCGGGGTCACCAGTGTTGAGATACCGCGGCAAACGTGGGAGTCGAGACCAGAGTTGGTGAAACACAACTGCTTTAATCAACCTCATGGCAAAGAGAAACTGGAAAAGCCCGCGCAACCACTTAAATACTCCCCAGACAGGAAGTGCTCCCGGCAGCCTATCCCTGCGGGAAACAAGTTGCTGGAGGAAAGGGCCCCCGGCTGGGGGCTTCTGCTTAGACTGTCTGTGCTGCCGTGAGTGGATTATGTCCAGTGGTGGCGTGTCGCCACAGTTTCAGTTTTCCTGGATTGTGGAATAGGAAGCTGCTGAGAGGTCTGGTTGCTTAACAATATCTGGTGACCCTTTCTGGCAGTGCTGATGTCTGGTTATAGAGAAACGAGCTTGGCTGTGATTCTCTTCATAGTTGAACATCCTTCGATACTCAGGGGTAGATTTTGATAGTTGGTTGGCCTATCGTGGAATATGCTTGTCACCTGCCTGTTGGGCTGTTGGACTGGCCTAAGCTACTTTGGGTCTGTGCCTCAATGAAGTACTTTTGAAAATGTAGTCACTGTTGTAATGTAGGAAAGGTGACAGCCAATTTATGCACAGCAAGTTGCCATAAACAGCAATGAGACAATAACCAGATAATCTGTTTCGGTGATGTTGGTTGAGGGATGAATATTGGCCAGGACATCAGGGAGAACTCCCCTGCTGTTCGAAATAGTGCCATGGGATATTTTACATTCACCTGAGAAGGCAGCGGAGACTCGGTTTAATGTCTCATCCGAAAGACGATGTGGGTTGTTTTGGTGAAAGGGTGAAAGCAGGCTCTAACTGGGTGCTGTGCTAATAAGACACACCTGTTTGAAAGTCTGGTTTTCGCATACAATTTTGGTCCTAATTGCTGATTACCATAATTTGAACTTGCCTTGAGGCACTAAATAGACACCTGCAGGTTTAGCACTCAAATGCTGACTTGATGCAATTTTTGTGGAGCAGTATATGTGGGCTCCACTCACCCACTTCCACTGAAGGTGTGGAGTGCACTGGCTGACACACAGCGGCAGGTTTCAGGCTGGTTCAGAGATTGGGTGAGAGGGCGCACAGGTTCTGGGTGCGGCACTGCAGGCCCTGGTGGAGGTCCAGAGGAGGAGGGATGTCCTGTACCCACAGCGGGGGAAGGAGTCCACCTCACCCTGCTGACCCTCTCTCCTGCAGCAGCTGGCACTGCTCTGCTTGGCCTCATGTCCTCCTCCCATTCCTCCTGCAGATCAAAGGGAACCCCTGGCAAGATATCGATGACCAAGCACTCTCTTTCACCACTCAAAGGGTTGTGAATATTTAGAATTCTCTACCCCAGAGAGCTGTGGATGCTCAGTCATTGAGTATATTCAAGACAATGGTCGATACATTTTTGGGAATGAAGGGATATGGGGATAGTACGGGAAGGTGGAGTTGAGGTAGAAGATCAGCCATGATCTCATTGAATGGCGGAGCACGCTTGAAGGACCAAATGTCCTACTCCTGCTCCTATTTCTTATGTTCATATCTTCCTGGTGACTCCTATAAGGTGTCCAATAAGGTAGAGTAACACTGTGGCGATATAATCCGCTCACGGCGGCACAGACAGTCTAAGCAGAAGCCCCCAGCCGGGGGCCCTTTCCTCCAGCAACTTGTTTCCCGCAGGGACAGGCTGCCGGGAGCACTTCCTGTCTGGGAAGTATTTAAGTGGATGCGCGGGCTCTTCTAGTTCCTGTTTGTCATGTGGTTGGAATAAAGCAGTTGTGTTTTCAATAGCTCTGGTCTTGACTCCCACGTTTGCCGCGGTATCTCAACACTGGTGACCCCGACGCTCAGGACGAATCCTAAACTAGCATGGCGGATACAAACGCAGTCACGGTTAAATTACCAGACTTTTGGGAGAACATCGCCGAAGCCTGGTTCGTTCAAGCTGAGTCCAGATTCCGGCTGAAAGGCATTACAGTCGACGCCACGAAGTACGACTACCTCGTCGCCTCGCTCACCTACGCTACAGTCCCCAAGGTTTGGGCAGCGCTGCAGAATCCACCAACGGAGGGCAAGTACGAACATCTGAAGGCTGCGCTACTTAAAAAATTTCAAACGTCCTCTTACCAGCGCCACTGCCAACTCCTGGACCTCCCCGGCCTTGGTGACACTTCACCATCAGACCTGCTTTCCCACATGCTGTCCCTCTCAGACGACAAAAACCCCGGCGCCCTTTTTCGCACGCTTTTCATTCGGCAGCTCCCCGCCAGCATCCGCCCGCTCATTGTGGAGTCTGATTCCATGGACCTGAATGATATAGCCGAAAAGGCCGACCGGCTGCTCTCTGCACAGGCCGCTCACGACGTCGCGCCCGACCTCAAGGCAATGACCACGCGGTCTTCCCGGGCCGCTAGGCCCGACCGCCCTACCACTCCGGGTCACTGCTACTACCACACCCGTTTTGGCGCTAGGGCTCAACGCTGCACGCCACCGTGTACCTTCAAACGCCCCCCCGCACCGGCCCCCGCGATGGCCGCGGGGCAGAAGGAGCCCCTACTGTACGTCACTGACGACAGATCCAACCGCTGATTTCTGTGCGACACAGGGGCCCAGCACAGCATCACCCCCGCCTCCGCCCTCGAGATCCAATGCGGCACACGGGGTATCACACTGGCTGCAGCCAACGGCTCTGAAATCCGCACATATGGCACCCGCATGGTCACGCTCGACCTCGCGGGCCACCGCTACCGCTGAGAGTTCCTCACAGCCAAGGTCCTCTGCCCACTCATCGGCGCCGACTTCCTACGCGCCCACGGCCTCCTTGTCGACATTCCAAGGCACCGCCTCGTCGACATCAACACTATAGCCCCCATCCCCGGCGCCTTTATCCCGGCCCGTTCGGCCGGCCTGACGACCTACTGCCTCGCCAGAGCCACGGACGACTACTCGGCACTCCTAGCTGAGTTTCCCGCCCTCACTAACCTGACCTTTTCGGCCAAAGCCGCCAAGCACGGTGTGGAACACTATATCCCCACCACCGGCCCCCCAGTTTCTGCCCAAGCCCGCAGACTCAACCCGGCCAAGCTGGAAATCGTGCGGGCCGAGTTCACCACCATGGAACAACTCGGCTTCATCCGCCGCTCCAGCAGCCCTTGGGCCTCGCCCCTCCACATCGCCCCCAAGCACGGCGGAGGCTGGCGCCCTTGCGGGGACTACCGCCGCCTCAACGGCGCCACCACCCCCGATCGATACCCGGTGCCACACATCCAGGACTTCTCGGCCCGACTGGCCGGACGAACCGTCTTTTCCAAAGTCGACCTGGTGCGCGGTTACCACCAAGTCCCCGTACACCCCGCGGACATCCCCAAAACGGCCGTCATCACCCCATTCGGTCTGTTCGAGTTCCTGAGGATGCCCTTCGGCCTCAAGAATGCAGCACAGGCTTTCCAGCGCCTTATGGACTCAGTCCTCCGGGACCTGAACTTCCTATTCGTCTATCTATACGACATTCTCGTGGCCAGCTCCTCCAAACAGGAACACCTCGAACACCTTCGCATCCTGTTCGGGCGCCTAGCTCAACACGGGCTCATCCTCAGCCCGGGGAAGTGCCAATTCGGACTAACCGAGATCGATTTTCTCGGCCACCACATCACCCCTGCTAGGGCCGTCCCCCTGCCCAACAAGGTGCAGGCCGTCCAGCAATTCCCCCGCCCCACAACCAGCAAGGGCCTCCAGGAGTTCCTCGGGATGGTGAACTTCTACAACAGGTTCATCCCCAGAGCCGCAGCCCTCATGAAGCCCCTATATGACTCCCTCCGAGGAAAATCCGGCAAGATGGACGTAGCCTGGACCACTGACACGGCAGCCGCCTTCGACGCCACCAAAAACGCGCTCGCCGACGCCACTCTGCTCGCGCACCCGAGGGCCGATGCCCTGGTCGCGCTCACCACCGACGCCCCTGACCACGCGGTCGGGGCCATGTTCGAGCAGTGGGTCAATGGCGCGTGGCAGCCACTTGCCTTCTACAGCCACCAACTGCGCCCCCCGGAGGTCAAATACTCCACTTTCGACCGCGAGCTTCTCGCACTCCACCTGTCGGTCCGCCATTTCAGGTTCCCCTGGAAGGCCGCCCCTTCACCGCGTATGTGGACCACAAGCCACTCACATACGCGATGGCCAAGCTCACCGAACCCTGGTCCGCTTGGCAGCAACGCCAGCTCGCGGCCGTCTCCGAGTTCACTACGGACATTCAGCACGTCTCTGGTAGAGACAACGTGGTCGCCGACTGCCTTTCCCGTCCCGCCGTCTGTGCGAATCACCTCGCGGTCGACTACGCACAACTAGCAGCGGCCCAGCTCACGGACCCAGACCTCCTCTCGGCGGCTACCAGCCTGCCAGGGCTACGCCTAGCCAAGGTCGCGCATGGGCCCGAAGCCACGGCAGTCACGTGCGACGTCTCACTCGGCCAACCCAGGCCGGTCGTCCCTGAGACCTGGCACCGTCGCGTTTTCGACGCGCTCCACGGGCTCTCTCACCCGGGTTCCCGCGCATCCGTCAAACTCTTCTCCAAGCGCTTCGTCTGGCGCGGCCTCAGCAGAGATGTTTGGACTTGGGCCACCTCCTGCCTCGCCTGCCAACGGGCTAAGGTACAGCTGCACACCAAAGCACCCCTGGGAGACTTCGAGGTACCCAGCCGCCGCTTCGACCACGTACACGTCGACATCGTCGGTCCCCTGCCGCCATCGCAAGGCCAAACTTATCTCCTCACGATGGTCGACCGCTACACACGCTGGCCTGAGACAGTACCGCTGACCTCCACCACCACAGCCGACATCGCCAGGGCGTTCGTTAACACCTGGGTTGCGAGGTTCGGCGTACCGGCCGACATAACCTCCGACAGAGGCGCCCAGTTCACCTCCGAACTCTGGACGGCCACAGCACGCAACCTCGGGGTGACGCTCCACCGCACCACGGCGTACCACCCGCAGGCCAACGGACTTTGTGAACGCTTCCACAGGTCACTCAAGGCCTCACTCCACGCCGGCCTGCAGGACAGTACCTGGACTGACCGCCTACCGTGGGTGCTACTCGGCCTACGCACCACGGTCAAGGAAGACCTCCAGTCCTCGGCAGCGGAGTTAGTCTACGGACAACCGCTGCGCGTCCCAGGCGAATTCCTTCCGGAGCCTACCAAGCCTTGGTCGGCCGAACAGCAGCGGCTCGACTCTTTCTCTTCCGCTCAGCAGTTCGCCCCACTTCCAGTCAACCGACACGGCGAACTCGCACCTCACGTCCCGCCAAATTTACAGCAGGCGCGCTTCGTCTTCGTGCGACACGACGCGCACCGCGGGCCCCTGCGACCCCCGTACGACAGTCCGTATGAGGTACTACAAACCGGGGACAAGGTCTTCAAGCTGCGACTCGGCGACAGGGTCGAGACAGTCTCCATCGACCGGCTCAAACCAGCACACACAGAACCAGGGTAACAGGTCCCCGTGGCCCAGCCTCCAACTAGAGGCCGTCCCCACGGCAAGCCAGCACAGCCGGCGGCGAACCGCCCGACCCAACCAACAAGACCGGCGGCCACTCAGAGCCGCTGCGGCAGAACCATTAGACCACCGTCACGACTCGTCCACTCCTCCTAAGCGGATTCTGGGGGGAGCTCTGTGGCGACACGCCACTACTGGACATAATCCGCTCACGGCGGCACAGACAGTCTAAGCAGAAGCCCCCAGCCGGGGGCCCTTTCCTCCAGCAACTTGTTTCCTGCAGGGACAGGCGTCTGGGAGCACTTCCTGTCTGGGAAGTATTTAAGTGGATGCGCGGGCTCTTCTAGTAGCTGTTTGTCATGTGGTTTGAATAAAGCGGTTGTGTTTTCAATAGCTCTGGTCTCGACTCCCACGTTTGCCGCGGTATCTCAACAACACCACACTTACTCTTTTTAGGTTGAAGGCCTTAGGGAATTTCCGGAATAAATGTTGATAGAGTGTTGGTGAAGTCTTGACAAAGTGTCCCAGAAAGTCTCCCGATGCGTTTCAAAAACCTTCTTCAAACCTCCAGCAGTAAGTGAACAGTAAAAGGTGATATACCTTTACCTCGCGCTCGAAATCTCTTGTTAAGACAAGTTTGCTCCTAATCAGTTGGTCGCTGTTAGGAGAGGGTGTTCGGTCAAGCACTATCCATCAAAATGCCGTGCGGCCTCGTAAATGAGCGCCAGCAGGCAATTTAAGTGGCAATTGTAGTGTATGTAATCTGTACCACCTTAAGAGGATACCTTAAGGTGATGGACTACTTTTTGATGGCGCCTGTACATTGTAGTACCGGCGGTGACCACACCGGTATATAAACCCTGCGGAGCAAAGTGTATCCCAGTTCAGCCCTGACTCTCAATCACTAAAGACCTGTTTACTTACTTCTGTATTCTGTGTCCTGTTATTCAGTATAACTGCAATTGAAACCACAGACTCAACAGTGGCGACGAGTCTGATCTTACCTTGCGGCAGTTTTGCATCAAAGGAAGCTTCGTCCTCAGGAACGGGCATTGAAAAAGGGCATCCACCCTCAACATCCTGCATCGCACGGGAGGCCATCGGAAACCCGGGTTGGTTTGCTGACCACGAAGTCAAGCATCAGTGAGCATCCCTTCTACGACAGCGGCGGGTAAGCCCGATCGAGCGGCACGGAGGGGAAGTCGGCCGAGTTGTCAGTGGGACAAGGGGAGGGAAAATGACGAAAAGGGTGGAGAACACGACCGCAGCTGGTGTCAGGGGCCGGACTGCAATCGGGCAGAGATGCGCAGTAGCCAGAAAAGCGTTTATGGCCACAAGGACCGCGGGAGCGGCGGGGGAACAAGAGCAGCAACGCAGGGGAAAATAAAGGACCGCTGGGAGGCGTGGACGGCAACAGCGTGGGAATCGCCATTTTGAGCCAGTGGGGGAAGAAGACAAGCACGGGAAAAGCCGCCAAGTGCGGGAAAAGCCGACATTTTGAAAAAAATAAATAAAATAATAATAATAATAATAATATCCAAAGGGCAAGGAGAAACTCAGCAAGGATGCCAAAAACGGGTAACATCACTGCTTTTGATAATGATGTGGAAGATTGGGCCACTTATGTGGAACGCATCGAAGTTTACTGTACAACGAATGAGGTACCGGAGGATAAAAAAGTACTAACCCTATTAAACTCAATGGGTGCGAAGACATATGGGTTATTAAGGAACCTTGTAACACCAGACAAACCAGTAGGGAAGAGTTTCGCGGATATTGTTACTATCCTGCAGGAGCATTTAAACCCCACGCCGCTGCTGATAGCGGAACGATTTAAATTCTACAAAAGAATTCAACTTAAAGAAGAAAGCAACGCTGAATTCCTAACAGAACTGAACAAGTTATCAAAGTACTGCCAGTTCGGAACAGGACTAGCAGACGCACTGAGAGATAAGTTTGTGTGTGGGCTCCTAAGGGAAGGAACCCAGAAGCCACTGCTAGAGGAAAAGGGCCTTACGCTGGACAAAGCTTTCAGCACTGCAGCATCCCACGAGGCAGCAGCACGGGGCGCTGCAGAGATACAGCAAAGGCCATTGGAATTCAGCACCAATGAAATGGCATTGGGCACAGTAAAGTGCTATCGTTGTGGAAGGACAACGCATGACCAGAACCAGTGCTGGTTCAAAGATAAAGAATGCAGGCAATGTGGCAAACTTGGTCACATAGCGAGAGTATGCCGGTCCGGAAAGAAGACCAGCAGCAAAAAGTCACCGCAGGAGAAGTACAAAAAAGTACACAAGGTGACAGAGAACAGTTCGGATGAACAGAAGACGGATTCAGACTCCAGCAGTAAGCAACTGGTTTGTCTGAAAATACATAATGTGGGTAACACAGCAGACCACCAAACTATCTGAGTCATGCTTCGGATTGCAGGGGTCCAAGTGAAGATGGAATTGGAAACTGGGTTGGCATTAACGGTCATGAATAAGCATGATTACAAAAGGTTATTCTCGCACATTCCCCTGAGGGATACGGAGATTGTATTGAAAACATACACGGGGCAAATAGTATACCCCAAAGGAAAGATAAAAGTAAACGTGGTCTACAATGGTATAAAAAGCCAGAAAATGGACTTGTATGTGTTACCTGATGGAGGTCCGCCACTACTGGGATGGGAATGGATCCGGAGAATAAAAGTGGACTGGAGCGAATGGGCTACACCCATTGTTCCTGTCATGAAGCGTTCGTTGAGCAACAAGCCGGGGGAACCTGGGAAGGTTCGCATCTGTGGCGATTTCAAGATCACTGTTAATCCGGTTCTTCACACGGTGCAATATCCGCTTCCACGGATTGAAGATATCTTCGCTTCGCTGTCTAGCGGAAACACTTCACTAAGATAGACCTGGCGCAGGCGTACCTACAGATGGAAATTGATGAAGCGTCACGTCAGTATCTCACGATCAACGCGCATAAGGGCTTATATCGATACAATGGACTGGTTTTTGGAGTGGCATCAGCTCCAGCGATTTGGCAAAGGGCCATGGAGCAGGTATTGCAGGGAATTCCAGGCACACAATGCTACCTGGATGACATCCTGATTACAGGAGATAACGATAAGGATCACCTCGCGAATTTGGAGCAGGTGCTCATCAGATTGAAAGAATATGGGCTCAGAGTTAATCGCCAGAAATGCGAGTTCTTTCAAAAGCGAATCTCGTACTGCAGCCACTTCATTGACCAGGAGGGGCTCCATAAGTCACCTGACAAGATCGAAGCTGTGGTAAAAGCTCCTACACCGGAAAATGTATCCCAGTTGAGGTCGTTCCTCAGGTTCGTTAACTATTACCACAAGTTTCTTCCAAATTTATCCACGGTGTTACACCCGCTAAACATTCTTTTGCAAATGGGAATACCATGGAAGTGGAGCGATGATTGTAAGCGGGCTTTTCAAAAGAGCAAGGCACTGATCACCTCTAAGGAAGTGTTGGCTCACTTTAACCCAATGCTGCCTATTCGCTTAGCTTGTGATGCTTCTCCATATGGTATCGGGGCAGTGCTCTCACATAAGTTTCCAGATGGCTCAGAAAGGCCAGTCGCTTTTGCATCCAGATCATTGACCTCTGCTGAGCGCAACTATGCTCAGATAGATAGGGAGGCTCTCAGCCTCGTGTGGGGAGTTAAGAAATTACCTGCAAGGCCAAAAGTTTACGCTGCTGACAGATCACCAGCCGTTGGTTTCCATTTTCAACCCTAAGAAGGGTGTTCCGGTAATGATGGCGCAGAGGCTTCAGAGATGGTCCCTTTTCCTAGGGGCACATCAATATGATATTGAATTCAAAGGTACAAAGCAACATGGTAATGCTGATGGGCTGTCGCGCTTGCCACTACCTACAGCGGAAGAGGCAGTTGACCCTGTCGAGATATTTCACTCGACCATCATCGAATGTTTACCAGTCACCAATGCAGGTATTGAGAGAGACCCGAAATGACCCGACACTGTCTCGGGTCTATGACTTGACAGTGAAGGGATGGCCAGCACATGGCGAACCACTGTTACCAGCATTCTCAGCCAGACGAGAACAGCTGTCCGTATGTCAAGGAACATTGATGTATGGAACAAGGGTGATTATTCCTCCAAAATTAAGAGAGAGAGTTCTGAAAGAATTGCACGAAGGTCATCTGGGGGGAGTCAAGATGAAAAGCCTTGCTAGGGCTTATGTGTGGTGGTCAGGTATCGACAAACAAATAGAGGATCTGACTAAAAGCTGCTCAGGGTGCCAAGAAGCTCAAAACGCACCTCCAATTGCACCGCTGCATCCGTGGGAATGGCCTTCAGCCCCATGGCAACGTGTGCATATCGACTTTGCAGGTCCATTCATGGATTCCATGTTTTTGGTAGCAGTAGACGCACATTCTAAATGGCCAGAAGTGATTAAGATGTCGACCACTACCTCTGAGCAGACGATCACAGTTCTAAGAACCATATTTGCAAGGAATGGGTTGCCGGAGCAAATATGTTCAGACAACGGACCACAGTTCGTGTCAGAAGAATTCCAGAAATTCATGAAAATGAATGGGGTGCAACACTATACATCTGCCCCATATCATCCGGTTACAAATGGGTTGGCCGAGAGATTTGTACAAACGTTCAAAAAGGCGATATTCCACTACAACACAAGGTGGACAATTTCCTGATGGCGTATCGAAACGCCACGCATGCAGTGACAAATCAAAGCCCTGCCATAATGTTCCATAACAGAAGGTTGCGGTCCCGGTTGGATTTGTTAAAACCCAATGTGCGAAGGGAAGTCGAAAACAAGCAATTCCAGCATGTAAATAACAAGGCCACTCGTAGTTTTGAAATAGGACAACCAGTGTTGGCCAGGGACTATAGGGATGATAAATGGCAACCTGGAACAATTCGTGCACGACAAGGACCCTTGATATACACAGTAGGCGTTGGAGAGAACGTAATACGACGTCATGCTGACCAACTTGTGGAATCGAGAACAAGGGTCGACCCCATGTCTACGGTAGAGACACCAGTTGAAGAACTTATTGAGCCTGTAGCATCTACCTCAGACTCGAACATACCTGATGATGTTCAATCCATAGGAGATCAAGTGGATGAGTCACCCCAGCAACGAGAGCCAGAGACCCCTGAAAGGCTTTATCCGGCCCGGATCAGGAGGCCTCCTCAGAGACTGAATCTTTGAACAGTTGTGTGTAAATTGTATATATGTTATCCATGTAATGTTTAATTTGTGGTGTACACTGTTAAGCTAAAAGGGGAGGAATTGTAGTGTATGTAACCTGTACCACCTTAAGAGGATACCTTAAGGTGATGGACTACTTTTTGATGGCTCCTGTACATTGTAGTACCGGTGGTGACCACACCGGTCTATAAACCCTGCGGAGCAAAGTGTACCCCAGTTCAGCCCTGACCCTCAATCACTAAAGATGTGGCGACACGCCACCACTGGACATAATCCGCTCACGGCGGCACAGACAGTCTAAGCAGAAGCCCCCAGCCGGGGGCCCTTTCCTCCAGCAACTTGTTTCCCGCAGGGACAGGCTGCCGGGAGCACTTCCTTTCTGGGAAGTATTTAAGTGGATGCGCGGGCTTTTCTAGTAGCTGTTTGTCATGTGGTTGGAATAAAGCAGTTGTGTTTTCAATAGATCTGGTCTCGACTCCCACGTTTGCCGCGGTATCTCAACACTGGTGACCCCGATGCTCAGGACGAATCCTAAGCTAGCATGGCGGATACAAACGCAGTCACGGTTAAATTACCAGACTTTTGGGAGCACCTCGCCGAAGCCTGGTTCATTCAAGCTGAGTCCAGATTCCGGCTGAAAGGCATTACAGTCGACGCCATGAAGTACGACTACCTCGTCGCCTCGCTCACCTACGCTACACTCCCCAAGGTTTGGGCAGCGCTGCAGAATCCACCAACGGATGGCAAGTACGAACATCTGAAGGCTGCGCTACTTAAAAAATTTCAAACGTCCTCTTACCAGCGCCACTGCCAACTCCTGGACCTCCCCGGCCTTGGTGATGCTTCACCATCAGACCTGCTTTCCCACATGCTGTCCCTCTCAGACGACAAAAATCCCGGCGCACTTTTTCGCACGCTTTTCATTCGGCAGCTCCCCGCCAGCATCCGCCCGCTCATTGTAGAGTCTGGCTCCACGGACCTGAATGATATAGCCGAAAAGGCCGACCGGCTGCTCTCTGCACAGGCCGCTCGCGACGTCGCGCCCGACCTCACGGCAACGACCACGCGGTCTTCCCGGGCCGCTAGGCCCGACCGCCCTACCACTCCGGGTCACTGCTACTACCACACCCGTTTTGGTGCTAGGGCTAAACGCTGCATGCCACCGTGTACCTTCAAACCCCCCCCCGCACCGGCCCCCGCGATGGCCGCGGGGCAGAAGGAGCCCCTACTGTATGTCACTGACGACAGAACCAACCGCCGATTTCTGTGCGACACAGGGGCCCAGCACAGCATCACCCCTGCCTCCACCCTCGAGATCCAACGCGGCACACGGGGTATCACACTGGCTGCAGCCAACGGCTCTGACATCTGCACATATGGCACCCGCATGGTCACGCTCGACCTCGCGGGCCACCGCTACCGCTGGGAGTTCCTCACAGCCAAGGTCCTCTGCCCACTCATCGGCGCCGACTTCCTACGCGCCCACGGCCTCCTTGTCGACATTCCGAGGCACCGCCTCGTCGACATCAACACGATGGCCCCCATCCCCGGCGCATTTACCCCGGCCCGTTCGGCCGGCCTGACGACCTACTGCCTCGCCAGAGCCATGGACGACTACTCGGCACTCCTAGCTGAGTTTCCCGCCCTCACTAACCCGACCTTTTCGGCCAAAGCCGCCAAGCACGGTGTGGAACACTATATCCCCACCACCGGCCCCCCAGTTTCTGCCCACGCCCGCAGACTCAACCCGGCCAAGCTGGAAATCGCGCGGGCCGAGTTCACCACCATGGAACAACTCGGCATCATCCGCCGCTCCAGCAGCCCTTGGGCCTCGCCCCTCCACATCGCCCCCAAGCCCGGCGGAGGCTGGCGCCCTTGCGGGGACTACCGCAGCCTCAACGACGCCACCACCCCCGATCGATACCCGGTGCCACACAGCCAGGACTTCTCGGCCCGACTGGCCGGACGAACCGTCTTTTCCAAAGTCGACCTGGTGCGCGGTTACCACCAAGACCCCGTACACCCCGCAGACATCACCAAAACGGCCGTCATCACCCCATTCGGCCTGTTCGAGTTCCTGAGGATGCCCTTCGGCCTCAAGAATGCAGCACAGGCTTTCCAGCGCCTTATGGACTCAGTCCTCCGGGACCTGAACTTTCTATTCGTCTATCTAGACGACATTCTGGTGATCAGCTCCTCCAAACAGGAACACCTCGAACACCTTCGCATCCTGTTCGGGCGCCTAGCCCAACACGGGCTCATCCTCAGCCCGGCGAAGTGCCAATTCGGCCTAACCGAGATCGATTTTCTCGGTCACCACATCACCCCTGCTGGGGCCGTCCCCCTGCCCAACAAGGTGCAGGCCGTCCAGCAATTCCCCCGCCCCACAACCATCAAGGGCCTCCAGGAGTTCCTCGGGATGGTGAACTTCTACAACAGGTTCATCCCCAGAGCCGCAGCCCTCATGAAGCCCCTATACGGCTCCCTCCGAGGAAAATCCGGCTAGATGGACGTAGCCTGGACCACTGACACGGCAGCTGCCTTCGACGCCACCAAAAACGCGCTCGCCGACGCCACTCTGCTCGCGCACCCGAGGGCCGATGCCCGGGTCGCGCTCACCACCGACGCCTCCAACCACACGGTCGGGGCCGTGTTCGAGCAGTGGGTCAATGGCGCGTGGCAGCCACTTGCCTTCTACAGCCGACAACTGCGACCCCCGGAGATCAAATACTCCACTTTCGACCGCGAGCTTCTCGCACTCCACCTGTCGGTCCGCCATTTCAGGTTCCTCCTGGAAGGCCACCCCTTCACCGCGTATGTGGACCACAAGCCACTCACATACGCGATGGCCAAGCACACCGAACCCTGGTCCGCTAGGCAGCAACGCCAGCTCGCGGCCGTCTCCGAGTTTACTATGGACATTCAGCACGTCTCCGGTAGAGACAACGTGGTCGCCGACTGCCTTTCCCGTCCCGCCGTCTGTGCGAATCACCTCGCGGTCGACTACGCACAACTAGCAGCGGCCCAGCTCACGGACCCAGACCTCCTCTCGGCGGCTACCAGCCTGCCAGGGCTACGCCTAGCCAAGGTCGCGCACGGGCCCGAAGCCACGGCAGTCACGTGCGACGTCTCACTCGGCCAACCCAGGCCGGTCGTCCCTGAGACCTGGCGCCGCCGCGTCTTCGACGTGCTCCACGGGCTCTCTCACCCGGGTTCCCGCGCATCCGTCAAACTCCTCTCCAAGCGCTTCGTCTGGCGCGGCCTCAGCAGAGATGTTCGGAATTGGGCCACCTCCTGCCTCGCCTGCCAACGGGCTAAGGTACAGCTGCACACCAAAGCACCCCTGGGAGACTTCGAGGTACCCAGCCGCCGCTTCGACCACGTACACGTCGACATCGTCGGTCCCCTGCCGCCATCGCAAGGCCAAACTTATCTCCTCACGATGGTCGACCGCTACACACGCTGGCCTGAGGCAGTGCCGCTGACCTCCACCACCACAGCCGACATCGCCAGGGCGTTCGTTAACACCTGGGTTGCGAGGTTCGGCGTACCGGCTGACATAACCTCTGACAGAGGCGCCCAGTTCACCTCCGAACTCTGCACGGCCACAGCACGCAACCTCGGGGTGACGCTCCACTGCACCACGGCGTACCACACGCAGGCCAACGGACTTTGTGAATGCTTCCACAGGTCACTCAAGGCCTCACTCCGCGCCGGCCTGCAGGACAGTACCTGGACTGACCGCCTACCGTGGGTGCTACTCGGCCTACGCACCGCGGGCAAGGAAGACCTCCAGTCCTCGGCAGCGGAGTTAGTCTACGGACAACCACTGCGCGTCCCAGGCGAATTCCTTCCGGAGCCTACCAAGCCTTGGTCGGCCGAACAGCAGTGGCTCGACTCTTTCTCTTCCGCTCAGCAGTTCGCCCCACTTCCGGTCAACCGACACGGCGAACTCGCACCTCACGTCCCGCCAAATTTACAGCAGGCGCGCTTCGTCTTCGTGCGACACGACGCGCACCGCGGGCCCCTGCGACCCCCGTACGACAGTCCGTACGAGGTACTACAAACCGGGGACAAGGTCTTCAAGCTGCGACTCGGCGACAGGGTCGAGACAGTCTCCATCGACCGGCTCAAGCCAGCACACACAGAACCAGGGGAACAGGTCCTCGTGGCCCAGCCTCCAACTAGAGGCCGTCCCCCCGGCAAGCCAGCACAGCCGGCGGCGAACCGCCCGACCCAACCAACCAGACCGGCGACCACTCAGAGCCGCTGCGGTGGAACCATTCGACCACCATCACGACTCGTCCACTCCTCCTAAGCGGATTCTGGGGGGAGCTCTGTGGCGACACGCCACCACTGGACATAATCCGCTCACGGCGGCACAGACAGTCTAAGCAGATGCCCCCAGCCGGGTGCCCTTTCCTCCAGCAACTTGTTTCCCGCAGGGACAGGCTGCCGGGAGCACTTCCTGTCTGGGAAGTATTTAAGTGGATGCGCGGGCTTTTCTAGTAGCTGTTTGTCATGTGGTTGGAATAAGGCAGTTGTGTTTTCAATAGCTCTGGTCTCGACTCCCACGTTTGCCACGGTATCTCAACAAAGACCTGTTTACTTACTTCTGTAGTCTGTGTCCTGTTATTCAGTATAACTGCAATTGAAACCACAGACTCAACAGCAATCAGCTGCTTAACAATCCTCTAGGCGGCCGTTCCTAGCGCAAGTTTCAACTTCTTTACCAAGTTGCGCTAAAGGTGGGCTAAACCGGCGTTTCAGCTTAAGACCCCACCTTGGCCACCTCAGAGGCTCTTTCGCGCCTAAAGTATCCTAGGAAAATTGCCCCCGGCACCTCTGACAATGCAGCACTCCCTCGGTACTGCACTGGAGTATCAGCCTGGATTATGTACTCAACTGGAATGGGACTTTGAAACCACTTCCTTCTAACTCAGAGGCAGTAGAGGCCTATTTTTACAGACACCTATTAGCATGGCTCCGAGGAGCTGCACGCCCCGAATGGGAGGTCCTGCAGCGGATCACTGTTTGGCAAGAGGAGGGATTCCAGCTGGCGTGGATGATGATCCAGCCAGCAGACATGGGGTTGGGAGGTTAGCCCAGGGCACCTGCAGCCCCCGGTATTCTTGCAAAGCCCGGAGGAGCACTGCTGCTGCTTCATCACCCCACAAAAAGCCAATGAAAAAAAAAGGACAAGGGCCATTTTTAAAATGTTACTGCTTGTGAAAAAATGGGCAGAGCGCATTGGTCCTTCAAAATTGCAAACATTGTGTGATGTGTGTCATAGAATCCCAATTTGCATATTGAAAGGGCCAAACGCTACAAACAGGTAGGCGCTGTGGCCAAGCGTAGCCAGACCCCTTCCAAGGCGGCATCCAGAGGGCCAGCGTAAAGCAGGCAACAAGTTATACAACACCATTTTCGGGGCCACTACTGCCCCATTGACAATGGCCGGGCAGGCTTAAAATCGGGCCCTCATTGTCTAGGCTCGCACGTGAAGAGAGGCCACTTAGCCAAGGTGCTGAAGGGCATCCAGCGGCCATGTAACCGTATCCCAGCAAGGAGTCCGCATCTTCAAGATGGGAGGGAGTAAAGAGCACGGAGAGGGAGAATGAACCCTATCACTGGAGTGGCAGAGTCATTGGGTGCATCATGGAAAGCCCTCACCCCTGCCCCTCCCTCCTGGAACCATGATAGGGTTCCCCTTGTCCTCACCTTTCACCCCCCAGCCTCCACATTCAACGGATCATCCTCCACCATTTCCGCCACCTCCAGCATGATCCCACCACCAAACACATCTTCCCCTCCCCTTTCAGCATTCCGTAGGGACCGCTCCCTCCAAGACACCCTAGTCCACTCCTCTATCACCCCCAGCATCCCTTTCCCTTCACCCGGCACCTTCCCATGCAAGCGCAGGAGATGCAACATCTGCTCTTATTCCTCCCCCCTTCCCACTGTCCAGGGCCCCAAACACCCCTTCCAGGTGAAACAGCGATTTACTTGTACTTCTTGCAAACTAGTATATTGTATTTGCTGCTCACAATGTGGCCTCCTCTACATTGGGGAGACCAAATGCAGATTGGGTGACCGCTTTGCGGAACACCTCCGTTCAGTCCGTAAGGGTGACCCCGAGCTTCTGGTCGCCTGTCATTTCAATTCACTGCCCCATTCCCACTCGGACCTCACCGTCCTTGGCCTCTTACACTGTTCCACGGAAGCTTAGCGTAAGCTCGAGGAACAGCACCTCATCTTCCGATTAGGCACTTTACAACCTTCCGCACTCAATATCGAGTTCAACAATTTCAGATCATAACCTCGGCCCCTGTCATATATTTTTATATATTTTCAGCCACACTTTTGGTTTGTGCATTTTCCCTTTTTTTTCTTTCTCTCCCACATGGCAGCTGTCTTTCATTCTGCCAGCATATTTCACACTTCATCTAGAGCCATCCTTTGCTTCTTTACCGGTCCTATTGCCATCTCGTCTCGCCTTGAATATCTCTTAATGTCTCTTCACCCCCCACAGACCTTCCCTTTTGTTCTTTCATCCCCTCCCCCATTTCCCAGCCCCCAAACTTACTTTTTAATCTGTTTCATTTCCTGCTTTTTCTCAGTCCTGACGAAGGGTCTTCGACCTGAAACATTGACTCTGTTTCTCTCCACGGATGTTGCCTGGCCTGCTGAGTTTTTCCAGCGTTTTCTGTTGTTATTTCGGATTTCCAGCATCTACAGTATTTTGCTATCGTATTAGCTTTCTGGAGGCAGCCTCTGGCGGTCCCTTGAAGGATGTTTGGTTTGGCTGCCAAGCGCCTGAGAATACTGACCACAGCACGCACGGTGCACAGTGCAGTCAGTCGCTATCAGCCCTCAAACAGGCATTAGCCCCCGTCTATGTGCATATGTAAAGGTCCTAATGCCCGTTTCAGGCGTGGGCCCTGGACGCCTATGCAGGAACTTTTACCGAAATGGCGGGCGGCGCACTTTATTTGAGGAATGAGCATGCTGAACACCGCTTGCTATAGTGGACCATAGGCGCCCATTTTACGCCTGTGGTGTGATCCAATTTCTAGGCCAATGTTTTAAAAGGGCCCGTGAAGGGTTTGAGGGTGCTCTATTTTTCTTTAAATATTCTTTCTGGATAGTAGTCTTGCCAACTCTGGCTGTGTGTGTTCCTGGAGGTTTCATCACATGATCACCCGCCCAGCCCCCCACACTGCCGCCATGGGCCTATCCTCGCGGTGACCTGCCTTCACAACGCCAATTGGAAAGCAAACAAACCCTTCGTTATCCAATAGCAAAATACTGCAGATGCTGGAAATCCAAAATAACAACAGAGAATGCTGGAAAAACTCAGCAGGTCAGGCAACATCCGTGGAGAGAAATTTGAGTTGACGTTTCGGGTTGAAACCCTTCTTCAAAACTGAAAAGAAAATAAAAAGATCGAAGGCAAAGCTGTGATCGAACAAAAGAAGAAAAGAGACAATAAAAGGTATGCGAAGCCAGATGAGATGGTAATGGGCCCGTGGAGACAAAAGGCAGCTGAGATTAGGTGTGAAGTGTACTGGCAGGATAAGGACAGCTGCCAGGTGAGAGAGAGAAACAAAAGGAAAGGAGCGGGGGGGGGGGAGGGGGGGAGAAAAAAAAGGGACCCAAAGCAAAGGGGTGGAAAAAATTAAAAGGAAAAAAGTAATAGGGGCCAGGTTATGATCTGAAATTATTGAACTCGATATTGAGTCCAGAAGGCTGCAAAGTGCCTAATCGGAAGATGAGGTGCTGTTCCTCGAGTTTACGTTGCGCTTCCGTGAAACAATACAAGAGGCCAAGGATGGTGAGGTCCGAGTGGGAATGGAGCGGTGAATTAAAATGACAGGCGACCGGAAGCTCGGGGTCACCCTTACGGACTGAACAGAGGCGTTCCGATTATCCGATTGGATTAACCTTGACCGTCAGTCAAACAGCATTTTTTCCCCATCACCAATATATTTACAACTAATAAATGAAAGTGTTTAAAGAAAATGAAAAAAACAACCAGTTTTTTAATGCCCCTGTGATTTTTCCCCCAGGTCTTTCTCCCAGCAGTGTCCTGGAGATGATTCTTCAATTCCTGGAGACACCAGGACAACCCTGGGGTGTTGGCAACATGACTGGACAGATGATTGGAAAAGTGTCATCAGGTCTCACTCACAAAGCTTTCGTTGATGTGACTTGTTTCTGTTGTGTCCGAAAGTAATAAGACACAAGACTGCAGGGGAACGGTACAACAGGTGTTTACGCAACGTGGCTCACTCTGGAACTGAACTGTACAGATTACTACTCAGTGCTATATACAGGTGTGGTTACTGCCGGTACTGCAGTATACATGAGCTGTAAAAAGTAGTTCTCCCCTTAAAGGTATATACATTACAATTCCTCCCCTTTTAGATTAACAGTACCATAACACTCATTTAACAATGAAATATCAAACTAATTACAATTAACACTTTTAACATACAACGTTAGCTGAAAATAGTCCATTTATATATTCAGTCTTTGGGGAGGCTTCCTGATCCTTTCTGGATAGCGCCTTTCCCGAGTGTCTCGCTCTTGGTGCGGAGGCGATTCTGGCACCCTGTCGTCGGTTGGGTCATCAGCTTCCGATGCTACTGTTTCTGGGGTAGATGCGACCTGTACGTCGGGTTCCTCACCAGGTATGTATGGGCGAGACATGGGGTTGACTTGTTCCTGTGACTCTAGGATCTGGTCAGCGTGGCGTCTCACGATGTTCTCCCCAACGTCCACTGTGTACATTAGTGGGCCCTGCCGTGTGCATATCGTTCCTGGCTGCCATTTTTCTGTTCGGTAGTCGCGGGTCAAGACTGGTTGCCCTACATTGAAGCTCCTTGTTGGCTTCTCATGGATGTGCTGGAATTGCTTACTCTCAACATCTCTTCGTACGTTTGGTCTGAGCAAATCCAGGTGAGATCTTAACCTTCGGTTAAAGAACATCATGGCCGGGGCCTGGTTGGTGACTGCATGTGTAGGCGAACAGGAAATTGTCCACCTTATGCTGCAGCGGAATGTTGTCATTGTACATAGCCTTTATTGCCTTCTTAAAGCTTTGTACGAACCTCTCAGCCAATCCATTTGTGGCTGGATAATACGGGGCGGATGTGTAATGCCTTACCCCATTCTTCTTCATAAACCTTCGGAACTCTTCGGACACAAACTGTGGTCCGTTATCAGAGCAAATCTGTTTTGGCAAGCCATTCCTGGCAAAAATGGTCCGTAGGACTGCAATCGTTTTCTCCATGGTGGTGGAGGACATTTTGATGACCTCAGGCCATTTCGAGTGCGCATCCACGGCTATTAAAAACATTGAGTCCATGAATGGACCAGCAAAATCAATATGCACCAGTTGCCATGGAGATGAGGGCCACTCCCATGGGTGTAGAGGGGCATGTGGTGATGCATTTTGGACTTTCTGGCATCCTGAGCAGCTCTTGGGCAGGTCCTCGATTTGTTTATCGATTCCCGGTGTAAGATTCGAAATTTTCCGGAATTCAATCACGCACCAAAACAGGGTTGATAAGACAGTTTATTGACCAAGAGAAAGCTTGTACAGAAAAACCTTTGATAAAAAGGGGCATACAAAATGGCCACCGGACCTCGTGATCAGTTTCTGGGACCATTTGATTTCTGTTACTGCAAGCCAGACAGGCTTGTGGATTGAGGACAGTAAGCCCGCGAAAGCCAGTATCGGGAAACTGAAACTCAGGGAACTGAGCATACATATTAATTGGATTCTAAGTACAAGACAGTTTCAGGTAACAGGATGGGGCCCATCAAGAAATGGGCGGACAATGGAATGAACACTTAAACCCATTTACTGTACAAAGGAAAGACCGTTTAACAGCCATCAAGGGCAATCTCCAGACCGATCAATATGCGAACCGAGTTACGGTGACAAAGTAAAAGACATTATCGGCCAGGAAGGCCAGTTAAGCTATCACCAGCTCCCGTTACAAGACAAAGCGCCCCTGCAGAGATTTCTGCCCGCCAAAAATATTACAAAGACTGGACTATGATTTGGCGGGAGATAAGACTATCCCAAAAAGGTATAACTATGGATTGAAAAGTCCATCAGAACGCTTAACACTTCAGAACTTCGTCAGGAGCTTCGGAACTCAAACGGTTCTTCTACGGTATGCTTCTTCTGGAATTCAAGCTTCACCTCGGGTTTTCATTTCTTCAACGCACCGGGACAGACTCTCCGGTTAAGACAGCAGTTCGGTTTCGGGACGTGGTCGATGTTCAGCCAGGCAAGGCTTGGCCATGACGAGAAGACGACGAGGGTGGCCCGGGTACTTTTGTCGGGAGATCATCGACGACCCAGGCCGAAGAAGAAGACACCCTCAGGAAAACCGACGATCCAGGCTGGAGAAAAGGGACATTCCGGGCCTAGCCCTCCAGGGCCTCAGCATACCATTCGACCAGGGATCGGTGACTGAGTCTCCCATGCATCCAGTTCTTCAACAACTTTCAACGGATTCAGTCATGACAAGCGCTCATCGAGGCTGTGTCCGCTGCCTCATCGCCTGAGAGAGAGAAAAACAAGCTGTGCCAGAAGTTTCCAAATCCACGTGACGACGGAAAGCTGTGCCAAAAGGGCTGCGAACCCCGTCTTTTGCGAATCTGAAAGTGGTGAGCATGATTCCGAGTTCCTCAAGTCGAAACTTAGTCTAGGTCTAAGGGAGGGGGTAAGGGTAATCGTAATGTGTTTCCCCTTTTTCGATGTGCCGTGTGTTCCCCATTTCCATAGAGTTAAGTTTATAGATATGTGTATGCTTGTAGTTACATTAATCTGTGCTTATGACATGTATTTCTTAATGCTGCAAACTGTTTAATAATAAAAGCATCCATTTCGTGCTATTCAACCTGGTCTATTGAGTTTTTCTCTGCACTACAGTTCCCTGCACCTAAGTCCAAGGTCATGAACCGTAGGGGAGAGTGGGTCGAACCACTCAAGGGTAATTATTGCACGAAGCCTGGTAGGAGACGAGAAGGAGCAAGAGAAACCCCCTACAGATATGGCGACCACGGCAGGACCTTGGCAGCAGGAATGTAGCGTGTTAGATCAAGGTTTGAATAAGCAAAATGTGATGGATGAGAGAATAGCGGATTATGTTTTTGGGAAGGTAAACCTTACAAAACAGTGGATATCTGACCTATTGAGAGATAGGCGCCCGCTAGACGCAGCCATCAAGTGGACAGAAAGTAAAGAGCATAAGAAATCGGTAGAAAAGGCGGTCTGGCTGATGTGTTACAAGAAGCAAGTCCAGCTTTTGGACCAGGTCGTTGTGGCACAGACAGCCCAGATCAAAGGGCTGCTTACAGAAGTAGAGGAAAAGGTTGCGGGAGGTCAGAAACTGATTCAATCGCTTAACGCGCTGAATCAGGAACGCCAATCCGTAACCAATCACCATGAGACCAAGATAGATTACTTGGAGTGTCAGGTCACTGAGGCCAAGATCAGTGAAGGAAGAATAAGAGACAGGTGTGCCCGCCTAGCTCAGCAGGTAAAGGCACAGGAGGAGAGTATTCTGGGAGCTAGAGCAGCGTACAAGATGGCCATCGAGGATAGGTCTGAGAACGCCGACCATAGCGCTTGCGAAAGGGAGCTAGAGGACCTGAGAATGGCCCTAGCAAAGGCAAACGGCTTGGTGTGTCTCATAAACCCACCAGCGAGCCATCTACAGTTAGCCAGGGAATCCAAAAGACCGATTCAACAGGAGGCAGTTAGGGTACCTGTGGTGTATGTGCCTTTAAGAGCAATTATGGTGTATGTGCCTTTAAGAGCCCCAGGTGTGCGTAATGCCGGTAATTGCCACTTGGGCTATATAAGCCTGTGTATTGTGTATATCCTTTAGAACCCCCCCCCCCAGACTTGCTTAGTAAATACCTATGAACCAACTCCTGTCTTCAGTGTCTTTATCTACACACGGACACTACAGTGGCGACGAAGTGGAAACGGACTTACCTGCAATTCGGCAGCACCTCAAGGACATCGATTCCTCCAGCGTCCAGAAGACTCAATGAAGTAAGAGAAACTGTGGTTTTACCAGCTGGCCAAGCTGGTGACAGGTACTGCGCTTATCCTTCCTGGGCATCAGGCTGGAGCTCCAGCGGCGGGCTCTACAGCTGAGACAGGCAGCGAAATAGGAGGCAAGCAATAACGGACTGGGAGGGTGCACTCGAGAGACGGCTGGTGCGGCAAGCAGGTCAGCGTTTAGACCTCCGTCGGGAACGAGTCTCCAACAGTGAATAAACGGAAACCACAGTAAAACAGCGTTGTTATCGGTAGCAGCGGCGGGAAAGCACGGGAAGCGCCATATCGTTGCTACAGAGAGAAAAAAAAGCGCGGGAAGCACCATATCTTTTCTGAAATGCCTAAATCTGGTAATATTGAGGCTTTTGATGGCGAAATTGAAGATTGGACCACATACGTGGAAAGAGTAGAGGTTTATTGCACTGCAAATGGAATAACAGATGAAAAAAAAGCTTCAGTACTTCTGAACTTAATGGGCGCGAAGACATACGGGCTGTTACGAAATTTAATCACTCCAGCCAAACCAAAGGACAAGACTTTTAAAGAAATTGTTGATACCCTGCAGGAGCATTTAAACCCAACACCACTGCTGATAGCGGAACGATTCAAGTTCTTCAAGAGAAATCAACACAAGAATGAAAGTAACGCTGATTACCTAAATGAATTAAGAAAGCTATCAAAGTACTGCCAATTCGGAGCAGGACTATCGGATTATCTTCGAGACAAATTTGTTTGCGGTCTCTTAAGTGAAGGAACACAAAAAAGACTGCTTTCTGAAAAAGATTTAACATTGGACAAAGCTTTCAGTATGGCTGTATCATACGAAGCAGCAGCAAAAGGAGCTGCAGAGATACAACAAGAGACACAGGACTTCGGCACCCATAAAATGACACAGGAGTTCGGAAGATGTTATCGCTGCGGCAGATCCACCCATAACCAGAGGGACTGCTGGTTCAAGGGCAAAGCATGCAGGCAATGTGGTAAGATTGGACACATTGCACGGGTATGCCAATCTGGACAAAATAAACCCACTGACAGAAAACAAAAAATCAATAAAGAAAAGTACAGGAAGGTACAAATGATGACGGACAATAGCTCCGAAGACCAGAATAGCGATAGCGACTCCGGAAACAAGAGACTAAGCTGTCTCAAATTACATAATGTACTTGACAAAGAGGATTACCAAACCATTTGGGTTACCCTCACAATAGCAGGGTCCCCAGTTAAAATGGAGCTAGATACAGGATCAGCTCTAACCGTAATAAATCGACGAGATTACGAGAGGCTATTTTCGCATATACCTCTAAAAGACACATCCATTATCTTAAAAACATATACGAGTCAGAAAGTCTACCCTAAAGGAAAAATAAGGGTGCCTGTGGTATACAACGGCAAAGAAATACAAAAGTTGTATTTATACATTCTACAAGATGGTGGTCCACCGTTGTTGGGACGTGAATGGATAAGGAAGATACGTTTAGGCTGGCACTCCATTCAGGCACTGACGGTGACCAGTAAGGAAAAAACAATGATGACATCATACCTGAACGATTAAAAGACATCTTGGCCAACGCCAAAGAAGTGTTTCAAGAGAAACTAGGAACCTTGAAAGGCATCACCGCCTCAATAAAAGTGGAAGATACAGCAATTCCAAAATTTTTTAAGGCAATACGTCCGGCAGTCGAGGCAGAGCTGAAGAATTTGGAAAAGGCAGGCGTATTATCCAAAATAGATTGGAGCGAATGGGCAACACCCATCGTTCCAGTCATGAAAAAAACATTGAAAAATAACTCTGAGGAACAGAAAAAAATTCGCATCTGTGGGGACTTTAAGGTGACTGTAAACCCAGTCCTTCACACGGTACAGTATCCTCTTCCGAGGATAGAAGATATTTTCGCCTCACTATCCGGAGGGAAACGTTTCACAAAAGTTGACTTGGCACAGGCATATCTACAGATGGAGGTTGAGGAGACCTCTAAAAAGTATCTCACAATAAACACACACAAAGGCCTGTACCAGTACAATCGACTGGTTTTTGGAATAGCATCAGCTCCAGCTATCTGGCAAAGAGCTATGGAGCAAGTCCTGCAAGGGATTCCGGGGACTCAATGCTACCTAGACGACATCCTTATAACAGGAGAAAACGACAACGAGCACCTTGCCAATTTGGAGCAGGTGCTCACTAGGCTGAAAGAACGGGGCCTACGAGCAAATCGCCCCAAGTGCGGATTTTTCCAAAATCAGATATCATATTGTGGCCACATAATTAATAAGGAAGGGTTGCATAAGTCACCTGAAAAAATTGAAGCAGTTATAAAAGCCCCAGCACCTGAAAATGTTTCACAATTAAGGTCATTCCTGGGATTAATAAATTACTATCATAAATTTTTACCGAACTTATCAACTATTCTACACCCTCTTAATGATCTTCTACAGACAGGAGTGATTTGGAAATGGAACGAAGACTGTAAACGTGCCTTCCATAAATGTAAAGACTTAATCACATCCGAGAAAATTTTGGCACATTACAACCCATCGCTACCAATCAGATTGGCATGCGATGCATCCCCTTACGGCATAGGAGCGGTATTGTCCCATAGATTCCCTGATGGCTCGGAACGGCCGATAGCTTTTGCGTCACGCTCATTGAACTCAGCTGAGCGTAACTATGCCCAGATAGACAGGGAAGCACTCAGCCTGGTATGGGGAGTGAAGAAATTCAACCATTACCTACACGGACAAAAATTTACCTTGCTGACTGACCATCAACCCCTCATCTCCATATTCAACCCTAAAAAAGGTGTCCCCATTATGACGGCACAAAGACTACAGAGGTGGTCCCTTTTTCTAGGGGCACACCAATACAACATTGAATACAAAGTGTCAAAACAGCATGGGAATGCTGACGGTTTATCACGCCTACCGTTGCCAACGATAGAAGAGGCACCTACAGTAGACCCAGTAGAGATATTCCACTCTACCATAGTGGAATGTCTACCGGTGAAAAATTCTGCCATTGAAAGGGAGACAAGAAATGACCCTACTCTCTCACGGGTCTACGATTTAACAGTGAAGGGATGGCCAGCACATGGTGAACCACTGTTGCCAGCATTCTCGCAAAGAAGAGAACAGCTGTCAGTGTGCCGAGGAACCTTGATGTGTGGATCCAGAGTGGTGATTCCACCCAAACTCCAGGATAAAGTGCTAAAGGAGCTTCATGAGGGGCATCTGGGTGGAGTGAAAATGAAGAACCTAGCTAGGGCGTTTGTATGGTGGCCAGGTATCGATGGAGACATCGAAGACATGACCAAGAGCTGCCTAGGATGCCAGAAGGTCCAAAATGCTCCGCCACAGGCCCCTCTACATCCATGGGAGTGGCCCTCATCTCCCTGGCAAAGGGTGCACATCGACTTTGCTGGTCCATTTATGGACTCAATGTTCTTAATCGCCGTTGATGCACACTCCAAGTGGCCGGAGGTAATAAAGATGTCCTCCACCACCACGGAAAAAACCATCACAGTATTAAGGACCATATTTGCCAGGAATGGGCTGCCGGAGCAGATATGTTCTGATAATGGACCGCAATTTGTGTCCGAAGAATTCAGAAAGTTCTTAAAGAACAATGGGGTAAAGCACTACACGTCCGCCCCATACCATCCCGCCACCAATGGATTGGCTGAAAGGTTTGTCCAGGCCTTCAAGAAGGCCATCAAGGCCATGGGTAATGAAGACATAAAACTTCAGCACAAGGTGGATAACTTCTTATTTGCATATAGGAATGCAACGCATATGGTTACTAACCAAACTCCCGCCATTATGTTCTACAATAGAAACCTAAGATGCCGGCTGGATTTGGTCAAGCCCAACATCCGAAGGGACGTGGAGAACCGGCAGTTTCAGGGCATGAATGAAAGGCCAACTAGGGCCTTCCAGATAGGCCAACCGGTTTTGGCCCGGGACTACCGTACCGAGAAATGGCAGCCTGGAACTATCTGCACATGATTAGGACCACTGATGTATACCGTGGACATTGGAGACAGCATAATAAGGCGCCATGCTGACCAAATCATCAAGTCATCCGAAAAGGGACAACCTACACCACCACTCTATACATCTAACGATGAAGTAGAGATACCCATATCTACCTCCGATCCGGTGATACTGGAGCCCGATGAACCCGACACTGGCCTTCAAGCCGAATCAGCCTTGCCAGAAGAACCTACTACACCACCAGAAACTACTACACCCCCGAGGCGTTATCCGGACCGAGTCAGGAAGCCTCCTGAGAGACTAACTTATAATTAATTAATACAGCAATGTATATTATTTTGCATATAACATGTAATTAATAATTACTTAAAATATGATGTACTAGTTAGCTAGAAGGGGAGGAATTGTGGTGTATGTGCCTTTAAGAGCAATTATGGTGTATGTGCCTTTAAGAGCCCCAGGTGTGCGTAATGCCGGTAATTGCCACTTGGGCTATATAAGCCTGTGTATTGTGTATATCCTTTAGAAACCCCCCCCCCCCACCAGACTTGCTTAGTAAATACCTATGAACCAACTCCTGTCTTCAGTGTCTTTATCTACACACGGTGTGGTAAACCACTGTCATACCTGTCTGTGTCTGTATGTGTATTCCACTAGGTACAGGTCTGGACATGCCTCGGCTGACTCCTCCCACTATTCCAGGTATATAAGTGACTACCTCCCAGTCCCTTAGTATTCTGGACGGGTCGACCACTCGAGACAAGACCTTCATTCTTTAGTTAATAAAAGCCTGATTGTTACTCGCTCAACTTCAGTCTTTTGAGTAATTGATGGCGCATCAATTTTATTAACTAAATTTTTTATAATGGAGAAGATCCTCACACCAGCATGCCTGGACCTGGACAGTCGGGAAGCGGACGCTTCCACCAAGTTTGCTCACTGGCTTACGTGCTTCGAGACATTCCTGACTGCCTCCACTGCGGTCGAAACGGATGCGGACAAACTGTCTGTCCTGATCTCCAAGGTGAACCACCGAGTGTACTCAGTCATCCGGGATGCGACCTCGTACACAGCCGCCCTCCAGCTCCTCAAGACCCAGTACACGCGCCCTGTGAACGAAGTATACGCTAGGCACCTTCTGGGGAGTCGCAAGCAACAACCTGGGGAATCGACTGAGGAATACCTCCAAGCACTGTCCGTGCTTGGCCGGGCCTGTGGGTGTAAGGCGGTAACGCCCACTAAGTACACGGAGGAACTGATCCGGGATGCCTTCGTAGCGGGCCACAGGTCCAACTACACCCGACAGCGACTGCTGGAGCAGAGTGACCTCACCCTCGACAAAGCCTCCGACATCGCACTAACGCTGGACGCAGCCTTCCGGGGCATGGATGCCTACTCCTCTGCACCGTGGACGCCGCGGGGAACGACAACCTGGGACACGGTAGGACAGCCCCATAGCACCGTGCCACCCCAGCCACAGCCCAACAACGGCCCAACTACCGCAGCAGTGTCCCAAAGCCAGACAGCAGTATCCCAAGGCCAGAAATGCTACTTCTGTGGCCAGGCCAAACACCCCAGAGCGCGCTGCCCGGCGAAGAATGCAACCTGCTCGGGCTGCGGGAAAAAGGGACACTACGCCAGCGTCTGCAAGGCCAAAGCCACCCCGAACGCCAGCAGCGCCGCGTGTGGGCCGTGCGAGCCGCCATCTTGGGCCTCCCCAGCCATGTGCGAACCACCGCAGCAGCAGCCATCTTGGACGACTCCAGCCACATGGGAATCATGGGCGCCGCCATCTTGGACACCAGCCGGGACGCAGCAGACCGCCAACCCCCACCCATCTGATACTCGCAGCGACACACCGACCCCTACGCTGGCCTCTGTGACGCTGGACCAAACGAGACCGCACCAGTTAGCTCGGTCCAAAATGGACGTTAAGGTAAACGGCCATGCAATAAACTGCCTTTTTGACTCCGGGAGCACAGAGAGCTTCATCCACCCCGACACGGTGCGGCGTTGCTCTCTCCCAGTCCTGCCTGCGCACCAGCGGATTTCTATGGCCTCCGAGTCCCAGTCAGCGGACATTGGCGGCTACTGCGTGGTGACACTAGTAGTAGACGGGACTGTGTTCAATAATTTTAAACTCCTGGTCCTGCCCGACCTCTGCGCTGCCGTTCTACTGGGGTTGGATTTCCAGTGCCACCTCAAAAGCGTTACGATGGCGTACGGTGGCCCCCTCCCCCCACTCACAGTCCGCAGCCAGCAGCCTCCAAATTGCCCGCCGCGCACTAGATGCAACCTCTCCACACTCAGAGTCCCACCCCCCCCACTGTTTGCTAACCTCACCCCTGACTGTAAGCCCATCGCCACAAAGAGCAGGCGATACAGTGCCGGGGACAGGGTTTTCATCAAAACCGAAGTGGAACGGCTCCTGAAGGAGGGGATTATTGAGGGCAGCTCCAGCCCCTGGCGAGCCCAGGTTGTGGTCGTTAAGACCGGCGAGAAACAACGCCTGGTCATCGACTACAGCCAAACAATAAACCGCTACACCCTGCTGGACGCCTACCCACTCCCCCGCATAGCTGACATGGTCAACCAGATCGCGCAGTACCGCGTCTTTTCGACCATTGACCTGAAATCAGCGTACCACCAGCTCCCCATCAGCCCTGAAGACCGCCAGTATACTGCTTTTGAGGCAAACGGCCGCCTCTATCACTTCCTTAGGGTTCCCTTCGGCGTTACCAACGGGGTCTCCGTCTTCCAAAGGGAGATGGACCGGATGGTCGATCAAAACGAGCTGCAGGCCACTTTCCCTTACCTAGATAATGTGACCATCTGCGGCCATGACTTGCAGGACCATGACGCAAACCTCGAGAAATTCCTCCGCACCGCCCAACTCCTGAACCTGACATATAACAAGGAGAAGTGCATATTCCGCACAGACCGCCTCGCCATCCTTGGCTGTGTTGTAGAACACGGGGTCATCGGTCCCGACCCGGACCGGATGCGTCCCCTTATGGAACTCCCACTGCCCCACTGCCTAAAAGCTCTGAAGAGGTGCCTAGGGTTTTTTTCCTACTACGCTCAGTGGGTCCCCTACTATGCAGACAAAGCCCGTCCGCTGATCAAGTCCACCTCTTTTCCCGTGACGGCAGAGGCCCGCTTAGCCTTCCACCGTATCAAGGAAGACATTGCCAAAGCCACCATGCACGCAGTGGACGAATCCATCCCCTTCCAGGTGGAAAGCGATGCGTCCGACTTCGCTCTGGCCGCCACCCTTAATCAGGCGGGGAGACCTGTGGCATTCTTCTCACGAACCCTCCAGGGCCCGGAGACCAGACACTCCGCGGTCGAGAAGGAGGCCCAGGCTATCGTGGAGGCTGTGCGTCATTGGAGGCACTACCTGGCCGGAAAACGATTTACCCTGCTCACTGACCAGCGTTCAGTTGCTTTTATGTTCAACAACAAGCAGAGGGGCAAAATCAAAAATGACAAGATCTTGAGGTGGAGAATCGAACTTTCCACCTACAATTACGAGATCTTGTACCGGCCTGGGAAGCTCAATGAACCCCCAGATGCCCTATCGCGTGGCACCTGCGCCAGCGCGCAGATCGATAGGCTGAGGGCCCTCCACAATGACCTCTGCCACCCGGGGGTCACCAGGTTCTTCCACTTCATCAAGGCCCGCAACCTGCCTTACTCCATTGAGGAGGTCAGGACCATGACCAAGAACTGCCAAGTCTGCGCTGAGTGCAAACCGCACTTTTATAGACCAGACAGAGCCCACCTGATAAAAGCCACTCGCCCTTTCGAACGCCTGAGCGTCGATTTTAAAGGGCCTCTCCCCTCCTCCGACCGCAATGTGTACTTCCTCAACATCATTGACGAGTACTCCCGGTTCCCGTTCGCTTTCCCCTGCCCGGACATGACCAGTGCCACGGTCATTAAATGTCTGAACAGCCTCTTCACCCTGTTCGGTTTCCCCAGCTATATCCATAGCGACCGGGGCTCATCGTTTATGAGCGACGAACTCCGCCAGTACCTGCTCGCTAGGGGTATTGCCACAAGCAGGACCACCAGTTACAACCCCCGGGGGAACGGACAGGTGGAAAGAGAGAATGCAACTGTTTGGAAGGCTGCCCTACTAGCCTTAAAGTCTAGGGGCCTTCCGACCTCCCGCTGGCAGGAGGTGCTCCCCGATGCGCTCCACTCGATTCGGTCACTTCTCTGCACTGCCACCAATGCCACCCCTCACGAGAAAATGTTTGTCTTCCCAAGGAAGTCCACATCGGGGACATCGTTACCGCCATGGCTGACGTCCCCAGGGCCGGTACTACTGAGAAGACACGTGAGGGCCAATAAAACGGACCCCCTGGTCGAGAGGGTCGACCTCCTCCACGCCAACCCCCAGTACGCTTACATTGCGTACCCGGACGGGCGGGAGGACACAGTCTCCATACGAGACCTCGCACCCTCGGGGACCGCTGTAACCCACTACCCATTACCACCCCCCCCCACGACCCGATATCCAACCCCAGCAGCCGGCTCGCCTTGGACCGTCACCCATGAGGACTACACTCCAGGGCCCCAGCCTACACGGGACGCGACGCCGGAAGCTCCACCACCCCTGCCGTCGCCACGTCGATCACAGCGGCAGACAAGACCTCCAGAGAGACTCCAATACACGAACTTTTAAATACACTTCACCCCGCCGGACTCATTTTTAAACAAGGGGTGAATGTGGTAAACCACTGTCATACCTGTCTGTGTCTGTATGTGTATTCCACTAGGTACAGGTCTGGACATGCCTCGGCTGACTCCTCCCACTATTCCAGGTATATAAGTGACTACCTCCCAGTCCCTTAGTATTCTGGACGGGTCGACCACTCGAGACAAGACCTTCATTCTTTAGTTAATAAAAGCCTGATTGTTACTCGCTCAACTTCAGTCTTTTGAGTAATTGATGGCGCATCACACGGACACTACAGTACCAAACCCCGAGCCCTCAGCACCTCCCGCCTATACCGAGTCTTGGACTCCGGGGGAGGAAACGGAGAAGTCAGACACAGAGGTTCTTGAGGTAGAGCAACACCAGGTAGTAGAGTCGGGGCCGGCGCCGATGTGTCCAACTCGACACCGGAGGCTCGGTCCGAACGAAGACAATGGCGATGACGGACCCCTCGTGAATCAGATCGTAATGCCCCACAGCGCACAACAGCTGAGGGCAATGATAAGTCACATCCCAAAACTCTCCGAGTCAGGAGATCCCTCCGTCCATTTTAGGGACGTGGAGCAAACTGCAGCAGTTAATGAGTGCGACGGGGCTGAACAGTCCAAAATGCTGCTGTTCTCCCTGGACAGCTCGCTCCTCCAGTGTCTCCCTGACGAGAGCAAAAGAGGGCGAAAGACGTACGAGGAGATACGAGATGAGATCCTAGAGATTATAGGGGAGGGTGATGGAACTCCGTTCCTCCGATTGGAAAGGACGGTACAGCTAGAGGGAGAACCCCCATGGGTTTTCGCCGGAAGGTTGTGGCCAGTGTACCGGCGCAGCTGCCCGGGACGACTGGACCGGAACGCGCTTAATGATGACCAAAGGGCTCATTGGCTCCGGTGTCTGGTCGCCAATTGCTTACCGCCGGTGAGGGAGCAGGCCAAAGCATGGTTTGACCCCACTAACCCTCGCTCCACGGAGGACGTAGTACTTGATCAGCTCACGATAAGTTACAGGAACAACAAGAGTAGGGATGTGCCTTCCTCAAAGGGAAAGGTGCATGAGGCGAGGCCTGCAGCTCCTGCTAAAAAGGAATGGCATCAGGAGTGGAATCGCGCCCCCCAAGCCAAGAGCAGTTGTTACGGGTGTGGAAAGGAGGGTCATTGGCGCCGAGACTGTAAAAATCCCTGGAGGGATTTAAAGGGAAAAACTTCCCCAGCCCCAGCCCAAACGCCCGTCCGGGAGAAGGGAGCCGATGTGTCGATCCATCCCGATACGATCGAGTCGGTTTTAGAGGCAATGTGGTCTCTAGTGACATCGCAAGGGAAGGTGGCAGTCGTCAGCAGCCCTGTTGCTTCCCCAACCCCAACCGAAGCGCCCAAATGACTGAAGCCCGCGCAGCCCGTCTACCTGTGTCCACTCCGCTATGACGTGTGGAGAAGACCCGTTGTGGAGATGGAGCTGGAGAAGGAAAAGGGTAGTTACCTGTTGGATACGGGAGCATCATGTACCGTGATCCACACAGCTAAGCCTTTTGCCTCACCTCTATCTACCCAGGCTCCATTCTCAGTAGCGGGTTTCACAGGCAGAGAACAGGCTGACGCGTACTCCATCCAGCTCTCCATTCATTTGGGAGCACGCCACACCACATGGACGTGCATCCTATTGAAGTGGAATGAGGGGGGTGGGAAAGGCATCCTCGGGGCTGATTTCTTGGTGGAACACGGGATCCTCGTGGACCTTAGAAATCACTGTCTCTGGGGAGCCGAGAATGGGTTGGGCAAGGTAGTTGTAATCCCAGGAAGAGGAGAAAAGCGGACCCTGTGCACCATGAAGCCGTCAGGGGGTTACGACCTCGAGCTTCTGGTCGCGGGCATCCCAACGGACTTGCAAGCGTGTGTGTCGGAAAACCTGACCGCGTTTGCAACCCACAAGCACGACTGTGGGAGGGTCACCGGGTTTGAGGTCAGCATAGATGGGGACCCCATGATCCGACCCCAAAAACAAAATAACTTCCCCAAGGAGGCATGGAGACAGCAATATCTTCCTTGGTGCAGCAGGGCGTGTTGAGACCAATAGCCACTCACGTGAACTCCCCATTATGGCCGGTAAAGAAGCCGGACAATTCGTGGAGGGCCACGGTGGACTATAGAGTCCTCAACAGTAACATCCCAGCCTGCGCGCCCACGGTAGCAGCAGTTGCCAACCTAATAGGGAGTATTCCAGCATCCGCGACCACGTTCACGGTGCTGGATATCTCAAACGATTTCTGGTCCATTCCACTGCGGCGGGAAGATCAGTACAAGTTTGCCTTTACTTTTAAAGGACAACAGTACACCTGGAACTGCTTGCCACAGGGTTTTCACAACAGCCCCAGCATTTTCCATCAATGCATGCGGGAAGTTTAAAAGAATTTAGCCAGCCCAATCAGATAGTGCAGTATGTGGACGACTTACTCCTGTTCATGGACTCAAGGGAGGAGCACGGCCCACTATTAGCCGAATTATTGGAGCTGCTGGAAAGGAAGGGTTTTAAAGTAAACCCAAAGAAAGCACAAATCGGCCAGCAGGAGGTGAAATTCCTGGGGCTGGCCATCCGCGCTGGAGAAAGAGCCATAGATAAGGCTAGACGGGAATCGGTGCAAGATCTACCGATCCCTAACACAGTAACGGGTGTAAGGTCCTTTTTGGGGTTGACCGGGTACTGCAGGGATTTCATCGAGGACTATGCAGCCACAGCAGCCCCGCTACTCCGACTCTTACACAAGGGAGTCGAGTGGTCTTGGGATGAGGGGTGTCAGGCAGCATTCGAGAAGTTGAAAAGGGATCTGCAGACCGCGCCAGCCCTAGGGGCCATAGATGGGGGGGAGGGGTTTTTCCTGGAGGTAGCTGCTAGTGGGGACAGCCTGAATGCCATGCTGCTCCAGGAGCGACACGGCAGGCTGAGACCAGTAGTCTATTCCTCCAGAGTACTCACGGATGTGGAGAGGAGTTTTTCCAATTGCGAACGGCACCTCCTGGCCACGCATTGGGCTGTGAACAGATCAGTGATCTTCACAGGAACCTCTCCCATCACTCTCCTCACCCATCACACCCCACAAAGATGCTTCTGGATGGAAGGATTAAGGCTGGGACCGTAAACAGCGCTCGGGTTGCGCGCTGGACCCTCCTCTTTTCCCAGATGGATCTCAAAGTTAAAGGTCTCTGCGAGCCAAAGCTCGCAGCCAACATGGTATATCCCGGAACAGCCCATTGGTGTTCCGTCGAAGGGGTATGGGAGGTTTACATAGGTTTACGGGCCGGGATACACCCCACAGGCCGCGAGATCTATGTAGACGGTTCCAGTACGGTATCTGCTGGCGAACGACTCACAGGGTGTGGAGTTTATGACCCTACAGCAGACATTGCCTTGGCAATTAAGCTCCCCAGCACTATGAGCGCACAGCAAGCTGAACTGTCCGCGGTGGCGTACGTGGTTACCCACCCCGAGATCTTCCCAACCCCATACACGATTTGCTCGGACAGCATGTCCACGTGCAATTCGGGTACGGAATACCTCGCCATCTGGTCCCGCCGCGGATATACCTCCGCGGACGGGCGGCCTTTAACAGTTAAGCCCTTGCTGGAAAAGATCCTGGCAGCTGTAGGGGAGGAAGGGGAGGTGTTCATCCACAAGGTGAAGGCTCATTCCACCACAGAACCCCGCAGTCAGGGCAACCAGCAGGCGGATGCGCTAGCCAGGGAGGGTGCCCGCAACGGCATTTTCTGGGACCCCTATGGACCCGGACCCATGGCAGCGATCCGAGATAGGGAGGGAACTCCAGGGAACACAGGGGTGACACTACCCCTAGACCTAAAAACCGTCCAGACCCTGGATCCCGCCCTAAAAACAGTCCTCAAAGCCATTACTGAGGGCAAGCAGGTAGAGGGTCCGTACAGTACGGCAGCCCTCGCAGTCAAGGAGGCATGCTGTTCCGAGAGGAACAGTGGGTTGTGCCGCAGCAGCACCGGAGGGAATTCCTTCAACTGGCCCATGAGGGTCCAGGGGCAGGACACCCCGGGCCTGAGGTTACCTGGCAACGGGTAGAGCAGGCGAGATGGTGGCTGGGACTTAGAGACGATGTCCGCGAGTTCTGTGCGAGCTGTCTTGTGTGCGCTGCAAATAACCCAGACCCCCAGAAAAGGAAGGTGCCCATGGGCACATCAGGAGGGTAGAGGGACCATGGCAGTCAATTCAGGTCGGCTACATAGGGCCCCTGCCCGCCGCCCAAGGCGGCTATAAGTATTGCCTTGCCCTGGTGGATGTGTTCACCAAATGGGTAGAAGCTTTCCCGTGCAGAACAGCTACGGCGCTGGGTACTGCTAGATCTTGATCCGGGAAGTGTTCTCACGGTGGGGGCTCCCCCGTTTTGTTGAGTCCGACCAAGGGAGTCAGTTCACCGGTCAAGTGATGCAGAACACCCTCATGCTCTTGGGCATTGAAGGAAAGTGGCACGTAGCGTACAATCCCCAGTCATCCGGGATTGTTGAACGCATGAACCGGACCCTCAAGGAAAAGCTGAGGAAAGAGACAATGGGCTCGCCCCAGAAATGGGCGGAGATCCTGCCTCTAGTCCTCATGGGGATCCGGGCCAGCCAGTCCAAAAGTACGGGGTACTCCCCGCACGAATTAATGACTGGAAGGATCATGCGAATACCCACCCATGTACTAGCCCCGGTGCTCACTGAGGGCCAGCTCCAAGAGGTAAAGCGAGACAAGTTCGTCCAAACCCTTTTGGAGCGCCTGAAACAGATTTATGGGCAGACGGCTGGGAACATGGGGAGACAGCATCAGGGAAATCGACTGTTGCTGGAACCTCGTGAGCAACAAGAGTGGGAAGTCGGAAACCAGGTCATGGTTAGGAACTATGCCCGGGTGGGGAGTTTTGAACCACTGTACATGGGGCCTTACAGCATTGTAGACAAGGCCAGCCCCATGGTTTATGCAGTGAAGGTGCCCCGACGTACTAAATGGTTTCACATTAACCAGTGCAAACTGTTTAAGTCGGGTGCACAAGGGCCAACAACAGTGGCCAGGTCTGAGGACAAAAATCCTCAGCCTGCGACAGAGTCACAGATCACACAGGCTGGAACAGTGGCCTGCATGAAGGGAGGAGTCATCCCATTGGAGTGGGAGGTCTCCCCTCTGATTTGGGATTCGGACGAGGAGGAGCCCGAACGGCTCGGCCCCGCCCTTGACCCGATCACGGAGGAGGATGAGTCAGAGGACGCAGATCCCGCCCTCGACTCAAGCTTAGGGGAGGTAGGGATTGGGGGCGGAGACTCACTACCTTTAGGGACAGGTGAGGTGGAGTCGGACACCACAGATTCCGGCCCCGGGGGGGCGGAGCCTGAGGGAAGGGAGCCGGAGCCGGCAACTGTGGTGGAACCACAGGCTGTGACGGTGAAAGTCCCAACCCCCGGTCCGTCAGCCCTGGGAGCCTCACCCAAGGCAGCCCCTCGTAGGTCGACTCGAACGCCCCAGCCCAGAAAGCAATGGCCAAATTCTCCCTATTTTCCCCAACCTCGGTCCAGAGCAGCCCAAGAAAGGCACGATTCCCGTTCAGCAGCGACAGGCTGCGGGGGATCAAAGCCGAAGGTCAGTGCAGCCCCGCCACAGGGAGCGGCACGCTGCAGCCCTCACAGGAATTAAGTAGGCCGCCCGGAGGAGGGTGGCTCTGTACATAGGTTTAGGTAATGATGAGTTAAGTTAGGTAATTGTAATGATAGTTTAAGGTGTGTAAAGTTTAAGATGATGGGGATGTTTAAAAGGTAGTTTTCGGAGTCTGCCCAGAATGTGTGGTTGTTTGGAAGCGGGGTCAGGGGACCCCAGCGTCCGTTTAATTAAGCCAGCACCTATTGGGCGCCTGGCTACATCATCTTATCGATTACAGAAACCAGAGATATGGTGGAGAGGATTCTCGTGATACTCGCGCCGATCGGGTGCGGGCTGGCCTACCGGGACCGCACCAAGGACGTCATCGTGTTCGGATGTTCCGGGGACACAGCCCCCATCGCGACGGATGGGACGGGGAAGCGAGAGGTTGAGGAAACCGCCAAATACTTCCACCAAGGGAGATGGCCAGGTTGGCTGGGAACGAATTCTACGGAATTGTGGTAAACCACTGTTATAGTTATCACTGTATATTGTTCTCACTGTTCTCACTGTCACATCACTACACGAGGTCGCCTCTTGTCGCACTGTTATACCTGGGCTGACCACCTCCGACTCCGCCCATTACCTGCCCAGGTATAAAGGTAGCTGACTGGCTAGTATTCCTCCCTGTTGGATCGGATCACCCACGAGGGTGGGCTCTGTTATTTAGCCAATAAAAACCTTCAGTTACGTTCTTAACTCGTCGCCTTTTATTGGACTAATTGATAGGCATATCAATTTTATTGACTAAATTTTAAAGATGTCTGATAATGAACAGCAACAGCAAGGAGCTCACCCAGCAGCACAGCAACAGCAGCCTCCAGACAACGGGCCACACCAGCCGGCTTGGCTGCAAGCCTTGAAACCACCATACCTGGATCTAAACCCACAGGCACCAAACTCAGCCAACGACTTCAAACACTGGCTGGACTGCTTCGAATCGTACCTGGAGGAAGCCGTCGTCCCTCAGAGATCCAAACTAAGAGTCCTGAAAGCCCAAGCGAGCCCGAGAGTATATACACTCATCCAGGACATGACTACGTACGACGACGCCATCAACCTACTGAAACAGCAGTACCGGAGCCCGGTAAACTACATGTACACTAGGCATCTCTTAAGATCTCGCCAGCAACAGCCAGGAGAATCGATAGCTGAATTTTCACGAGCGCTGAGACAACTCGGCAGGAACTGTGACTTTAAAGCGGTGACGGCTACTGCGAACATGGAAGACAATGTCCGCGACGCCTTGGTGAGAGGCCTACGTTCCGACTACACACGGCAAAGACTGCTTGAAGCTAAGGACATAGACCTGGACAAGGCCGAAGCCCTCGCCCTCACCCTAGAGGCCACCCAGCAAGACCAGGAAGCGTTTGCCAGGTACTATTCGCGACCCTGGGACTCGGGCCCGACCCCCACCCCACCACCCTTCACAGCGCTGCCCCCGGGACCTACCTCAGCGTCTGCATCACGGATCCGACCGGGCCCGCTAGCCCCGGTACCGGCCCCGACATCAGGCAACCCCGATCGGGCCGCTGGCTGCTTCTTTTGCGGCCAGGAGAAGCATCCGAGGTCGCGCTGCCCAGCCAAAAACTCGACCTGCAAAACCTGCCTCAAGAAAGGCCACTTCTCCAAGGCCTGCAGAAGCAAATCCTCAGAAGCCAGCAGTGCCTCATGCGAACCCTGGGGGCGGCCATCTTTGTGCAGGGCAGCCGAAGCCTGCAGAGCCTCATGGGAAAACCAGGGGCGGCCATCTTTGTGCGGGGCAGCCGAAGCCTGCAGAGCCTCATGGGAAAACCAGGGGCGGCCATCTTTGTGCGGGGCAGCCGAAGCCTGCAGAGCCTCATGGGAACAGCAGGGGCGGCCATCTTTGTGCGGGGCAAACGATTTAAACAGAGCCTCATGTGAACTACGGGGGCCGCCATCTTCGCCGCCATCTTGTCATGACAACGACGCGCTCATCTACACCCTAGCTTCCGTGACCCTGGATCAAGCCCGCCCGCACCACCTGGCCAGCTCAATGATGGACATCAAAGTCAACGGCCACGCCACGACCTGCCTGTTCGACAGCGGAAGCACGGAGAGCTTCATCCACCCAGACACGGTGAGCCACTACTCCCTCCCCGTCCTGCCAACGCGCAGCCGCATCTCGATGGCATCGAGGTCGCACGCCACAGACATCAGCGGCTACTGTGTCGTGACATTGTCGGTTAAAGGGACAGAGTATAAAAATTTTAAACTCCTCGTACTCCCCCAGCTGTGCGCTGCCGTCATACTAGGGCTGGACTTCCAATCCCACCTCCAAAGTGTAACCCTAGCATACGGTGGACCCCTCCCCCCACTCACAGTCGACAACCAGCGAAAGTTAAACCGCCCACCGCGTAACACCTGCAGCCTATCCACCCTCAAGGTACCGCCACCTTCCCTGTTCGCTAACCTCACCCCCGACTGCAAACCTGTCGCTACTAAGAGCAGGCGGTACAGCGCTGGGGACAGAGCCTTCATTAGCTCTGAGGTGCAGCGACTCCTGAAAGAGGGCATTATTGAGGGGAGCAGCAGCCCCTGGCGTGCCCAGGTGGTGGTAGTCAAGACCGGCGACAAAAATCGCCTGGTTATCGACTACAGCCAGACCATAAACAGATACACCCAGCTGGACGCATACCCCCTCCCCCGCATATCGGACATGGTCAATGAGATTGCACAATACCGCGTATTCTCGACCATCGACCTCAAGTCGGCCTACCACCAACTCCCCATCAGCCCGGAGGACAGCCAGTACACCGCCTTCGAGGCGAATGGCCGCCTCTACCAATTCCTTAGGGTCCCCTTTGGTGTCACCAACGGGGTCTCGGTTTTCCAACGGGAGATGGACCGGATGGTTGACCAGAACGGACTACAGGCCACTTTCCCCTATCTCGATAACGTCACCATCTGCGGCCGCAACCGGCAGGACCATGACGTGAATCTGGAGAAATTCCTCCGTACGGCCCAACGGCTGAACCTCACCTACAATAAGGAGAAATGCGTGTTTAACACAGCGCGCCTTGCCATCCTTGGCTGTGTAGTAGAGAACGGAGTCATCGGCCCCGACCCCGAAAGAATGCGCCCCCTCATGGAGCTACCCCTCCCCCACTGTCCAAAAGCACTTAGGAGAACCCTGGGGCTTTTCGCCTACTATGCCCAATGGGTACCCAATTATGCGGACAAAGCCAGACCCCTCCTGAAAACCACATCCTTCCCCCTCACGGAAGAGGCGTGCGCGGCCTTCTCCCTCATTAAGGGAGACATAGCCAAGGCCACAATGCACGCAGTGGATGAGTCAATCCCCTTCCAAGTGGAGAGCGATGCATCCGACTTCGCCCTAGCCGCTACCCTTAACCAGGAGGGTAGGCCGGTAGCCTTCTTCTCAAGGACCCTACAGGGCCCCGAGACCCGACACTCGTCGGTCGAGAAGGAAGCCCAGGCAATTGTGGAGGCAGTACGGCGCTGGAGGCACTACTTGGCAGGCAAACGATTTACCCTCCTCACCGACCAACGCTCGGTTGCCTTCATGTTTAATAACAAGCTGAGGGGCAAGATCAAGAACGACAAAATCTTGAGGTGGAGAATCGAGCTTTCCACCTATGATTATGAGATCTTGTACCGGCCCGGTAAACTGAACGACCCCCCTGATGCTCTTTCACGCATTACATGCGCCAGCGCGCAAAGTGATAGACTTCAGACCCTCCACAATGACCTCTGCCACCCCGGAGTCACCAGACTCTACCATTTCATTAAGGCCCGCAACCTGCCATACTCCATCGAGGAGGTCAGGACCATGACCAGGAACTGCCAGATCTGTGCTGAGTGCAAACCGCACTTCTATAAGCCGGACAGAGCAAGCCTGATCAAGGCCACCCGCCCCTTCGAGCGTCTGAGCATCGACTTCAAGGGGCCCCTACCGTCATCCGACCGCAATGTGTACTTCCTCAACATCGTTGATGAGTACTCCCGTTTCCCCTTTGCCTTCCCCTGCCCAGACATGACCAGTAACACGGTCATTAAATGCCTGAACAAACTCTTCGCCTTGTTCGGGTTCCCGAACTATATACATAGTGACCGGGGCGCCTCCTTCATGAGCGAGGAACTCCGTCAGTTCCTATTGGAGAGGGGTATTGCAGCAAGCAGGACCACCAGCTACAACCCCCGAGGGAACGGCCAGGTGGAAAGAGAGAACGCGACGGTATGGAAGGCCACCCTCTTAGCCTTAAAGTCTAAGGGCCTCCCAACCTCCCGCTGGCAAGAGGTCCTCCCGATTGCGCTGCACTCCATCTGGTCACTACTTTGCACTGCCATTAACACCACCCCCCATGCCCGAATGTTTGTCTTCCCCAGGAAGTCGACTACGGGAACCACCCTACCAACCTGGCTGACCTCTCCGGGACCCGTCTTGCTGCGAAAGCACGTGAGGGCCCATAAAACGGACCCCCTGGTCGAGAAGGTGAACCTCCTGCACGCCAACCCCCAGTACGCCTATGTGGCTTACCCAGACGGACGGGAGGACACTGTCTCCTTACGAGACCTCGCACCCTCACCCCCCCCTCCCAACCCCCCGAGTCCAGCCGAGGTAGACGGCATGCCGGAACCCCACGAGCCTTTGCCGACTACGCAGACACCAGCTTTAACACCGGATAATGTAACACCGCCGCTGCGACGATCGGAGAGGCTAACGAAGCCTCTGGACAGACTGACATACCAGAGCTGGTAATACACTTCACCCCGCCGGACTCTAATCTAAACAAGGGGTGAATGTGGTAAACCACTGTTATAGTTATCACTGTATATTGTTCTCACTGTTCTCACTGTCACATCACTACACGAGGTCGCCTCTTGTCGCACTGTTATACCTGGGCTGACCACCTCCGACTCCGCCCATTACCTGCCCAGGTATAAAGGTAGCTGACTGGCTAGTATTCCTCCCTGTTGGATCGGATCACCCACGAGGGTGGGCTCTGTTATTTAGCCAATAAAAACCTTCAGTTACGTTCTTAACTCGTCGCCTTTTATTGGACTAATTGATAGGCATATCAATTTTATTGACTAAATTTTAAAGATGTCTGATAATGAACAGCAACAGCAAGGAGCTCACCCAGCAGCACAGCAACAGCAGCCTCCAGACAACGGGCCACACCAGCCGGCTTGGCTGCAAGCCTTGAAACCACCATACCTGGATCTAAACCCACAGGCACCAAACTCAGCCAACGACTTCAAACACTGGCTGGACTGCTTCGAATCGTACCTGGAGGAAGCCGTCGTCCCTCAGAGATCCAAACTAAGAGTCCTGAAAGCCCAAGCGAGCCCGAGAGTATATACACTCATCCAGGACATGACTACGTACGACGACGCCATCAACCTACTGAAACAGCAGTACCGGAGCCCGGTAAACTACATGTACACTAGGCATCTCTTAAGATCTCGCCAGCAACAGCCAGGAGAATCGATAGCTGAATTTTCACGAGCGCTGAGACAACTCGGCAGGAACTGTGACTTTAAAGCGGTGACGGCTACTGCGAACATGGAAGACAATGTCCGCGACGCCTTGGTGAGAGGCCTACGTTCCGACTACACACGGCAAAGACTGCTTGAAGCTAAGGACATAGACCTGGACAAGGCCGAAGCCCTCGCCCTCACCCTAGAGGCCACCCAGCAAGACCAGGAAGCGTTTGCCAGGTACTATTCGCGACCCTGGGACTCGGGCCCGACCCCCACCCCACCACCCTTCACAGCGCTGCCCCCGGGACCTACCTCAGCGTCTGCATCACGGATCCGACCGGGCCCGCTAGCCCCGGTACCGGCCCCGACATCAGGCAACCCCGATCGGGCCGCTGGCTGCTTCTTTTGCGGCCAGGAGAAGCATCCGAGGTCGCGCTGCCCAGCCAAAAACTCGACCTGCAAAACCTGCCTCAAGAAAGGCCACTTCTCCAAGGCCTGCAGAAGCAAATCCTCAGAAGCCAGCAGTGCCTCATGCGAACCCTGGGGGCGGCCATCTTTGTGCGGGGCAGCCGAAGCCTGCAGAGCCTCATGGGAAAACCAGGGGCGGCCATCTTTGTGCGGGGCAGCCGAAGCCTGCAGAGCCTCATGGGAAAACCAGGGGCGGCCATCTTTGTGCGGGGCAGCCGAAGCCTGCAGAGCCTCATGGGAACAGCAGGGGCGGCCATCTTTGTGCGGGGCAAACGATTTAAACAGAGCCTCATGTGAACTACGGGGGCCGCCATCTTCGCCGCCATCTTGTCATGACAACGACGCGCTCATCTACACCCTAGCTTCCGTGACCCTGGATCAAGCCCGCCCGCACCACCTGGCCAGCTCAATGATGGACATCAAAGTCAACGGCCACGCCACGACCTGCCTGTTCGACAGCGGAAGCACGGAGAGCTTCATCCACCCAGACACGGTGAGCCACTACTCCCTCCCCGTCCTGCCAACGCGCAGCCGCATCTCGATGGCATCGAGGTCGCACGCCACAGACATCAGCGGCTACTGTGTCGTGACATTGTCGGTTAAAGGGACAGAGTATAAAAATTTTAAACTCCTCGTACTCCCCCAGCTGTGCGCTGCCGTCATACTAGGGCTGGACTTCCAATCCCACCTCCAAAGTGTAACCCTAGCATACGGTGGACCCCTCCCCCCACTCACAGTCGACAACCAGCGAAAGTTAAACCGCCCACCGCGTAACACCTGCAGCCTATCCACCCTCAAGGTACCGCCACCTTCCCTGTTCGCTAACCTCACCCCCGACTGCAAACCTGTCGCTACTAAGAGCAGGCGGTACAGCGCTGGGGACAGAGCCTTCATTAGCTCTGAGGTGCAGCGACTCCTGAAAGAGGGCATTATTGAGGGGAGCAGCAGCCCCTGGCGTGCCCAGGTGGTGGTAGTCAAGACCGGCGACAAAAATCGCCTGGTTATCGACTACAGCCAGACCATAAACAGATACACCCAGCTGGACGCATACCCCCTCCCCCGCATATCGGACATGGTCAATGAGATTGCACAATACCGCGTATTCTCGACCATCGACCTCAAGTCGGCCTACCACCAACTCCCCATCAGCCCGGAGGACAGCCAGTACACCGCCTTCGAGGCGAATGGCCGCCTCTACCAATTCCTTAGGGTCCCCTTTGGTGTCACCAACGGGGTCTCGGTTTTCCAACGGGAGATGGACCGGATGGTTGACCAGAACGGACTACAGGCCACTTTCCCCTATCTCGATAACGTCACCATCTGCGGCCGCAACCGGCAGGACCATGACGTGAATCTGGAGAAATTCCTCCGTACGGCCCAACGGCTGAACCTCACCTACAATAAGGAGAAATGCGTGTTTAACACAGCGCGCCTTGCCATCCTTGGCTGTGTAGTAGAGAACGGAGTCATCGGCCCCGACCCCGAAAGAATGCGCCCCCTCATGGAGCTACCCCTCCCCCACTGTCCAAAAGCACTTAGGAGAACCCTGGGGCTTTTCGCCTACTATGCCCAATGGGTACCCAATTATGCGGACAAAGCCAGACCCCTCCTGAAAACCACATCCTTCCCCCTCACGGAAGAGGCGTGCGCGGCCTTCTCCCTCATTAAGGGAGACATAGCCAAGGCCACAATGCACGCAGTGGATGAGTCAATCCCCTTCCAAGTGGAGAGCGATGCATCCGACTTCGCCCTAGCCGCTACCCTTAACCAGGAGGGTAGGCCGGTAGCCTTCTTCTCAAGGACCCTACAGGGCCCCGAGACCCGACACTCGTCGGTCGAGAAGGAAGCCCAGGCAATTGTGGAGGCAGTACGGCGCTGGAGGCACTACTTGGCAGGCAAACGATTTACCCTCCTCACCGACCAACGCTCGGTTGCCTTCATGTTTAATAACAAGCTGAGGGGCAAGATCAAGAACGACAAAATCTTGAGGTGGAGAATCGAGCTTTCCACCTATGATTATGAGATCTTGTACCGGCCCGGTAAACTGAACGACCCCCCTGATGCTCTTTCACGCATTACATGCGCCAGCGCGCAAAGTGATAGACTTCAGACCCTCCACAATGACCTCTGCCACCCCGGAGTCACCAGACTCTACCATTTCATTAAGGCCCGCAACCTGCCATACTCCATCGAGGAGGTCAGGACCATGACCAGGAACTGCCAGATCTGTGCTGAGTGCAAACCGCACTTCTATAAGCCGGACAGAGCAAGCCTGATCAAGGCCACCCGCCCCTTCGAGCGTCTGAGCATCGACTTCAAGGGGCCCCTACCGTCATCCGACCGTAATGTGTACTTCCTCAACATCGTTGATGAGTACTCCCGTTTCCCCTTTGCCTTCCCCTGCCCAGACATGACCAGTAACACGGTCATTAAATGCCTGAACAAACTCTTCGCATTGTTCGGGTTCCCGAACTATATACATAGTGACCGGGGCGCCTCCTTCATGAGCGAGGAACTCCGTCAGTTCCTATTGGAGAGGGGTATTGCAGCAAGCAGGACCACCAGCTACAACCCCCGAGGGAACGGCCAGGTGGAAAGAGAGAACGCGACGGTATGGAAGGCCACCCTCTTAGCCTTAAAGTCTAAGGGCCTCCCAACCTCCCGCTGGCAAGAGGTCCTCCCGATTGTGCTGCACTCCATCCGGTCACTACTTTGCACTGCCATTAACACCACCCCCCATGCCCGAATGTTTGTCTTCCCCAGGAAGTCGACTACGGGAACCACCCTACCAACCTGGCTGACCTCTCCGGGACCCGTCTTGCTGCGAAAGCACGTGAGGGCCCATAAAACGGACCCCCTGGTCGAGAAGGTGAACCTCCTGCACGCCAACCCCCAGTACGCCTATGTGGCTTACCCAGACGGACGGGAGGACACTGTCTCCTTACGAGACCTCGCACCCTCACCCCCCCCTCCCAACCCCCCGAGTCCAGCCGAGGTAGACGGCATGCCGGAACCCCACGAGCCTTTGCCGACTACGCAGACACCAGCTTTAACACCGGATAATGTAACACCGCCGCTGCGACGATCGGAGAGGCTAACGAAGCCTCCGGACAGACTGACATACCAGAGCTGGTAATACACTTCACCCCGCCGGACTCTAATCTAAACAAGGGGTGAATGTGGTAAACCACTGTTATAGTTATCACTGTATATTGTTCTCACTGTTCTCACTGTCACATCACTACACGAGGTCGCCTCTTGTCGCACTGTTATACCTGGGCTGACCACCTCCGACTCCGCCCATTACTTGCCCAGGTATAAAGGTAGCTGACTGGCTAGTATTCCTCCCTGTTGGATCGGATCACCCACGAGGGTGGGCTCTGTTATTTAGCCAATAAAAACCTTCAGTTACGTTCTTAACTCGTCGCCTTTTATTGGACTAATTGATAGGCATATCAGGAATACTCCAGCAATTTCGGTTTCGCCGACCAAGAGACTTCGTTAATGTGCCCTCGGGTGAGGATCCTTGCATCCAGAGTCAGCGTTACCGTGGGAAAGAGGGTCTGTTTGGTGTGTAATGGGAACGTACCGTTAAGTAGATGGTGGTGGTTATGAAAGCTGGGGAAGGACATGAAGAACTCTACCATCGAGTGGGAACGACTGAGTAACAATACCCATCGGACAATTACGGGGACTCACGGACAATTACGTGTGTGTTGGGACAAATGGCGGGAACCAGATGAAGGAATATATTGTTGAGATACCGCGGCAAACGTGGGAGTCGAGACCAGAGCTATTGAAAACACAACTGCTTTATTCCAACCACATGACAAACAGGAACTAGAAAAGCCCGCGCATCCACTTAAATACTTCCCAGTCAGGAAGTGCTCCCGGCAGCCTGTCCCTGCGGGAAACAAGTTGCTGGAGGAAAGGGCCCCCGGCTGGGGGCTTCTGCTTAGACTGTCTGTGCCGCCGTGAGCGGATTATGTCCAGTAGTGGCGTGTCGCCACAGAGCTCCCCCCAGAATCCGCTTAGGAGGAGTGGATGAGTCGTGACGGTGGTCTAATGGTTCTGCCGCAGCGGCTCTGAGTGGTCGCCGGTCTGGTTGGTTGGGTCGGGCGGTTCGCCGCCGGCTGTGCTGGCTTGCCGGGGGGACGGCCTCTAGTTGGAGGCTGGGCCACGGGGACCTGTTCCCCTGGTTCTGTGTGTGCTGGTTTGAGCCGGTCGATGGAGACTGTCTCGACCCTGTCGCCGAGTCGCAGCTTGAAGACCTTGTCCCCGGTTTGTAGTACCTCGTACGGACCGTCGTACGGGGGTCGCAGGGGCCCGTGGTGCGCGTCGTGTCGCACAAAGACGAAGCGCGCCTGCTGTAAATTTGGCGGGACGTGAGGTGCATGTTCGCCGTGTCGGTTGACCGGAAGTGGGGCGAACTGCTGAGCGGAAGAGAAAGAGTCGAGCCGCTGCTGTTCGGCCGACCAAGGCTTGGTAGGCTCCGGAAGGAGTTCGCCTGGGACGCGCAGCGGTTGCCCGTAGACTAAGTCCGCTGCCGAGGACTGGAGGTCTTCCTTGACCGCGGTGCGTAGGCCGAGTAGCACCCACGGTAGGCGGTCAGTCCAGGTACTGTCCTGCAGGCCGGCGCGGAGTGAGGCCTTGAGTGACCTGTGGAAGCGTTCACAAAGTCTGTTGGCCTGCGGGTGGTACGCCGTGGTGCGGTGGAACGTCACCCCAAGGTTGCGTGCTGTGGCCGTCCAGAGTTCGGAGGTGAACTGGGCGCCTCTGTCGGAGGTTATGTCGGCCGGTACGCCGAACCTCGCCACCCAGGTGCTAACGAACGCCCTGGCGATGTCGGCTGTGGTGGTGGAGGTCAGCGGCACTGCCTCAGGCCAGCGTGTGTAGCGGTCGACCATCGTGAGGAGATAAGTTTGGCCTTGCGATGGCGGCAGGGGACCGACGATGTCGACGTGTACGTGGTCGAAGCGGCGGCTGGGTACCTCGAAGTCTCCCAGGGGTGCTTTAGTGTGCAGCTGTACCTTAGCCTGTTGGCAGGCGAGGCAGGAGGTGGCCCAAGTCCGAACATCTCTGCTGAGGCCGCGCCAGACGAAGCGCTTGGAGAGGAGTTTGACGGATGCGCGGGAACCCGGGTGAGAGAGCCCGTGGAGCGCGTCGAAGACGCGGCGGTGCCAGGTCTCAGGGACGACCGGCCTGGGTTGGCCGAGTGAGACGTCGCACGTGACTGCCGTGGCTTCGGGCCCATGCGCGACCTTGGCTAGGCGTAGCCCTGGCAGGCTGGTAGCCGCCGAGAGGAGGTCCGGGTCCGTGAGCTGGGCCGCTGCTAGTTGCGCGTAGTCAACCGCGAGGTGATTCGCACAGACGGCGGGACGGGAAAGGCAGTCGGCGACCACGTTGTCTCTACCGGAGACGTGCTGAATGTCCGTAGTAAACTCGGAGACGGCCGCGAGCTGGCGTTGCTGCCTAGTGGACCAGGGTTCGGTGTGCTTGGCCATCGCGTATGTGAGCGGCTTGTGGTCCACGTACGCGGTGAAGGAGCGGCCCCCCAGGAGGAACCTGAAATGGCGGACCGACAGGTGGAGCGCGAGAAGCTCGCGGTCGAAAGTAGAGTATTTGACCTCCGGGGGGCGCAGTTGGCGGCTGTAGAAGGCAAGTGGCTGCCACGCGCCATTGACCCACTGCTCGAACGCGGCCCCGACCGCGTGGTCGGAGGCGTCAGTGGTGAGCGCGACCCGGGCATCGGCCCTCGGGTGCGCGAGCAGAGTGGCGTCGGCGAGCGCGTTTTTGGTGGCGTCGAAGGCAGCTGCCGTGTCAGTGGTCCAGGCTACGTCCATCTTGCCGGATTTTCCTCGGAGGGAGTTGTATAAGGGCTTCATGAGGGCTGCGGCTCTGGGGATGAACCTGTTGTAGAAGTTCACCATCCCGAGGAACTCCTGGAGGCCCTTGATGGTTGTGGGGCGGGGGAATTGCTGGACGGCCTGCACCTTGTTGGGCAGGGGGACGGCCCCAGCAGGGGTGATGTGGTGACCGAGAAAATCGATCTCGGTTAGGCCGAATAGGCACTTCGCCGGGCTGAGGATGAGCCCGTGTTGGGCTAGGCGCCCGAACAGGATGCGAAGGTGTTCGAGGTGTTCCTGTTTGGAGGAGCTGGCCACGAGAATGTCGTCTAGATAGACGAATAGGAAGTTCAGGTCCCGGAGGACTGAGTCCATAAGGCGCTGGAAAGCCTGTGCTGCATTCTTGAGGCCGAAGGGCATCCTCAGGAACTCGAACAGGCCGAATGGGGTGATGACGGCCGTTTTGGGGATGTCCGCGGGGTGTATGGGTACTTGGTGGTAACCGCGCACCAGGTCGACTTTGGAAAAGATGGTTCGTCCGGCCAGTCGGGCCGAGAAGTCCTGGATGTGTGGCACTGGGTATCGATCGGGGGTGGTGGCGTCGTTGAGGCGGCGGTAGTCCCCGCAAGGGCGCCAGCCTCCGCCGGGCTTGGGGGCGATGTGGAGGGGCGAGGCCCAAGGGCTCCTGGAGCGGCGGATGATGCCAAGTTGTTCCATGGTGGTGAACTCGGCCCGCGCGATTTCCAGCTTGGCCGGGGTGAGTCTGCGGGCGTGGGCAGAAACTGGGGGGCCGGTGGTGGGGATATAGTGTTCCACACCGTGCTTGGCGGCTTTGGCCGAAAAGGTCGGGTTAGTGAGGGCGGGAAACTCAGCTAGGAGTGCCGAGTAGTCGTCCGTGGCTCTGGCGAGGCAGTAGGTCGTCAGGCCGGCCGAACGGGCCGGTGTAAAGGCGCCGGGGATGAGGGCCATAGTGTTGATGTCGACGAGGCGGTGCCTCGGAATGTCGACAAGGAGGCCGTGGGCGCGTAGGAAGTTGGCGCCGATGAGCGGGCAGAGGACCTTGGCTGTGAGGAACTCCCAGCGGTAGCGGCGGCCCGCGAGGTCGAGCGTGACCATGCGGGTGCCATATGTGCGAATTTCAGAGCCGTTGGCTGCAGCCAGTGTGATACCCCGTGTGCCGCGTTGGATCTCGAGGGCGGAGGCAGGGGTGATGCTGTGCTGGGCCCCTGTGTCGCACAGAAATCGGCGGTTGGTTCTGTCGTCAGTGACGTACAGTAGGGGCTCCTTCTGCCCCGCGGCCATCGTGGGGGCCGGTGCGGGGGGGGTTTGAAGGTACATGGTGGCGTGCAGCGTTGAGCCCTAGCGCCAAAACGGGTGTGGTAGTAGCAGTGACCCGGAGTGGTAGGGCGGTCGGGCCTAGCGGACCGGGAAGACCGCGTGGTCATTGCCGTGAGGTCGGGCGCGACGTCGCGAGCGGCCTGTGCAGAGAGCAGCCGGTCGGCCTTTTCGGCTATATCATTCAGGTCCGTGGAGTCAGACTCCACAATGAGCGGGCGGATGCTGGCGGGGAGCTGCCGAATGAAAAGCGTGCGAAAAAGGGCGCCGGGATTTTTGTCATCTGAGAGGGACAGCATGTGGGAAAGCAAGTCTGATGGTGAAGCGTCACCAAGGCCGGGGAGGTCCAGGAGTTGGCAGTGGCGCTGGTAAGAGGACGTTTGAAATTTTTTAAGTAGCACAGCCTTCAGATATTCGTACTTGCCATGCGTTGGTGGATTCTGCAGCGCTGCCCAAACCTTGGGGACTGTAGCGTAGGTGAGCGAGGCGACGAGGTAGTCGTACTTCGTGGCGTCGACTGTAATGCCTTTCAGCCGGAATCTGGACTCAGCTTGAACGAACCAGGCTTCGGCGAGGTTCTCCCAAAAGTCTGGTAATTTAACCGTGACTGCGTTTGTATCCGCCATGCTAGCTTAGGATTCGTCCTGAGCGTCGGGGTCACCAATGTTGAGATACCGCGGCATACGTGGGAGTCGAGACCAGAGCTATTGAAAACACAACTGCTTTATTCCAACCACATGACAAACAGGAACTAGAAAAGCCCGCGCATCCACTTAAATACTTCCCAGACAGGAAGTGCTCCCGGCAGCCTGTCCCTGTGGGAAACAAGTTGCTGGAGGAAAGGGCCCCCGGCTGGGGGCTTCTGCTTAGACTGTCTGTGCCACCGTGAGCGGATTATGTCCAGTGGTGGCGTGTCGCCACAATATGTCTGTATGTGGGGTTCGAAACGCGTTTGCCCCAAGGGCGTATCCATCTTTTTCCAGAGGCAGTGGCAAGATGAAGGAAAGGGGATGAGATGGGATGTCAGCACTCGGGCATGTGGAGTCCCACACTCCCCGATTCCAGTAAACGCCACTGAACTAATCACCCGCCCACGAAAGCCCCTGCCCACGATTCCGGTAGCACAAGCCCAGAAGGAAGGGTGCCCCACCACCACAAAGGGACCCGGGAATGGTCTAGTATTGGTACCCACCGGTCAGGTGCTGTACCAAGGGCTACACTACGCGGTGGCCTCAGTGATTTTAAACCTCACTGAGGTACGATTGCTGGAGTGGTGTCCCAGGGAAACGGAACAGTTGTACCAGGTACTGTTAACCCGAATGTTCAGACAATTTTACGAGTTTGACTTTGCCGTCATCGACAAGGCCAAATTATACACCACACCACAGGAAGTTTTGGATCAGGTAGGAAGGCAAAGAAGGGGTACTGTAAATGACATTTTCACTGCTTTTAACACCGGAACGTCTGTTGTCAACGCTCTAGACAACGTGGAGCTGCAGACACAGATCAATGGTTTAAAGGTCCAGTTAAGGAACATACTGTCAAGCGAGAATAAGGTAGTGGGTTCTGAGCTACATGAGGACCAAGCCATGACACTGCACTTAAAGGAAATAATTGCTGAGCTGGAGAAACACGCTAGAACGGTAAATGCGCTCATTAAGGAGGATCGGAACGCGTCCGATCAGGTTGCGCAGAACGAGGCCTGTGTGCTATACGGGGCGTGGTTACTGGGCGAGGGCCGCAGTAATCTGGAGGATTTGAAACAAGGTTTGGTCCCATCCTGGATCAGCAACAAGCACTTGCAAGCGCTCCACCCTTTTGAGAACGCATTAAGCCCGTGCCAGCTCAGACTAGCTGCAGGGGCATACCCAGTCCCAGTGGACTGTGGATGCTCAAATCACACTATTATGGGAATAGTGGTAAGGATGCCGGTGTTGGGTCCCACAGCAAAGCCCGCCCCGGTATACAGGGTGGAGAACATTGGAGTCATTCAGGGGGGTGCGCACATTCGTTACGCAGTGGTCCCACCTTATGTCATCAGATGGGAGCGTACGATGACAGGCACTGACCTCTCGGGGTGTCGTAGCCGGGGAGCACACATCATCCTGTGTCCCCAGCACATGAACGCCTTTTTGAAACCACAGTTCGGGTTCAGAGCCGCTAGCGCGAAGCCGATAAATTGCACCATGGAGGCAATGGCAAAGGACCATGTGCCCCCGCAGGTGGCATATATCGGAGGTGGGACATACTGTGTCACCACTGCAGCGCCTCACTACCGCCACGGACAGCACGAGTGGTGTCCGGTCAGTGACAGCAGTTTCTGTTTCAAACCCAGAGCTGAAGTTCAAGTGGCACAACAACGGATTGTCCCCATTCCTGAACCCTCCACCGTTCACCTCACTGTAAAAGAGAATTTCACGGACTTGCAGCGATTCGTCGCGCATTTTGGTTATATCATTCCCCCTCTCCCCGAACACCTTAGCAAGATTTTAAAAGCCGTTATAGTTTCACAGAAGCATTTCTACACACTGGAGCAGAAGACATTAGAGATAGGGAAGGACATATTGGACATAGTCACCCCACCATGGTGGGACCTGTTCACCAATATAGAGATCCCGGCCTGGATTAGAATAGCATCCCACATCCTAGTAGTGTGTCAGGTTTTAATTGTAATATTTTTATTGTTCGTGCATTGCAAGAGAGGCAAACGCCTCCAGAGGCACGAGAACACAGGAGAATGGAGAGAACGCTATGTACGAGTGGGGAAAGAGGACACCCCAGTGTAAGCGGCTAGTATTAAAAGTTAAAGCGGCCCTCCATTTTTGGATTTCAGCCACTGCATGATTTAAGTGTGTGAATACTGTAATGTTATAGCCGTTGGTGAAGTTTGTTTTGTTTGATTAATAAAAGGTGTATGCAGGTGGTGCAAGGGGCATTGGCCCCCTTCACATCTGAATAAATGAATGTGTTATGGTATAAGATGATACTGACTATGATTGTCCAACTGTACACAAGGTAATTTTTTCTGAAATGGGAACTGCATGTGTTGTGGGGGTCATAGATAGTTAATTATCGGGAATGTTTGGACATGAGGACTCAGGGAAAATTTGCTCACCAAGGATTATTGATACTTTAAGCAAGCTATCAGTATCACAGGGAGGACTGTAAGATTCGAAATTTTCCGGAATTCAATCACGCAACAAAACAGGGTTGATAAGACAGTTTATTGACCAAGAGAAAGCTTGTACAGAAAAACCTTTGATAAAAAGGGGCATACAAAATGGCCACCGGACCTCATGATCAGTTTCTGGGACCATTTGATTTCTGTTACTGCAAGCCAGACAGGCTTGTGGATTGAGGACAGTAAGCCCGCGAAAGCCAGTATCGGGAAACTGAAACTCAGGGAACTGAGCATACATATTAATTGGATTCTAAGTACAAGACAGTTTCAGGTAACAGGATGGGGCCCATCAAGAAATGGGCGGACAATGGAATGAACACTTAAACCCATTTACTGTAGAAAGGAAAGACCGTTTAACAGCCATCAAGGGCAATCTCCAGACCGATCAATATGCGAACCGAGTTACGGTGACAAAGTAAAAGACATTATCGGCCAGGAAGGCCAGTTAAGCTATCACCGGCTCCCGTTACAAGACAAAGCGCCCCTGCAGAGATTTCTGCCCGCCAAAAATATTACAAAGACTGGACTATGATTTGGCGGGAGATAAGACTGTCCCAAAAAGGTATAACTATGGATTGAAAAGTCCATCAGAACGCTTAACACTTCAGAACTTCGTCAGGAGCTTCGGAACTCAAACGGTTCTTCTACGGTACGCTTCTTCTGGAATTCAAGCTTCACCTCGGGTTTTCATTTCTTCAACGCACCGGGACAGACTCTCCGGTTAAGACAGCACTTCGGTTTCGGGACGTGGTCGATGTTCGGCCAGGCAAGGCTCGGCCACGACGAGAAGACGACGAGGGTGGCCCGGGTACTTTTGTCGGGAGATCATCGACGACCCAGGCCGAAGAAGAAGACACCCTCAGCAAAACCGACGATCCAGGCCGGAGAAAAGGGACATTCCGGGCCTAGCCCTCCAGGGCCTCAACATACCATTTGACCAGGGATCGGTGACTGAGTCTCCCATGCATCCAGTTCTTCAACAACTTTTAACGGATTCAGTCATGACGAGCGCTCATCGAGGCTGTGTCCGCTGCCTCATCGCCAGAGAGAGAGAAAAACAAGCTGCGCCAGAAGTTTCCAAATCCACGTGACGACGGAAAGCTGTGCCAAAAGGGCTGCGAACCCCGTCTTTTGCGAATCTGAAAGTGGTGAGCATGATTCCGAGTTCCTCAAGTTGAAACTTAGTCTAGGTCTAAGGGAGGGGGTAAGGGTAATCGTAATGTGTTTCCCCTTTTTCGATGTGCCGTGTGTTCCCCATTTCCATAGAGTTAAGTTTATAGATATGTGTATGCTTGTAGTTACATTAATCTGCGCTTATGACATGTATTTTATAATGCTGCAAACTGTTTAATAATAAAAGCATCCATTTCGTGCTATTCAACCTGGTCTATTGAGTTTTTCTCTGCACTACAGTTCCCTGCACCTAAGTCCAAGGTCATGAACCGTAGGGGAGAGTGGGTCGAACCACTCAAGGGTAATTATTGCACGAAGCCTGGTCGGAGACCAGAACGAGCAAGAAAAACCCTCTACACCAGCCACCGCACATAAGCCCTGGCAAGGCTTTTCATTTTTACCCCTCCCAGATGACCCTCATGAAGCTCATTGAGCAATCTATCCCTTAACTTGGGTGGAATTACCACTCGGGATCCACACATCAAGGTCCCCCGGCACACTGACAGCTGTTCTCTTCTTGTTGAGAATGCTGGCAACAGTGAGTCGCCATGTGCTGGCCATCTCTTCACCGTCAAATCATATACCCGAGACAGTGTCGGGTCATTTCGGGTCTCCTGTTCTATACGAGCGTTGGTTACCGGTAGGTATTCAACTATAGTCGAATTAAATATTTCGACAGGATCCACTGCTGGTGCTTCCTCCGCAGTAGGCAGTGGCAGGCGTGATAGCCCATCAGCATTTCCATGCTGTTTCATGCCCTTATATTCAATCTCATAGTGGTGCGCCCCTAGAAAGAGTGACCATCTTTGTAGTTGTTGCGCAGTCATCACCGGAACGCCCTTCTTCGGATTAAAAATGGAGACAAGAGTCTGGTGGTCAGTCAGCAAGGTGAATTTCTGCCCGTGCAGATAGTGATTGAACTTTTTCACTCCCCACACTAGGCTGAGGGCCTCCCTGTCAATCTGTGCGTCATTACGCTCGGCTGAGGTTAGTGATCGTGACGCAAAGGCTATTGGCCTCTCTGAGCCGTCCGAGAATTTGTGCGACAGCACCGCTCCATGCCATAGGGTGACGCATCACACGCCAACCGAATTGGTAGTGCTGTGTTGAAATGGGCCAATACCTCTTTCGATGTGATTAATGTTTTGCTCTTCTGGAAAGCTCATTTACATTCATCACTCCACTTCCATGGCACCCCAGATTGCAGTAGGGTGTTCAGTGGGTGTAGTATTGTAGACAAATTTGGCAAGAACTTATGGTAGTAGTTTACCAGCCCGAGGAACGACCTCAGTTGTGACACGTTTTCCGGTGCTGGAGCCTTGACTACTGCCTCAATCTTTTCTGGGGAATTATGTAACCCCTCTTTATCGATAACGTGGCCACAATACGAGATCTGTTTTTTTTAAAACTCGCATTTGGGGCGGTTAGCTCGGAGCCCATATTCCTTCAATCTAGTGAGCACCTACTCCAGGTTGGCGAGGTGATCACTGTCATTTTCGCCCGTGACCAGGATGTCGTCCAAATAACACTGGGTCCCTGGGATCCCTTGCAGGACTTGTTCCATTGCCCATTACCCCGAATACCAGCCGGTTGTATTGGTAGAGACCTTCATGGGTGTTGATTGTGAGATATTTTTTGATGCTTCTTCTACCTCCATTTGCAGATATGCCTGGGCCAGATGAATCTTAGTGAAGCGTTTCCCTCCAGATAGCGAGGCGAAAATATCTTCAATCCGCGGAAGTGGATATTGTACGGTGTGAAGGACTGGGTTCACTGTTACCTTAAAGTCCCCACTGATGCGAACCTTCTTTGGTTCCCCAGGCGTATTACTCAATGACCTCTTCATTACAGGAATGATGGGTGTAGCCCACTCGCTCCAGTCCACTTTGGACAGTACTCCTGAATGTTCCAAACTTTCCAGCTCTGCTTCGATGGTTGGGCGGATCACATAAGGTCTGGCCTTAAAAAATTTTGGGCTTCCGTTTTCTTCGATTTTAATTGTTGCTGTCATGCCTTTTAGTGTTCCGAGTCCTTGCTGGAACACTTCTTGCATGTTGGTTAGGATCTTTGACAGTCGCCCAAGTGTGACGTCGTCATCCTTTTTGGCAGCCACAGTCAGTGCTTGTATGGAATGCCAATCCAGCTGTATTTTCCGGATCCATTCATGTCTCAGTAATGGTGGTCCTCCATCTTGCAATACATACAGGTCTAGTTTTGGTGTTTCCTTACCGTTATATATAACGGTCACCCTTATTTTTCCTTTGGGGTAGACTTTTTGCCCTGTGTACGTCTTCAAAATAATTTTTGTGTCTCTCAAGGGTATGTGTGAGAATAGCCGCTCATAGACCCGTCGGTTTATGACTGTTAGGGCTGATCCTGTGTCCAAATCCATTTTTACCTGGACTCCTGCTATCTTGAGAGTGACCCAAATGGTTTGGTGATCCTCCATTTTGATCACATTATGTAGTTTCAGACAACTCAGCTCCCTGTTTTCAGAGTCGGTATCACTCTTTTGTTCGTCTGAACTATTCTCCGTCACCTTATGTACCTTCTTGTACTTTTCTTTGGAGATTTCTTATTGCTGGTTTTCTTTCCCGACCTGCAGACTCGTGCTATGTGTCCTACTTTTCCACACTGTCTGCACAATTTGTCTTTGAACCAGCAATCATTCTGGTCGTGTGTTGTTCTGCCGCAGCGATAGCACTTCTCTGTTCTGTATGACATTTCGTTTGTGCCATATTCTTGCGGTCTCTGTTGTATCTCTGCAGCGCCCCGTGCTGCTGCTTCATATGATATGGCAATGCAGAAAGCCTTGTCCAGCGTAAGGTCCTTTTCAGATAAAAGCCGCTTCTGGGTTCCTTCACTTTGAAGCCCACACACAAACTTGTCCCTTAAGGTATCTGCCAGTCCCGTTCCAAACTGGCAGTGTTTCGATAGTTTGCGCAGTTCTGTTAAATATTCAGCATTGCTTTCATCCTTATGCTGGTTCCATTTGTGAAACTTGAATCTTTCTGCTATCAGCAGCGGTGTGGGGTTTAAATGTTCCTGTAGTATCGTCACTATGTCTCCAAAATTATTTTCCACTGGCTTCGCTGGGGTTACTAGATTTCGTAATAAGCCATACGTCTTTGCACCCATTAAATTTAACAATACCGGCGCTTTCTTGTCATCTGACACCTCATTTGCCTTGCAGTATACCTCTATTCGTTCGACATATGTAGTCCAATCTTCGACTTCATTGTCAAACGCGGTGATACTGCCACTGTTCGGCATTTTGGGTGTGGTTTAAAATGGCTTAAAATGGCATCTCCTGTGCTTTCCTTCCTCCCCCGCTGCTGCCAACGCCGCTCTCGGCGGTCCTCGTGGCAATGGCGGCACCCCGTAGGTTTCGCGTGCTTCTCCTGCACTGCTGCCAACACCGCTCTCGGCGGTCCTCGTGGCAATGGCGGTGCCTCGCGGGCTTCTGCGCGTCTCTCTCCCTCTCCTCGACGCTGCTCGGCCCCTGAACACCGGCTGCGCCCTGTGCGCTCTGCCCTCTCTCTCTCTCCCCCGTCGATGCTGCTCGGCCCTTTGCTGTGCCGCTCGGTCGGGCTCTAGCCTGCCGCTGTCCGGGAAGGGTCTGCGCACTACCTGTTGCCAGCCTGTTTTGCTGGACCACCGCGACTGCAAAGCCAAGCCTGGCTCTCAACAGCCTCCCCCACAATTCTCGAGTCTCTGCTGGATGACTGGGCAGTTGCCCGTGGTCGACGCCCATGTCTCTGGCCTTGACCTCCAATCTACTGGTCTCCAGGAATGAATCCCTGGGATGTGATGCAGAGTTGCAGGTAGGATCGAATTTGTCTCGTCGCCAATGTTGTGTCCGAAAGTAATAAGACACAAGAATGCAGGGGAACGGTACAACAGGTGTTTACTCAACGTGGCTCACTCTGGAACTGAACTGTACAGATTACTACTCAGTGCTATATACAGGTGTGGTTACTGCCGGTACTGCAGTATACATGAGCTGTAAAAAGTAGTTCCCCCCTTAAAGGTATATACATTACAGTTTCCATCATTATCCTTTAAATTTCATGAATCTTTGCACTTTATGCTATTTACAGGAGACAGTTTTGCAGAGCTGATTAACTGCTGTGGATTATCACTCGCAACTTTAACCACTACCTTATGACATTCAATGGCATTACCATCGCTGAATCCCCCACCATCAACATCCTGGGGGTCACCATTGACCAGAAACTTAACTGGACCAGCCACATAAATACTGTGGCAACAAGAGCAGGTCAGAGGCTAGGTATTCTGCAGCGAGTATCTCAACTCCTGACTCCCCAAAGCCTTTCCATCATCTACAAGGCACATGTAAGGAGTGTGATGGAACACACTCCACTTACCTGGATGAGTGCAGCTCCAACAACACTCAAGAAGCTCGACACCATCCAAGAAAAAGCAGCCAGCTTGATTGGCACCCCATCCACCACCTTAAACATTCGCTCCCTCCATCACTGGCGCACCGTGGCTGCAGTGTGTACCATCTACAAGATGCACTGCAGCAACTTGCCAAGGCTTCTTCGCAACACTTCCCAAACCCATGAACTCTTCCACCTAGAAGGACAAGGGCAGCAGGCACATGGGAACAACACCACCTCCAAGTTCACCTCCAAGTCACACACCATCCTGACTTAGAAACATAGAAAATAGGAGCAGGAGTAGGCCATTCAGCCCTTCGAGCCTGCTCCGCCATTCAATATGATCATGGCTGATCCTTTATTTCAATACCATATTCCTGCTCTCTCCCCATACCCCTTGATGCCTTTTGTGTCTAGAAATCTATCTATCTCCTTCTTAAATATATTCAGTGACTTGGCCTCCACAGCCTTCTGTGGCAGAGAATTCCATAGGTTCACCACCCTCTGAGTGAAGAAATTTCTCCTCATCTCAGTCCTAAATGTCCTACCCCGCATCCTGAGACTGTGACCCCTCGTTCAAGACCCCCCAGCCAGGGGAAACATCCTCCCTGCATCCAGTCTGTCTAGCCCTGTCAGAATTTTATACGTTTCAATGGGATCCCCACTCATTCTTCTAAACTCTAGTGAATACAGGCCTAGTCGACCCAATCTCTCCTCATAAGACTTGGAAGTATATTGCCGATCCTTTATCGTCACTGGGTGAAAATCCTGGAACTCCCTCCCTAACAGCACTTTGAGAGTACCTTCACCCACGGACTGCAGCGATTCAAGGTGGCAGCTCACCACCACCTTCTCGAGGGCAATTAGGGATGGGCAATAAATGCTGGCCTTGTCAGCGACACCCATGAATAAATAAAACAAACTTAAATCTGGAAGCAGCCAAAGCAACATTACTTTGTAAGTGTTATTCACAAACTTTGATAAAAACAAGCAGATTTGACTGTTAGATTGAGTTCCAAGTGGCAATGGGACTTACTGAACTCATTCAGAAGTATGTACTGCACTTGAAATGCTTGTTATTCATTGCTTAAAGGGCCCAGCACTAATTAAAGTAGCAGTAAGCTGAGAACTCAATTACAAATAGGCCCAGCTCCTTTAGTGTTGCTAGGCAGTGCTTTACGTGTCAGTAACTGAAGACTTCCAGTTTGCAGGCTGGAGTATTTCCTAGATTAGTGATTCCTACTGTCAGGAACACCCTGGAAAGATAATAGGGGTGAATTTCCTCTCCATTTCTGACATACTTACAATGCTGGAACCGCATAGGGTCGATTTCAAACAAGGAAACTCAGGTTTCTGCCGGTTGTGCCTCTTTAAATCGCTTCCCCCGCCCTGAGTGACCTCGACATTTTTGACCCTTCCCGTGATGTTCCTGCCAAGCCCCCTCCCCAACCCACAGAACTCAGTTCCATACCAGTGCCTGTCAGCCAATGGCGTGGCAGAAGCAAGTTTCCTGTTCTTGCGCCCCTATTTCATTCAGGGTAGCTTACTCCCAGATAAAAGAGGTGCAGATGCCCCCTGTTATCTGCTCCCAGGCGGAGGTGAGGAGTTCGAGAGATTTGAAGAGTCCCCAAACCCTGCTTAATGATTATTGCCTTCTGAAATCACTTTTCCAGCCCATTTTTGCTTTGCACTAACTGAGACCTGCACTTAATTCTGACTGAGTGCTACTGTCTCACCCACCTAAAGATTCTAGGAGACCGGATCATTGATCCCACACCCCACCTCTGCAGCAAGCTAGACTCGGGAGCAGGTATTGCTTGCCCCATGGCCATATCTCTCTGTGATGTAAGGAAGAAGGAGAATCAGGCAGTGTGGTGGGAGACCGCAGCCTCCAAAATATTGCCCCTTCCCCAGAGAAGATATCGGAAGCACAGGTCCAACCAGCACTGTGTTCAGAAGGATATGCTGCTCCAAAGCTGCCATTGCCACCGAAATAACAACAGAAAATACTGGAAAAACTCAGCAGGTCAGGCAACATCCATGGAGAGAAATTTGAGTTGATGTTTCGGGTCGAACCCTTCTTCAAAACTGGAAAGAAAATCTGCGATCTGACAAAAGAAGTAAAAGAAACAAAAGCAGAAACTGAAAGTAATGAAGATGAACAAGGTTGAAGAGCCAAACGGAGATCCCGTTGAAGAGAAGAGCAGAACTTCTTCAAGGTAGGCATTCCTAGAAGAGGTGTGGCAGTGAACCAAACACTAGTACGATAGCAAAATACTGCAGATGTTGGAAATCTGAAATAACAACAGTAAGGGACAGTAAGGGTATCAGGGGCAGTAAGGGTATCAGGGACAGTAAGGGTGTCGGGGCAGTAAGGGTATCAGGGCAGTAAGGGTGTCAGGGGGCAGTAAGGGTGTCAGGGGCAATAAGGGTGTCAGGGGCAGTAAGGGCATCAGGGGGCAGTAAGGGTATCAGGGGGCAGTAAGGGCATCAGGGGGCAGTAAGGGCACCAGGGGCAGTAAGGCTTTCAGGGGGCAGTAAGGGCATCAGGGACAGTAGGGGTGTCGGGGCAATAAGGGTATCGGGGGTAGTAAGGGCACCAGGGGGCAGTAAGGGTATCAGGGGACAGTAAGGGCATCAGGGGGCAGTAATGGTGTCAGGGGCAGTAAGGGTATCAGGGGGCAGTAAGGGAGTCAGGGGGCAGTAAGGGTATCAGGGACAGTAAGTGTGTCGGGGGCAGTAGGGGTGTCAGGAGCAGTAAGGCTGTCAGAGGGCAGTAAGGGTATCAGGGGCAGTAAGGGTATCAGGGGGCAGTAAGGGCATCAGGGGGCAGTAAGGGTATCAGGGGGCAGTAAGGGCACCAGGGGGCAGTAAGGGCACCAGGGGCAGTAAGGGTATCAGGGGGCAGTAAGGGCATCAGGGACAGTAGGGGCGTCGGGGGCAATAGGGGTGTCAGGAGCAGTAAGGCTGTCGGGAGCAGTAAGGCTGTCGGGGGCAGTAAGGGTATCAGGAGGCAGTAAGTTTATCAGGGACAGTAATGGTGTCAGGGGCAGTAAGGGAATCAGGGGGCAGTAAGGGCACCAGGGACAGTAATGCTGTCATGGGCAGTAAGGATATCAGGGACAGAAAGGGTATCAGGGAGAGTAAGGGTATCAGGGGAAGTAAGGGTATCAGCGGCAGTAAGAGTATCATGGGGCAGTAAGAGTATCAGGGGCAGTAAGGGCATCAGGGGGCAGTAAGGCTGTCAGGAGCAGTAAGGGTATCAGCACCAGTAAGGGTGTCAGGGACATTAATGGCGTAGGGGACAGTAAGGGTATCAGAGACAGCAATGGTGTCGGGGCAGTAAGGTTATCAGGGAAGTAAGGGTATCAGGGCAGTAAGGGTATCAGGGACTGAAAGGGTGTCAGGGGCAGCAAGGATATAAGGGGATAGTATATATATCAGGGGGCAGTAAGGGTATCAGCGGGCAGAACGGGTGTCAGGAGGCAGTAAGGGCATCAGGGGGCAGTAAGGATATCAGGGGACAGTTAGGATGTCAGGGGGCAGTAAGGGTGTCAGGAGCAGTAAGTGTACCAGGGGGCAGTATGGGCATCAGGGGGCAGTATGGATATCAGGGGGCAGTAAGGTTGTCAGGGACAGTAAGGGTATCTGGGGGCAGTAATGGTGTCAGGGGGTAGTAAGGATATCAGGGTGCAGTAAGAGTGTCAGGGGGCAGTAAGCGTATCTGGGGGCAGTAAGCGCATCAGGGGGCAGTAAGTATATCAAGGGGAAGTAAGGGTGTCAGGAGCATTAAGTGTGTCAGGGACAGTAAAAGAATCGTGGACAGTAAGGGTGTCAGGGGCAGTAAGGGTATCAGGAGCAGTAAGGGTATCAGCGCCAGTAAGGGTCTCAGAGGGCAGTAAGGGTATCAGGGCAGTAAATGTGTCAGGGACAGTAACGGTGTCGGGGCAGTAAGGTTATCAGGGGGCAGTAAGGGTACCAGGGACAGTGTGGCGACACGCCACCACTGGACATAATCCGCTCACGGCGGCACAGACAGTCTAAGCAGAAGCCCCCAGCCGGGGGCCCTTTCCTCCAGCAACTTGTTTCCCGCAGGGACAGGCTGCCAGGAGCACTTCCTGTCTGGGAAGTATTTAAGTGGATGCGCGGGCTTTTCTAGTTCCTGTTTGTCATGTGGTTGGAATAAAGCAGTTGAGTTTTCAATAGCTCTGGTCTCGACTCCCACGTTTGCCGCGGTATCTCAACACTGGTGACCCCGACGCTCAGGACGAATCCTAAGCTAGCATGGCGGATACAAACGCAGTCACGGTTAAATTACCAGACTTTTGGGAGAACCTCGCCGAAGCCTGGTTCCTTCAAGCTGAGTCCAGATTCCGGCAGAAAGGCATTACAGTCGACGCCACGAAGTACGACTACCTCGTCGCCTCGCTCACCTACGCTACAGTCCCCAAGGTTTGGGCAGCGCTGCAGAATCCACCAACGGAGGGCAAGTACGAACATCTGAAGGCTGCGCTACTTAAAAAATTTCAAACGTCCTCTTACCAGCGCCACTGCCAACTCCTGGACCTCCCCGGCCTTGGTGATGCTTCACCATCAGACCTGATCTCCCACATGCTGTCCCTCTCAGACGACAAAAATCCCGACGCCCTTTTTCGCACGCTTTTCATTCGGCAGCTCCCCGCCAGCATCCGCCCGCTCATTGTGGAGTCTGACTCCACGGACCTGAATGATATAGCCGAAAAGGCCGACCGGCTGCTCTTTGCACAGGCCGCTCGCGACGTCGCGCCCGACCTCACGGCAACGACCACGTGGTCTCCCCGGGCCGCTAGGCCCGACCGCCCTACCACTCCGGGTCACTGCTACTACCACACCCGTTTTGGCGCTAGGGCTCAACGCTGCACGCCACCGTGTACCTTCAAACCCCCCCCCGCACCGGCCCCCGCGATGGCCGCGGGGCAGAAGGAGCCCCTACTGTACGTCACTGACGACAGAACCATCCGCCGATTTCTGTGCGACACAGGGGCCCAGCACAGCATCACCCCTGCCTCCGCCCTCGAGATCCAACGCGGCACACGGGGTATCACACTGGCTGCAGCCAACGGCTCTGAAATCCGCACACATGGCACCCGCATGGTCACGCTCGACCTCGCGGGCCGCCGCTACCGCTGGGAGTTCCTCACAGCCAAGGTCCTCTGCCCACTCATCGGCGCCGACTTCCTACGCGCCCACGGCCTCCTTGTCGACATTCCGAGGCACCGCCTCGTCGACATCAACACTATGGCCCCCATCGCCGGCGCCTTTACCCCGGCCCATTCGGCCGGCCTGACGACCCACTGCCTCGCCAGAGACACGGACGACTACTCGGCACTCCTAGCTGAGTTTCCCGCCCTCACTAACCCAACCTTTTCGGCCAAAGCCGCCAAGCACAGTGTGGAACACTATATCACCACCACCGGCCCCCCAGTTTCTGCCCACGCCCGCAGACTCAACCCGGCCAAGCTGGAAATCGCGCGGGCCGAGTTCACCAACATGGAACAACTCGGCATCATCCGCCGCTCCAGCAGCCCTTGGGCCTCGCCCCTCCACATCGCCCCCAAGCCCGGCGGAGGCTGGCGCCCTTGCGGGGACTACCGGCGCCTCAACGACGCCACCACCCCCGGTCGATACCCGGTGCCACACATCCAGGACTTCTCGGCCCGACTGGCCGGACGAACCGTCTTTTCCAAAGTCGACCTGGTGCGCGGTTACCACCAAGTCCCCGTACACCCCGCGGACATCCCCAAAACGGTCGTCATCACCCCATTCGGCCTGTTCGAGTTCCTGAGGATGCCCTTCGGCCTCAAGAATGCAGCACAGGCTTTCCAGCGCCTTATGGACTCAGTCCTCTGGGACCTGAACTTCCTATTCGTCTATCTAGACGACATTCTCGTGGCCAGCTCCTCCAAACAGGAACACCTCGAACACCTTCGCATCCTGTTCGGGCGCCTAGCCCAACACGGGCTCATCCTCAGCCCGGCGAAGTGCCAATTCGGCCTAACCGAGATCGATTTTCTCGGTCACCACATCACCCCTGCTGGGGCCGTCCCCCTGCACAACAAGGTGCAGGCCGTCCAGCAATTCCCCCGCCCCACAACAATCAAGGGCCTCCAGGAGTTCCTCGGGATGGTGAACTTCTACAACAGGTTCATCCCCAGAGCCGCAGCCCTCATGAAGCCCCTATACGACTCTCTCCGAGGAAAATCCGGCAAGATGGACGTAGCCTGGACCACTGACACGGCAGCCGCCTTCGACGCCACCAAAAACGCGCTCGCCGACGCCACTCTGCTCGCGCACCCGAGGGCCGATGCCCGGGTCGCGCTCACCACCGACGCCTCCGACCACGCAGTCGGGGCCGTGTTCGAGCAGTGGGTCAATGGCGCGTGGCAGCCACTTGCCTTCTACAGCCGCCAACTGCGCCCCCCGGAGGTCAAATACTCCACTTTCGACCGCGAGCTTCTCGCACTCCACCTGTCGGTCCGCCATTTCAGGTTCCTCCTGTAAGGCCGCCCCTTCACCGCGTATGTGGACCACAAGCCACTCACATACGCGATGGCCAAGCACACCGAACCCTGGTCCGCTAGGCAGCAACGCCAGCTCGCGGCCGTCTCCGAGTTTACTACGGACATTCAGCACGTCTCCGGTAGAGACAACGTGGTCGCCGACTGCCTTTCCCGTCCCGCCGTCTGTGCGAATCACCTCGCGGTCGACTACGCACAACTAGCAGCGGCCCAGCTCACGGACCCAGACCTCCTCTCGGCGGCTACCAGCCTGCCAGGGCTACGCCTAGCCAAGGTCGCGCACGGGCCCGAAGCCACGGCAGTCACGTGCGACGTCTCACTCGGCCAACCCAGGCCGGTCGTCCCTGAGACCTGGCGCCGCCGCGTCTTCGACGCGCTCCACGGGCTCTCTCACCCGGGTTCCCGCGCATCCGTCAAACTCCTCTCCAAGCGCTTCGTCTGGCGCGGCCTCAGCAGAGATGTTCGGACTTGGGCCACCTCCTGCCTCGCCGGCCAACGGGCTAAGGTACAGCTGCACACCAAAGCACCCCTGGGAGACTTCGAGGTACCCAGCCGCCGCTTCGACCACATACACGTCGACATCGTCGGTCCCCTGCCGCCATCGCAAGGCCAAACTTATCTCCTCACGATGGTCGACCGCTACACACGCTGGCCTGAGGCAGTGCCTCTGACCTCCACCACCACAGCCGACATCGCCAGGGCGTTCGTTAACACCTGGGTTGCGAGGTTCGGCGTACCGGCCGACATAACCTCCGACAGAGGCGCCCAGTTCACCTCCGAACTCTGGACGGCCACAGCACGCAACCTCGGGGTGACGCTCCACCGCACCACGGCATACCACCCGCAGGCCAACGGACTTTGTGAACGCTTCCACAGGTCACTTATGGCCTCACTCCGCGCCGGCCTGCAGGACAGTACCTGGACTGACCGCCTACCGTGGGTGCTACTCGGCCTACGCACCGCGGTCAAGGAAGACCTCCAGTCCTCGGCAGCGGAGTTAGTCTACGGACAACCGCTGCGCGTCCCAGGCGAATTCCTTCCGTAGCCTACCAAGCCTTGGTCGGCCGAACAGCAGCGGCTCGACTCTTTCTCTTCCGCTCAGCAGTTCGCCCCACTTCCGGTCAACCGACACGGCGAACTCGCACCTCACATCCCGCCAAATTTACAGCAGGCGCGCTTCGTCTTCATGCAACACGACGCGCACCGCGGGCCCCTGCGACCCCCGTACGACGGTCCGTACGAGGTACTACAATCCGGGGACAAGGTCTTCAAGCTGCGACTCGGCGACAGGGTCGAGACAGTCTCCATCGACCGGCTCAAACCAGCACACACAGAACCAGGGGAACAGGTCCCCGTGGCCCAGCCTCCAACTAGAGGCCGTCCCCCCGGTAAGCCAGCACAGCCGGCGGCGAACCGCCCGACCCAACCAACCAGACCGGCGACCACTCCGAGCCGCTGCGGCAGAACCATTAGACCACCGTCACGACTTGTCCACTCCTCCTAAGCGGATTCTGGGGGGAGCTCTGTGGCGACACACCACCACTGGACATAATCCGCTCACGGCAGCACAGACAGTCTAAGCAGAAGCCCCCAGCCGGGGGCCCTTTCCTCCAGCAACTTGTTTCCCGCAGGGACAGGCTGCCAGGAGCACTTCCTGTCTGGGAAGTATTTAAGTGGATGCGCGGGCTTTTCTAGTTCCTGTTTGTCATGTGGTTGGAATAAAGCAGTTGAGTTTTCAATAGCTCTGGTCTCGACTCCCACGTTTGCCGCGGTATCTCAACAACAGTAAGTTTATCAGGGACAGTAAGGGTGTTGGGGGCAGTAATGTTATCAGGGGGCAAAAACGGTATCAGGAGCAGTAATGGTATCAGGGGCAGTAAGAGTATCAGGGACAGTAAGGTTATCAGTAGGCAGTAAGGGACTCAGGGACTGTAAGGGTATCAGAGGGCTGTAAGGGTATCAGCGGCAGTAAGTGTGTCAGGAGCAGTAAGTGTATCAGGACACAGTAACGGTATCAGGGGGCAGTAATGGCATCAGGGGCAGTAAATTTTCAGGGGGCAGTAAGTGTATCAGGGGCACAGTAAGTGTATCAGGGGGCAGTAAAGGCACCAGGGACAGTAATGGTGTCAGGAGCAGTAAGGGTGTCAGTGGCAGTAAGGGTATCAAGGAGAGTGACGTTATCAGGGGGCAGTAAGGGTATCAGGGTCAGTAAGGGCATCAGGGACAGTAAGCGTGTCAGGGGCAGTAAGGTTATCAGGGGGCCGTAAGGGTATCAGGGGGCAGTAATGGTATCGGGGCAGAAAGGGCATCAGGGACAGTAAGGTTTTCAGGGGCCGTAAGGTTATCAGGGGGCCGTAAGGGTATCAGGGGGCAGTAAGGGTATCAGGGACAGTAAGGATGTCAGGGGCAGTAAGGGTATCAGGGCAGTAAGAGCATCAGGGACAGTAAGGGTTTCAGGGGAAGTAAGGGCATCAGGGTCAGTAAGGGCATCAGGGACAGTAAGCGTGTCAGGGGCAGTAAGCATATCAGGGGGCAGTAAAGGTATCAGGGGGCAGTAAGGGTATCAGAGACTGTAAGGGTGTCAGGGGCAGTAAGGGTATCAGGGGCAGTAAGGGTATCAGGGGCAGTAAGGGCATCAGGGACAGTAAGTGTTTCAGGGGCAGTAAGGGTATCAGGGGGCCGTAAGTGTATCAGGGGGCAGTTAGCGTATCAGGGACAGTAAGAGCATCAGGTCCAGTAAGATTGTCAGGGGCAGTAAGGGTATCGGAGGCAGTAAGGGTGTCAGGGGCAGTAAGGGTATCAGGGGCAGTAAGGGTATCAGCGCAGTAAGGGTATCAGGGGGCAGTAAGGGTGTCAGGTTGCAGTATCGGTGTCAGGAGCAGTAAGGGTATCGGGGGCTGTAAGGATATCAGTGGCAGAAAGGGTATTAGGGATTGAAAGGGTGTCGGGGCAGTAAGGGAGTCAGGGGGCAGTAAGGATAACATGGGGCAGTAAGGGTATCAGGGGCAGTAAGTGTATCAGCGGGCAGTAAGTGTGTCAGTGGTCAATAAGGGTGTCAGGGGGCAGTAAGGATAACAGGGGGCAGTAAGGGTATCGGGGGCAGTAAGGGTATCAGGGACAGTAAGGGTGCCAGGGGGCAGTAAGGATATAGAAACATAGAAACGTAGAAGATAGGAGCAGGAGTAGGCCATTCGGCCCCTCGAGCTTGCTCCGCCATTCAATGCGATCATGGCTGATCATCCAAATTCAGTACCCAGTCCCTGCTTTCTCCCCATACCCCTAGATCCCTTTAGCCTTGAGAAATATATCCAACTCCTTCTTGAATATATTTAATGAATTGGCCTCTGCTGCCTTCTGTGGTAGAGAATTCCACAGGTTCACCACTCTCTGGATGAAGAAATTCCTCCTCATTTCTGTCCTAAATGGCCTACCCCTTATCCTTAGACTGTGACCCCTGGTTTCGGACTCCCCGACCGTCGGGAACATCCTTCCAGCATCTAGTCCGTCTAGTCCTGTTAGAATTTTATAAGTTTCGATGAGATCCCCTCTCATTCTTCTAAACTCCAGCGAGTACAAGCCCAATCGATCCAATCTCTCCTCATACATCATTCCTGCCATCACAGGTATCAGCCCGGTGAATCTTCGCTGAACTCCTTCCATGGCAAGAACATCCTTCCTCAGATAAGGCGACCAAAACTGCACACAATACTCACCAAGGCCCTGTACAATTGCAGCAAGACATCCTTGTTCCTGTACTCAAACCCTGTCGCTACGAAGGCCAACATACCATTTGCCTTCTTAACCGCCTGCTGCACCTGCATGCTTACCTTCAGAGACTGCTGCACAAGGACATCCAGGTCTCATTGCACTTCCCCTTCTCCCAATCTATTGCCATTCAGATAATAATCTGCCTTCCTGATTTTGCTACCAAAGTGGTTAACCTCACATTTACCCACGTTATATTGCATCTGCCATGATTCTGCCCAATCACCCAACCTGTCCAAATCATCCTGGAGTTTCTCGGCATCCTCCTCACAGCACACACGCCCACGTAGCTTTGTGTCATCTGCAAATTTGGAGATGTTACATCTAGTTCCCTTGTCTAGATCATTAATATATATTGTGAATAGCTGGGGTCCAAGGACCAATCCCGGCGGTACATCACTAGTCACTGCCTGCCAATCGGAAAAAGACCCGTTTATTCCAACTCCTTGCTTTCTGTCTGCCAACCAGTTCACTATCCAAGTCAGTACCTTGCCCCCAACCCCATGTGCCTTAACTTTACATGCTAATCGCTTATGCGGGACCTTATATCAGGGGCAGTAAGGGTTTCAGGGCAGTAAGGGTTTCAGGGAGCAGTAAGGCAACAGAGACAGTAAGGGTGTCAGGGACAGTAAGGGTATCAGGGCAGTTAGGGTATCAGGGGCAGTAAGGGTATCAGGGGCAGTTAGGGTATCAGCGGGCAGTAAGGGTGTCAGGCATTAAGGGTATCAGGGGCAGTAAGTGTATCAGGGGGCAGTAAGGATATCAGGGGCAGTAAATGTATCGGGGCAGAAAGAGTATCGGGGCAGTAAGAGCATCAGGGTGCAGTAAGGGAATCGGGGGCAGTAAGAGTATCAGGGGGCAGTAAGAGTATCACGAGGCAGCAAGAGTATCGGGGGCAGTAAGGGTATCAGGGGCAGTAAGAGTATCGGGGGCAGTAAGAGTATCAGGGGGCAGTATGGGCACCAGGAACAGAAATGGTGTCAGGAGCAGTAAGGATATCAAGGGCAGTAAGGGTATCAGGGACAGTAATGGTGTCAGGGGCAGTAAGGGTATCAGGGGCAGTAAGTGATCAGGGACAGTAAGGGTATCAGTGGGCAGTAAGGGTGTCAGGGGGCAGTAAGGATAACAGGGTCCAGTAAGGGCATTGGGGGGGTGCGCAGTAAGGGTATCAGGGACAGCAAGGGAGTCAGGGGCAGTAAGTATATCAGGGCGCAGAAAGGGTGTCAGGGACAGTAAGGGTATCGGTGGCAGTAAGGGTGTCAGGGGGCAGTAAGGATAACAGGGGTCAGTAAGGGTATTGGGGCAGTAAGTGTATCACAGACAGTAAGTGTATCAGGGGGCAGTAAGGATATCAGGGACAGTAAGTGTATCAGGGGCAGTAAGGATATCAGGGACAGTAAGGGTGTCAGGGGGCAGAAAGGGTATCGGGGCAGTAAGAGTATCGGGGGCAGAAAGGGCACCAGGAACAGAAATGGTGTCAGGAGCAGTAAGGGTGTCAGGGGCAGTAAGGGTATCAGGGACAGTAAGGGTGTCAGGTGCAGTAAGGTTATCAGGGGGCAAAAGTGTGTCAGGAGCATTAAGGCTGTCAGGGGGCAGTAAGGGTATCAGGGAGAGTAAGGGTGTCAGGGGGTAGTAAGGGTGTCAGGAGCAGTAATGTTGTCAGGGGCAGTAAGAGTGTCAGGGACAGTAAGTTTACCAGGGGGCAGTAAGGGAATCAGGGACAGTAAGTGTATCAGAGGGCAGTAAGGGTGTCAGGGGCAGTAAGGTTGTCAGGAGCAGTAAGTATATTGGGACACAGTAACGGTATCGGGGGCAGTAATGGCATCAGGGACAGTAAGGGTGTCAGGGGCAGTAATGGCAACAGTGGGCAGTATGATATCAGGGGGCTCTAAGGGCATCAGGGACAGTAAGGGTGTCAGGGGCAGTAATGGTATTAGGGGCAGTAAGGGTATCAGGGGGCATTAAAGACACCAGGGTCAGTAAGGGTGTCAGGGGCATTAAGGGTATTAGGGGCAGTAAGGGTATCAGCGGCAGTAAGGGTATCAGGGGGCAGTAAGGGTATCAGGGGCAGTAATGGTGTTGGGGGCAGTAAGGGTATTGGAGGGCAGCAAGTGTATTGGGGCAGTAAGGGTATCAGGGGCAGTAAGGGTAACAGTGGCAGTGACGGTATCAGGGGCAGTAAGGGTATCAGTGACTGAAAGGGTGCCAGGGGGCAGTAAGGGTATCGGGGGGCAGTAAGTGTATCAGGGACAGTAAGGGTGGCAGGGGCAGTAAGGGTATCGGGGGCAGTAAGCTTATCAGGGACAGTAAGGGTGTCAGGGGGCAGTAAGGGTGTCAGGGGGCAGTAATGTTATCAGGGACAGTAAGGGTATCAGGGGGCAGTAAGGGTGTCAGGGGGCAGTAAGTGTATCGGGGCAATAAGTGTATCAGGGGCACTGTAAGGGTATCATGGGGCAGTAAAGGCACCAGGGACAGTAATGGTATCAGGAGCAGTAAGGATAACAGGGGGCAGTAAGTGTATCGGGGACAGTAAGGGTGTCAGGGGCAGTAAGGGTATCAGGGGGCAGTAAGGTTATCAGGGACAGTAAGGTTGTCAGGGGGCAGTAAGTGTGTCAGGGGGCAGTAATGTTATCAGGGACAGTAAGGGTATCAGGGGGCAGTAAGGGAGTCAGGGGCAGTAAGTGTATCGGGGCACTGTAAGGGTATCATGGGGCAGTAAAGACACCAGGGACAGTAATGGTGTCAAGAGCAGTAAGGATAACAGGGGGCATTAAGGGTATCGGGGGGCAGTGATGGTATCATATGAACATAAGAACATAAGAAATAGGAGCAGGAGTAGGCCAATCGGCCCCTCGAGCCTGCTCCACCATTCAATAAGATCATGGCTGATCTGATCCTAACCTCAAATCTTCTATCACTCTCCACCCGAACCCATGTGATCTCCCGGGAGAGGCGAAGAACCAGATAAAAGACCCAATGGCCAATTTGGGAGAAAAAAATCTGGGAAATTCCTCTCCGACCCATCTAGGCGATCGAAATTCTTCCAGGAGATCACTCTTTCCCTATATTTGCTACAGTACTTACCTTCTGTAAAGGCGATCTCCACCCCAGCCAGGAACAGGAATAAAAACCATCTCCTGAAATCTAACACAGAATTAGAACACAGTAGGAGCAGAACCAGGCTACACGGCCCCTGGGCCCACTCCACTACCCATAGGGCCATGACCATTCCGAACCTAGACTCATGTCCAATTTCCTGCCCGCTCCCCGTAACCCTTAATTCCCTTTACTTCTAGGAAACTATCTATTTCTGTTCTAAATTTATTTAATGATGTAGCTTCCACAGCTTTCTGGGGCAGCAAATTCCACAAACCTACCACCCTCTGAGTGAAGAAGTTTCTCCTCATCTCAGTTTTGAAAGAGCAGCCCCTTATTTTAAGATTATGCCCCCTAGTTCTGGTTTCACCCTTCATTGGGAACATCCTCACCACATCCACCCGATCAAGCCCCTTCACAATCTTATATGTTTCAATAAGATCGCCTCTCATTCTTCTGAACTCCAATGAGTAGAGTCCCAATCTACTCAACCTCTCCTCATATGACCACCCCCTCATCCCCGGGATTAACCGAGTGAACCTTCTTTGTACTGACTCGAGAGCAAGTATGTCTTTTCTTAAGTATGGACACCAAAACTGTATGCAGTATTCCAGGTGCGGTCTCACCAATACCTTGTACAACTGCAGCAATACCTCCCTGTTTTTATATTCCATCCCCCTAGCAATAAAAGCCAACATTCCATTGGCCTTCTTGATCACTCGCTGCACCTGCATACTAACCTTTTGAGTTTCGTGCACCAGGACCCCCAGATCCCTTTGTACTACAGTACTTTCCAGTTTCTTGCCATTAAGATAATAACTTGCTCTATGATTTTTCCTGCCAAAGTGCATAACCTCACACTTTCCAGTATTGTATTCCATCTGCCAAATCTCTGCCCACTTACTTAGCCTGTCTATGTCCCTTTGCAGGTTTTTTATGTCTTCCTCACTCACTACTTTCCGTCCCATCTTAGTATCATCTGCAAACTTTGATATGTTACACTCGGTCCCCTCCTCCAAATCGTTAATATAGGTTGTAAAGAGTTGGGGACCCAGCAATGACCCCTGCGGAACACCACTAGTTACTGGTTGCCAATCTGAGAACGAACCATTTATCCCAACTCTCTGCTTTCTGCTAGAGAGCCAATCCTCCACCCACGCCAGAATATTACCCCCAATCCCGTGATTTTTTATCTTGAGCAATAATCTTTTGTGTGGCACCTTGTCAAATGCCTTTTGGAAGTCTAAATACACCACGTCCACTGGTTCCCCTTTATCCACCCTGTATGTTACTTCCTCAAAAACCTCAAGCAAATTTGTCAAACATGACTTCCCCTTCATGAAACCATGCTGAGTTTGTCCTATTAAATTATGTTTATCCAAATGTCCCGTTACTGTCTCCCTAATAATGGACTAACATTTTACCAACCACAGATGTTAGGCTAACAGGTCTATAGTTTCCAGCCTTCTGCCTACTACCCTTTTTAAATAAGGGTGTTACCTTAGCAGTTTTCCAATCTGCCGGGACCTTTGCTGACTCCAGGGAGTTTTGGAAAATTATTACCAATGCATCCACAATCCCTCCCGCCACTTCCCTCAAGACCCTAGGATGCAAGCCATCAGGTCCAGGGGATTTATCCACCTTGAGTCCCATTATTTTACCAAGTACCACTTCCTTAGTGATTTTAATCGTATTTAGTTCCTCCCCCCCTAGAGCCCCTGTTTGTCCAGTGTTGGGATAGTGTTAGTGTCCTCTACTGTAAAGACTGATACAAAATAATTGTTCAGTGTTTTTGCCATCTCCATGTTTCCCACCATTAATTTCCCGGTCTCATCCTCTAAGGGACCAACATTTACTTTAGCCACCCTTTTTCTTTTTATATAAATATAGAAACTTTTGCTGTCTGTTTTTATACTTTTTGCTAATTTACTTTCATAATCTATCTTCCCTTTCTTAATCAATCTTTTAGTTATTTTTTGCTGTCTTTTAAAGACTTCCCAATCTTCCATCCTCCCACTAGATTTGGCTACCTTATATGCAGCACGGTGGCATAGTGGTTAGCACTGTTGTCTCACAGCGCCAGGGACCCGGGTTCGAATCCGGCCTCGGCCTCGGGCGACTGTCTGTGTGGAGTTTGCACATTCTCCTGTGGGAGGAAACCGGAGCACCCGGAGGAAACCCACGCAAACACGGGGTTCCTTTACAAGACATTTTTAATTAATCCTGTCTCATTACACAGGACCAAATCTATGGTTGCTTGCCCCCTGGTCGGTTCAGTTACATACTGCTCAAGAAACCCATCCCTAATACACTCAATGAACTCATCCTCAAGGCTGCTCTGCCCAATTTGATTTGTCCAGTTAATATGATAATTAAAATCCCCCATAATTATAGCTGTTCCCTTATTACAAGCCTCAACTATTTCCTGATTAATACTCCGTCCAACCGAGTTGCAACTGTTCGGAGGCCTATAGACTACACCCACTAGTGTTTTTTTCCCCTTATTATTCCTTATCTCCACCCAAAACTGTTTCACTATCCTGCTCCTTTGACCCAATATCATTTCTCTGTATTATAGTGATTCCTTCTTTTATTAACATAGCCACCCCACCTCCTCTCCCTTCCTGCCTGTCCTTCCTGATTGTTAAATAACCTGGTATGTTTAATTCCCAGTCATGGTCACCCTGCAGCAATGTTTCTGTAATGGCCACAAGATCATACCCATATGTCGTTATTTGTGCCGTTAACTCATTCATTTTGTTACGAATGCTACGTGCATTCAGACAAAGAACTTTCAAATATGTTTTGTAACACTTAGTTCCTGTTTTTTCCCTTTTTAGTACTTTACTTTTTACTCCATACCTTCTGTCCCTTCCTGAAACGTTCTGTTTTTTAATTCCCCCACTGGTACCTAAGTCTATGACCTTCTCTGTTGTCATTTCTATTATTTGCTCTCTAGAAACCTCCCCCCCACTAATTAGTTTAAAGCCCTCTCTACAGCCCTAGTTATATGATTCACCAGGACTTTAGTCCCAGCACTGGCCAAGTGGAGTCTGTCCCAATGGAGCAGCTCCCTCCTGTCCCAGTACTGGTGCCAGTGTCCCAAGAAGCAAAACCCATTTCTCCCACACCAGTCTTTGAGCCACGCATTTAACTCTTTCATTTTATTTATCCTAACCAAATTCGCTCGTGGCTCAGGTAATAACCCAAAGATTATTACCCTTGAGGTTCTGTTTTTTAATTTGACCCCTAGCTGCTCATACTCCTTTAACAGAACCGTCTTCCTTGTCCTATCTATGTCGTTTGTACCAACATGGACCACGACAACTGGATCCTCCCCCTCCCACTCCAAGTTTCTTTCCAGCCCAGAAGAGATGTCCTTAACCCTGGCAACACAGCCTTCTGGACTCCCGCTCTTGACTGCAGAGAACCCTATCTATCCCCCTAATGATACTATCCCCTACCACTACAACATTTCTTTTTACTCCCTCCACTTGAATGGCCCCCTGTACCATGGTGCTGTGGCGAGGTTGCTCATCCTCCCTGCAGTCCCCGCTCCCGCCCTCACAGGGAGTAAGAACCTCGATCCTGCTGGACAAGAGCAAGGGCTGCGTCTGCTTCAACACTACATCCTGGATCCCTGTACCTTCCTCACTCGTAGTCACACCATCCTGTCCCTGACCACGGACTACATCTGCAGTAATTAACTTCATAGGTGTGACCATCTCCTGAAACATAGAGTCCAGGAACTTCTCCCCCTCCCTGATGTGTCGCAGTGTCTGAAGCTCGGTCTCAAGCTCCATAACGTGGAACTTGAGTTCCTCTAGCAGCAAACACTTGTCGCAGATGTAATCACCGAGAGCCTCAATGGGGTTCACCGGCTCCCACATCTCGCAACAGCAACACATCACCTGCTCCATTCTATATAATTAATTAAATTTCTTATTATTAGTTATGAAGACCCTGCCCGGATATAGATGATAATATCACACCACTATTCGATAGGACTTACCAACTTAAACGTATAAAAGAGAAGAGAAGGAAGAAAACCAACCAACCAGCTGATCACCAACCTCCTCCTTGAATACTGTCTGTGGGGCCTGTTTGGTTGACTCATCTCGCTGCTCCGCTTCCGCAGTGCTGTCTAAGCCTGGGAGTGGGGGGAAAAACAGAGCAAAAAACACACCCTCACCTCCCATTTGCCCGAACTCTCCCACTTACCAAAACTCCAGCAACACACAATGCAAAAAGCACTCCATGCACAGCACTAGCCCTGCCCCTTTTATACCCGGATTCTACTTCTGGTTTAAACTGCCCAATAGTTTAATATACCCTTAAAAAATTAAACTTACTTCAAATAATTGACTTTTTAACACACTAAAATTCACAAAATACACTTAAATGATTTTACTCCCATTTACCAAAACTCCAGCAACACTCAATGCACAAAGCACTCCGTGCACAGCACTAGCCCCGCCCCTTTTATACCCAGATTCTACTTCCGGTTTAAACTGCCCAATAGTTTAATATACCCTTAAAAAATTAAACTTACTTCAAATAATTGACTTTTTAACACACTAAAATTCACAAAATACACTTAAATGAATTTTCTCCCACTTACCAAAACTCCAGCAACACTCAATGCACAAAGCACTCCGTGCACAGCACTAGCCCCGCCCCTTTTATACCCAGATTCTACTTCTGGTTTAAACTGCCCAATAGTTTAATATACCCTTAAAAAATTAAACTTACTTCAAATAATTGACTTTTTAACACACTAAAATTCACAAAATACACTTAAATGATTTTTCTCCCACTTACCAAAACTCCAGTAACACTCAATGCACAAAGCACTCCGTGCACAGCACTAGCCCCGCCCCTTTTATACCCGGATTCTACTTCACAAAAGTAAGGGACAGTAAGGGGATCAGGGGGCAGTAAACGTATCAGGGGCACTGTAAGGGTATCATGGGGCAGTAAAGGCACCAGGGGCAGTAATGGTGTCAGGAGCAGTAAGGGTATCAGTGGCTGTAAGGGTATCATGGTCAGTAAGTGTGTCAGTGGCAGTAAGGGTATCGGGGCAGTAAGGGTATCAGGGTAAGTAAGGGTGTCAGGGGCAGTAAGGGTATTAGGGGCAGCAAGGGTATCAGGGGGCAGTTATAGTATCAGGGGCAGTAATGGTGTCGGGGCAGTAAGGGTATTAGGGGGCAGCAATTGTATCGGATCAGTAAGGGTATCGGGGCAGTAAGGGTAACGGGGCAGTAAGAGTATCAGTGGCAGTAAGGGTATCAAGGACTGAAAGGGTGTCAGGGGCAGTGAGGGTGTCAGAGGGCAGTAAGGATAACAGGGGGCAGTAAGGGTATCGGGGGGCAGTAAGGGTATCACGGGACAGTAAGGGTGTCAGGGGCAGTAAGGTTATCAGGGGGCAGTAAGATTATCAGGGACAGTAAGGGTGTCAGGGGCCAGTAAGGGTGTCAGGGGGCAGTAATGTTATCAGGGACAGTAAGGGTATGGGGCAGTAAGGTCATCAGGGGGCAGTAAGTATATCAGGGGCAGTAAGGGTATCAGGGGCAGTAATGGTGTCGGGGGCAGTAAGGGTAAAGGGGCAGTAAGGGTATCAGGGGCAGTAAGGGTATCAGGGACTGAAAGGGTGTCAGGGGCAGTAAGGGTGTCAGGGGGCAGTAAGGATAACAGGGGGCAGTAAGGGTATTGGGGGGCAGTAATGGTATCAGGGACAGTAAGGGTATCAGGGGGCAGTAAGGTTATCAGGGACAGTAAGGGTGTCAGGGGGCAGTAAGGGTGTCAGGGGGCAGTAATGTTATCAGGGATAGTAAGGGTATCAGGAGGCAGTAAGGGTGTCAGGGGGCAGTAATGGTATCAGGGACAGTAAGGGTATGGGTGCAGTAAGGGCATCAGGGGGCAGTAACTATATCAGGGGGCAGTAAGGGTGTCAGGGACAGTAAGGTTATCAGGGGCAGTAAGGGTATAGAAACATAGCAACATAGGAGATAGGAGCAGGAATAGGCCATTTGGCCCCTCGAGCCTGCTCCGCCATTCAATGCGATCATGGCTGATCATCCAAATTCAGTACCCGGTCCCTGCTTTCTCCCCATAGCCCTTGATCCCTTTAGCCTTAAGAAATATATCTAACTCCTTCTTGAATTTATTTAAGGAACTGGCCTCCACTGCCTTCTGTGGTAGAGAGTTCCACAGGTTCACCACTCTCTGGGTGAAGAAATTCCTCCTGATTTCTGTCCTAAATGGCCTACCCTTTATCCTTAGACTGTGTCCCCTGGTTCTGGACTCCCCGACCATCGGGAACATCCTTCCTGCGTCTAGTCTGTCCAGTCCTGTCAGAATTAAATAAGTTTCAACAAGATCACCTCTCATTCTTCTAAACTCCAGTGAGTACAAGCCCAATTGACCCAATCTCTCCTCATACGTCATTCCTGCCTACCCAGTTATCAGCCTGGTGAATCTTCGCTGAACTCCCTCTGTGGCAAGAACACCCTTCCTCAGAAAAGGTGACCGAAACTGCACACAATACTCAAGATGTAGTCTCACCAAGGCCCTGTACAACTGCAGCAAGACATCCTTGTTCCTGTACTCAAACCCTCTCGCTACGAAGGCCAACATACCATTTGCCTACTTAACGGCCTGCTGCACCTGCATGCTTACATTCAGCGACTGGTGCACAAGGACACCCATGTTTCGTTGCACTTCCCCTTCTCCTAATCTATTGCCATTTAGATAATAATCTGCCTTCCTGTTTTTGCCACCAAAGTGGATAATCTCACATTTATCCACGTTATATTGCATGTACCATGTTTCTGCCCAATCACCCAACATGTCCAAATTATCCTGGAGTTTCTCGACATCCTCCTCACAGCACACATGCCCACCCAGCTTTGTGTCATCTGCAAATTTGGATATATTACATCTAGTTCCCTTGTCTAGATCATCATTAATATATATTGTGAAAAGCTGGGGTCCAAGGACTGATCCCTGCGGTACCCCACAAGTCACTGCCTGCCATTCGGAAAAAGACCCGTTTATTCCAACTCTTTGCTTTCTGTATGCCAACCATTTCTCTATCCAAGTCAATACCTTGCCCCCAATCCCATGTGCCTTAATTTTACATGCTAATCTCTTATGCAGGACCTTATCGAAGGCCTTTTGAAAGTCCAGATACACCACATCCACTGGTTTACCCATACCTATTTTACCAGTTACATCCTCAAAAAATTCCAGTAGATTATTCAAGCATGATTTACCTTTTGTGAATCCATGTTGACTTTGTCCGATCCTGTCACTGTTTTGCAAGTGCTCTGTTATTACATCTTTTACAATGGACTGTGTGGCGACACGCCACCACTGGACATAATCCGCTCACGGCGGCACAGACAGTCTAAGCAGAAGCCCCCAGCCGGGGGCCCTTTCCTCCAGCAACTTGTTTCCCGCAGGGACAGGCTGCCGGGAGCACTTCCTGTCTGGGAAGTATTTAAGTGGATGCGCGGGCTTTTCTAGTTCCTGTTTGTCATGTGGTTGGAATAAAGCAGTTGTGTTTTCAATAGCTCTGGTCTCGACTCCCACGTTTGCCGCGGTATCTCAACACTGGTGACCCCGACGCTCAGGACGAATCCTAAGCTAGCATGGCGGATACAAACGCAGTCACGGTTAAATTACCAGACTTTTGGGAGAACCTCGCCGAAGCCTGGTTCGTTCAAGCTGAGTCCAGATTCCGGCTGAAAGGCATTACAGTCGACGCCACGAAGTACGACTACCTCGTCGCCTCGCTCACCTACGCTACAGTCCCCAAGGTTTGGGCAGCGCTGCAGAATCCACCAACGGAGGGCAAGTACGAACATCTGAAGGCTGCGCTACTTAAAAAATTTCAAACGTCCTCTTACCAGCGCCACTGCCAAGTCCTGGACCTCCCCGGCCTTGGTGACGCTTCACCATCAGACCTGCTTTCCCACATGCTGTCCCTCTCAGACGACAAAAATCCCGGTGCCCTTTTTCGCACGCTTTTCATTCGGCAGCTCCCCGCCAGCATCCGCCCGCTCATTGTGGAGTCTGACTCCACGGACCTGAATGATATAGCCGAAAGGCCGACCGGCTGCTCTCTGCACAGGCCGCTCGCGACGTCGCGCCCGACCTCACGGCAACGACCACGCGGTCTCCCCGGGCCGCTAGGCCCGACCGCCCTACCACTCCGGGTCACTGCTACTACCACACCCGTTTTGCCGCTAGGGCTCAACGCTGCACGTCACCGTGTACCTTCAAACCCCCCCCCGCACCGGCCCCCGCGATGGCCGCGGGGCAGAAGGAGCCCCTACTGTACGTCACTGACGACAGAACCAACCGCCGATTTCTGTGCGACACAGGGGCCCAGCACAGCATCACCCCCGCCTCCGCCCTCGAGATCCAACGCGGCACACGGGGTATCATACTGGCTGCAGCCAACGGCTCTGAAATCCGCACATATAGCACCCGCATGGTCACGCTCGAACTCGCGGGCCGCCGCTACCGCTGGGAGTTCCTCACAGCCAAGGTCCTCTGCCCACTCATTGGCGCCGACATCCTACGCGCCCACGGCCTCCTTGTCGGCATTCCGAGGCACCGCCTCGTCGACATCAACACTATGGCCCCCATCCCCGGCGCCTTTACCCCGGCCCGTTCGGCCGGCCTGACGACCTACTGCCTCGCCAGAGCCACGGACGACTACTCGGCACTCCTAGCTGAGTTTCCCGCCCTCACTAACCCGACCTTTTTGGCCAAAGCCGCCAAGCACGGTGTGGAACACTATATCCCCACCACCGGCCCCCCAGTTTCTGCCCACGCCCGCAGACTCAACCCGGCCAAGCTGGAAATCGCGCGGGCCGAGTTCACCAACATGGAACAACTCGGCATTATCCGCCGCTCCAGCAGCCCTTGGGCCTCGCCCCTCCACATCGCCCCCAGGCCCGGCGGAGGCTGGCGCCCTTGCGGGTACTACCGCTGCCTCAACGACGCCACCACCCCCGATCGATACCCGGTGCCACACATCCAGGACTTCTCGGCCCGACTGGCCGGACGAACCGTCTTTTCCAAAGTCGACCTGGTGCGCGGTTACCACCAAGTCCCCGTACACCCCGCGGACATCCCCAAAACGTCCGTCATCACCCCATTCGGCCTGTTCGAGTTCCTGAGGATGCCCTTCGGCCTCAAGAATGCAGCACAGGCTTTCCAGCGCCTTATGGACTCAGTCCTCCGGGACCTGAACTTCCTATTTGTCTATCTAGACGACATTCTCGTGGCCAGCTCCTCCAAACAGGAACACCTCGAACACCTTCGCATCCTGTTCGGGCGCCAAGCCCAACACGGGCTCATCCTCAGCCCGGCGAAGTGCCAATTCGGCCTAACCGAGATCGATTTTCTCGGTCACCACATCACCCCTGCTGGGGCCGTCCCCCTGCATAACAAGGTGCAGGCCGTCCAGCAATTCCCCCGCCCCACAACCATCAAGGGCCTCCAGGAGTTCCTCGGGATGGTGAACTTCTACAACAGGTTCATCCCCAGAGCCGCAGCCCTCATGAAGCCCCTATACGACTCCCTCTGAGGAAAATCCGGCAAGATGGGCGTAGCCTGGACCACTGACACGGCAGCCGCCTTCGACGCCACCAAAAACGCGCTCGCTGACCCCACTCTGCTCGCACACCTGAGGGCCGATGCCCGGGTCGTGCTCACCACCGACGCCTCTGACCACGCGGTCGGGGCCGTGCTCGAGCAGTGGGTCAATGGCGCGTGGCAGCCACTTGCCTTCTACAGCCGCCAACTGCGCCCCCCGGAGGTCAAATACTCCACTTTCGACTGCGAGCTTCTCGCACTCCACCTGTCGGTCCGCCATTTCAGGTTCCTCCTGGAAGGCCGCCCCTTCACCGCGTATGTGGACCACAAGCCACTCAGATACGCGATGGCCAAGCACACCGAACCCTGGTCCTCTAGGCAGCAACGCCAGCTCGCGGCCGTCTCCGAGTTTACTACGGACATTCAGCACGTCTCCGGTAGAGACAATGTGGTCGCCGACTGCCTTTCCCGTCCCGCCGTCTGTGCGAATCACCTCGCGGTCGACTACGCACAACTAGCAGCGGCCCAGCTCACGGACCCAGACCTCCTCTCAGCGGCTACCAGTCTGCCAGGGCTACGCCTAGCCAAGGTCGCGCACGGGCCCGAAGCCACGGCAGTCACGTGCGACGTCTCACTCGGCCAACCCAGGCCGGTCATCCCTGAGACCTGGCGCCGCCGCGTCTTCGACGCGCTCCACGGGCTCTCTCACCCGGGTTCCCGCTCATCCATCAAACTCCTCTCCAAGCGCTTCGTCTGGCGCGGCCTCAGCGGAGATGTTTGGACTTGGGCCACCTCCTGCCTTGCCTGCCAACGGGCTAAGGTACAGCTGCACACCAAAGCACCCCTGGGAGACTTCGAGCTACCCAGCCGCCGCTTCGACCACGTACACGTCGACATCGTCGGTCCCCTGCCGTCATCGCAAGGCCAAACTTATCTCCTCACGATGGTCGACCGCTACACACGCTGGCCTGAGGCAGTGCCGCTGACCTCAACCACCACAGCCGACATCGCCAGGGCGTTCGTTAACACCTGGGTTGCGAGGTTCGGCGTACCGGCCGACATAACCTCCGACAGAGGCGCCCAGTTCACCTCCGAACTCTGGACGGCCACAGCACGCAACCTCGGGGTGACGCTCCACCGCACCACGGCGTACCACCCGCAGGCCAACGGACTTTGTGAACGCTTCCACAGGTCACTCAAGGCCTCACTCCGTGCCGGCCTGCAGGACAGTACCTGGACTGACCGCCTACCGTGGGTGCTACTCGGCCTACGCACCGCGGTCAAGGAAGACCTCCAGTCCTCGGCAGCGGAGTTAGTCTACGGACAACCGCTGCGCGTCCCAGGCGAATTCCTTCCGGAGCCTACCAAGCCTTGGTCGGCCGAACAGCAGCGGCTCGACTCTTTCTCTTCCGCTCAGCAGTTCGCCCCACTTCCGGTCAACCGCCACGGCGAACTCGCACCTCACGTCCCGCCAAATTTACAGCAGGCGCGCTTCGTCTTCGTGCGACACGACGCGCACCGCGGGCCCCTGCGACCCCCGTACGATGGTCCGTATGAGGTACTACAAACCGGGGACAAGGTCTTCAAGCTGCGACTCGGCGACAGGGTCGAGACTGTCTCCATCGACCGGCTCAAACCAGCACACACAGAACCAGGGGAACAGGTCCCCGTGGCCCAGCCTCCAACTAGAGGCCGTCCCCCCGGCAAGCCAGCACAGCCGGCGGCGAACCGCCCGACCCAACCAACCAGACCGGCGGCCACTCAGAGCCGCTGCGGCAGAACCATTAGACCACCGTCACGACTTGTCCACTCCTCCTAAGCGGATTCTGGGGGGAGCTCTGTGGCGACACGCCACCACTGGACATAATCCGCTCACGGCGGCACAGACAGTCTAAGCAGAAGCCCCCAGCCGGGGGCACTTTCCTCCAGCAACTTGTTTCCCGCAGGGACAGGCTGCCGGGAGCACTTCCTGTCTGGGAAGTATTTAAGTGGATGCGCGGGCTTTTCTAGTTCCTGTTTGTCATGTGGTTGGAATAAAGCAGTTGTGTTTTCAATAGCTCTGGTCTCGACTCCCACGTTTGCCGCGGTATCTCAACAACTGTAGCATTTTCCCCAGTACTGATGTCAGGCTTACTGGTCTGTAATTCCCCGTTTTCTCTCTACCACCTTTTTTGAATAGTGGGGTTACATCAGCTACCCTCCAATCCATGGGTACTGTTCTAGATTCCATCGAATGTTGGAAGATGATCAGCAATGCATCTACTATTTCTAGGGCCACTTCCTTAAGTACCCTAGGATGTAGATTATCAGGCCCTGGGGATTTTTTGGCCTTCAATCCAATCAATTTCCCTAACACCATTTCCCTACAAATACTGATTTCTTTCAGTTCCTCCCTTTCATCAGACCCTATGTTCCCCGACATCTCTGGGAGGTTATTTGTGTCCTCCTTTGTGAAGACAGAAACAAAATATGTATTTAGTTGGTTTGCCATTTCTTTGTTCCCATTATAAATTCCCCTGATTCTGACTGCAAGGGACCTACGCTTGACTTCACCAATCTTTATCTCTTCACATATCTATAAAAGCTTTTACAGTCAGTTTTTAATGTTCCCTGCAAGCTTACACTCATACTCTATTTTCCCCTTCTTAATTAATCCCTTTGTCCTCCTTTGTTGAATCCTAAACTGCTCCCAATCCTCAGGATTACTGCTTTTTCTGGCCAATTTATATGTCTTCTCCTTGGATTTTTATGCTGTTGTGGCAGAGCCACCAAAGGACTCAGATCATTTGTACATAATCCCTTTAACAACATGTTAGCTACAGTCTGAGTCTGTACCTTTATTTATGCTGTTTAACTGTACAGAGTGTGGTTGCTTTAACAGCGCGGTTAAAACGCGATGACGTCACGCCGTTTATCACGTGATCCCCGACTGGCGGGAAAACGTGATGCCATCATGACGTCAGCCACAGGACTGCAGGGGCAGTCCTCGTGGAGCCTCCAGAGAGAGCAGACCTACATTCGATGTTATCCTGCAGTTTATTTTTAAAGCCTGTTCATTTCATTAAAATTCATTTTGTTTGATCGCCTGAGTAGAACTCAATCTTTTAGTTGGGAACCCACGTTCCTACATTGGTGACCCCGACTTTCGTGAACAATTTTCGCGGAAGATCTTCAGCATGGACACGAACGCCGTGACTCTGAAACTGCCACAGTTCTGGGAGCAACAACCAGACGCCTGGTTTATCCAGGCTGAAGCCCAGTTCGCCATCAGGAACATTGTCGTGGATCAGACCCGTTATTACTACGTGGTCTCCGCCCTCGACAGCGCGGCGCGCTCTATTGCCTGCGCTTTCCCTCCTCTGGATGACTTCACTCGGCTCCTCGGAGAGATTACGGAGCTGACAAGGCCCACTTTCTCCTCCTCGGCCACGAAGCATGGTGTTGAACATCATATCACCACTACTGGCTCCCCGGTTTATGTGCAGGCTAGAAGGCTCGAACCCGGCAAGCTCGTGGCTGCGAAAGCGGAATTCGACACGATGGAGCGGCTTGGGACTATTCGCCGATTCAATAGTCCCTGTTTTCGCCTCTCCGAGACCTAAGCTTCATCTTCGTCTACCTTGATGACATTCTCATCGCCAGTGCTAGCAAGGAAGAGCATATCTCCCATTTGCGTACCCTCTTTACGCGCCTCAGCCAGCACGATTTAATCATCAACCCGGCCAAGTGCCAGTTCGGCCTGCAGCAGATCGACTTCTTGGGGCACCGCATAACATCAGACGGCGCCATCCCCTTAATGACGAAGGTGGAAGCTGTTACCTCTTCCCCACGCCCGCCAACTGTCAAGGCCCTGTAAGAGTTCCTGGGGATGGAAAACTTCTATCACCGATTCGTCCCTAAGGCGGCTCAGCTTATGCAACCCTTGTACGGGGCCCTCAAGGGCAAGTCCGGTAAGGATCCAATCAGCTGGACAGCCGAGATGGACCAGGCATTCGTCAACACCAAGAGCGCTTTGGCCAACGCAAACATGCTGACGCACCCACTTCCAGGTGCCACCATCGCCCTTACCACGGACGCATCAGACTACGCCATCGGCGCACTGCAAGAGCAGTGGGTCAACGGCACGTGGTAACCGCTGGCGTTTTTCAGCCGTCAGCTACGGAAAAATGAAAAAACTACAGCACCTTCGATCGGGAGTTACTGGCCCTTTTCCTAGCCATTCACCATTTCTGGTTCTTATTGGAGGGACGTCCCTTCACGGCTTATGTCGACCACAAGCCTCTAACGTTCGCCATGGCCAAGACCGCCGAACCGTGGTCCGCTCATCAACAACATCACCTGACGTTTATTTCCGAATTTACCACGGACATTCAACGTGTGTCTGGTAAGGACAACCTGGTGGCGGATTGCCTCTCCCGTGCGACGGTCCACGCCTGGGGATCGGCTATGCCCTCATGGCTGCAGATCAGGCCTCGGACCCAGAGGTCCAATCATACAGAGCCGTTCCCTCTAGTTTCCGAGCGACCGACGTCACTTTGCAGGCCGCAGGCGCCACGCTCCTTTGCGAGGTCCCCATGGGCGTTCCCCGACCTATCGTGCCAGTCGCATGGCGCCGGAAGGTGTTTGATGCCATACACGGGTTGTCGCACCCTGGGATGAAGGCTTCACAACGGCTTATGTCAGCGAAGTTCGTCTGGAAAGGTATGCAACTCGATGTCCGTGACTGGGCCAATACCTGCATAGTCTGCCAGAAGGCCAAGGTCCAGCGTCATGTTAAAGCTCCAGTGGCTACGTTCGCGGTTCCGGAGCGTCATTTTGACCACGTGCATGTGGACCCTGTGGGGCCGCTTCCCCCTTCTCATGGTTATACACATCTCCTCACCAAGGTGGACCGCACCACTAGGTGGCCAGAGGCAATTCCTTTGGTTTCCACCACTTCGGCAGACGTCGCTAGAGCTTTCATCTCCTGTTGGGTTGCCCGTTTTGGGGTACCGGCGGACATCTCTTCCGACCGTGGGCCACAATTTTCCTCGGAGCTTTGGAACGCTGTAGCTCAGGGGCACAGCACCAAACTTCATCGCACCACCGCCTATCATCCACAGGTGAATGGCCATTGCGAGCGATTCCACAGGTCGCTTAAAGCCGCCCTTCGGGCCAGTCTTCAAGGTGCAGGATGGGTAGACAGACTTCCATGGGTCCTTTTGGGTCTTCGTACGGTGCCCAAAGAAGACCTGCAATCGTCCTCAGCCGAACTCTTCTATGGTCAGCCTCTCCGAGTACCAGGGGATTTCCTCCCTTCTCCCACAAAGCCATGGTCCGCGTCCCAGCAACTCGTCAGCCACCAGGAAGTGGTCAGATGCTTCGCTCCGGTGCTTACATCAAATCACGGCTTACAGAACTCCCACGTGCCAGCGGAGCTGAAGAATGCTGAGTATGTATTTATCCGCCACGATGCTCACCGGGTTCCACTCAAGCCCCCTTACACTGGTCCTTTCCGCGTCATCGAACCAGGAGACAAATCCTTTTCGGTCGACATCGGAGGAAAACCGGATCACATTTCGGTGGACTGATTGAATCCAGCTCACCTGGGCCTGGACCACCCAGTCGTCATCGCTCAACCGCTGAAACGTGGCCAACCGCCCGCAGCCACCGTGCCAGATCAACCAAAGCCGCCCGCCAACTCGACCACGCTCGCCGCGCCAGCTCAACCACAACCGCCCGCCAGCTCGACCACCGTCCATCAGCTTCTTCCGCCAGGTTACCGAAGTCGCTCGGCAGACTTGTCAGGCCTCCTCGGCGGCTCACTTTTGCTGTTAAAGACAATTCTGGGGGGGTGCATGTAGCGGAGGCACCAAAGGACTCAGATCATTTGTAAATAATTCCTTTAACAACATGTTAGCTACAGTCTGAGTCTGTACCTTTATTTATGCTGTTTAACTTTACAGAGTGTGGTTGCTTTAACAACGCGGTTAAAACGTGATGGCGTCATGCCGTTCCTCACGTGATCCCCGACTGGCGGAAAAACGTGATGACGTCAGCCACAGGACTGCAGGGGCAGTCCTCGTGGAGCATCCAGAGAGAGCAGACCTACATTCGATGTTATCCTGCAGTTTATTGTTAAAGCCTGTTCATTTAATTAAAGTTCATTTAATTTGATCGCCTGAGTAGAACTCAGTCTTTTAGTTAGGAACCCACGTTCCTACACTATCCCTAATTTCCCTTGTTAGCCACGGTTGAGTCACCTTTTTTGTTTTATTTTTATGCCAAACTTGGATGAACAAATTCTGTAGATCATCCATGCGGTCTTTGCATGTTTGCCATTGCCTATCCACCATCAACCCTTTGAGTGACATTCCCGAATCAATCCTACCCAACTCGTGCCTCAGACCATCGTAATTTCCTTTATTTAAATTTCGGACCCTAATCTCTGAGTCAACTACTTCATTCTCCATCTTAATGAAGAATTCGATCATATTATGATCGCTCCGACCCAAGGGGCCTCGTACAACAAGATTGCTAAATTAATCCTTTCTCGCTACATAATACCCAGTCTAAGATGGCCTGATCTCTGGTTGGTTCCTCAACATATTGGTCCAGGAAACCATCCCGTCAACACTCCAGGAATTCCTCCTCCACAGTATTGTTACTAATTTGGTTAGCCCAATCTATATGTAGATTAAAGTCACCCATGATGACTTCTGTGCCCTTATTGCACGCTTCTTTAAATTCCCTTTTAATGCCATCCCCAACCTCCGCATTACTGTTTGGAGGTCTATATACCACTCCCACTAACGTTTTCTGCCCCATGGTATTTCTCAATTCTACCCATACAGATTCCACATCATCAGAGCTAATATCCTTCCTTACAATTGTGTTAATCCCTTCTTTAACCTGTAATGCTACCCCACCTCCCTTTCCTTTTTGCCTATCTTTCCTGAATATCGAATACCCCTGGATGTTGAGTTCCCAGCCTGGGCCATCCTTGAGCCACGTTTCCGTAATCCCAACCAAATCATATTCGTTTACTTCTATTTGCGCAGCCAATTCATCCACCTTATTACAAATGCTCCTCGCATTAAGACACAAAGCCTTCAGGCATATTTTTTTAACACTCTTAGACCTATTAGAATTATTATTTACTGTGGCCATGTTTGATTTAAACCATTGATTTCTCTGACTGCCACTTTTGTTTTTCTCCTTCCTTTCTTTTGCTTTTATCCTTGTTTCCCTTTCCTCTGTCCCCCTGCTCAGGTTCCCAACCCCTGCCATCTTATTTTAAACCCTCCCCCAGAGCACTAGCAAACACTCCCCCTAGGACATCGGTTCCAGCCCTGCCCAGGTGCAAACCATCCGGTTTGAACTGGTCCCACCTCCCCCAGAAGCGGTTCCAATGTCCCAGGAACTTGAATCCCTCCCCGTTGCACCATTCCTCTAGCCATATATTCAGCTGAAATATCCTTCTATTTCTACTCTGACTAGCACGTGGCACTGGTAGCAATCCTGAGATTACTACCTTTGAGGTCCTATTTTTTAATTTACCTCCTAACTCCCTATATTCAGCTTTTAGGGCCTCATCCCGGTTTTTACCTATATCGTTGGTACCTATATGCACCACGACAACTGGCTGTTCACCCTCCCCTTCCAAAATGTTCTGCAGCCGCTCTGAGACATCCTTGACCCTTGCACCAGGGAGGCAACACAACATCCTGGAGTCTCGTTTGCGGCCGCAGAAATGCCTATCTATTCCCCTTACAATAGAATCCCCTATTATTATAGCTCTACGGCTCTTTTTCCTCCCGTCCTGTGCAGCAGAACCACCCCTGGTGTCAGGAAGTTGGCTGCTGCTGCCTTCCTCTGATAAGCCATCCCCCCAACTGTACTCAAAGTGGTGTATCTGTTTGAGAGGGGGATGTCCACAGGGGACCCCTGCACTACCTGCCTGCGCCTAGTGCTCTGCCTGTTGGTCACCCCTTCCGTTTCTGCCTGTCCAACCTCTACCTGCGGTGTGTCCAACTCCCTAAATGTGCTATTCACGACGTCCTCAGCATCGTGAACGCTCCAGTATGCATCTGTTGTATCTATGCTTTAATGCGTTCAATCAAGCATGTAGATACGTCGAATTAAATCAGAGTCAGGCAGACAGGCTTCTAACTGTGATCTTTACTTTATTGGTAAAATGGCTGACTGCAGCTTTCCCGGGTAATTCCCATAATGCATTGCACATTACATTACCGTATTAACTGGAGTTAAACTCGCACATTACATTACCGTATTGACTGGTGTTAAACTCGCAATCAATACACGACATCCCCCTTTTCCTTGGAAACAAACTTGCAGTTTACAAACAGTTGCTTACAATAACACTGCATAACTTATTTGGTTTATAAACTTTTTACAAACTTGTTTCTTACCACACAACTAAATAATTCCCAGGTTTAAACATTTAACATCACCCATGCAGTTCTCGCACAGTTTATTTTGTGACATAATCAGACAGTCTTTGGGGTTTTCTTTTAACCCTTTGAGGTCTGGCTGTACTGGGTATGTCTGACATGTTGGTGTCAGTGGGTATTGCCTGTGTCACAGTGGTATGTGTGTCAGGGTCTACTATACTGTCCTCAGTCCCTTGTGTTTCCTCCTGCTCATGGAGTGTCTCCTTTGGTCCATTGGTTCTGTATTTCTTCACAAACGTAGTGTTTCTCGAGTAGCGTGCTCCTTCTGGAGATTCCACTACTACTTGACTCCCTGTTTTACTCAAAACTTTGTGCGGTGTGGCATTAAAAGGAGTGGTGAACTTGTCCACTTTGTCCTGCCATACCAGCACCGTGTCGCCAACTTCCACCTCTGAGTATTGTGTTCTCCGCTGTTCATCTACGTACAGTTTGGACTTGCCTTTTTGTTCTGCGTCCCGGTCACGTACTTCCATGTGTGCGCGTGACTCTGTGATGTCTGGCAGCTTTCCTCTCATTTTTCATTTAAAGAGCAGCTCTGCCGGGCTCTTTCCTGTCGCGGCATGGTCAATGCTCCTGTACACAGTCACATATTTTCTAAGTTCACGTTTCCAATCTAGTCCTTCTGACTGAGCAATTCTGATTCTCTTCATCAGCGATGCATTCTGGCGCTTGACTTCTCCGTTAGCCTGAGCCCATTTTGCTGTCGTTTTCAGGTGTTTGATCCCGTTGTTTTCACGGTATTCTTTGAATAATTCAGATCTGAATTGGGGACCATTATCAGATTTGCAGGTGATTGGCAAACCATGACGGCTGAAGATTGACTCTAAACTATCAATAACCTTCTCTGTTGTTGTGGAGGTCATGATGTCGTATTCATAGTAGCGACTATAATAATCAACTACCACAAGAATGGAGTGGTTGGGTGGCAAGGGTCCCAGTAAGTCTATAGCTACATCCTGCCAGGGGCCCTCCGGTAGTGGTGTTGGTCTCAACGGTTCAGGTGGGTCGGGTCTGGCTGCTATCTGACAGCCGTGGCATGCTTTAAAGTGTTTTTCAGCTGCCTTGTCCATGCCAGGCCACCAAACCTTGGTTCTGAGATGTTGCTTTGTTCCACCTATTCCCAAGTGTCCTTCATGTGCTAACACCAGGGCTCGTGCATGTAACACTGTGGGTAGCACGATGCGTGTTCCCCGAAGAACTAGGTACCCCACTACGCACAGCTCGTTTGCAATTGCTGCATAAGCTTTACAGTTCTCAAAATGTCCGTTTGTGATTGCCTTCCGTACCTCAATCAGTTCTGGGTCGGTAGCAGAGGCTTCCTCCACCTCTCTAGTAGTGAGTGCTTTTGGTGTCGCACTCACAGCTACAAATCTCACGTATTCATCTGAGCCGTGAGAATGTCTCTCCTGTTTTGCTTTCTCCCCCAGCAATCGTGACAGTGGGTCTGCAATGTTTTGCTTGCCTGGAATGTGAATCACCTTAAAATCATACGGCTGTAATCTAAGTACCCATCTCTCTATACGGGCACAGGGTTTAGAGTGTGGGCCGTATATCACTTGTAATGGCTTATGGTCAGTTACCAAGTTAAATTTTCGGCCATACACATATGGATGCAGCCTCTCACAAGCCCGTACAAGAGCTAAGGCCTCTCTCACTGTTTGAGAGTATTTCCTCTCACGGTCTGTTAAACTATGACTTACATAGCATATTGGCACCTCTTGTCCCTGTTGGTCCTGAACTAGTACTGCGCCTAAACCTACAGGACTGGCATCTGCTATCACCTTGGTTGGTGCGTCCTTATCAAAATATGCTAATGTGCCGGCTCTGGCCGACTCTTCCTTGAGTGCACTGAATGACTGTCTCTGTTGTGATCCATATTTAAATGGTGTGTCTTTTCTCGTCAGGCATCACAGTGGCTCTGATAGCGTTGCAAACTGCGGGATGAATCTGCTACTGTACCCAACGAGTCCCAAGAAACTCCTCACCTCTGTAGAATTCTCTGGTTCCCGAGCTTCTGCCACCGCTCGCACTTTCTCTGCTGTTGGTCCGATGCCCTTTTCAGACAACAGGATTCCCATGAAAATCAATCGGTCCATGTTGAATTGACACTTCTCTGAGTTTAGTGTCAGTCCACTTTCCATTAGTCTGGTCATGACAGCGTGCAGACGTCTGTCGTGCGTTTCCTGGTCGTGTGCATGCACGATAATGTCGTCTGAGATGTTTTCAACACCCTCTATTCCAGCTAAGACATTAGCTATCTCGTGCTGATATTGCTCACTAGCTGAAGATACACCGAATATCAGCCTCTTGCACCTGTATACTCCGTTATGTACTGCAAATGTTGTGATTTCTCGTGACTCAGGGGTCAGTTCTAGCTGGTGATAACCCCATTTCAGGTCTAGCTTACTAAACACCGTCGAGCCGTTCATACCTTGGAGTATCTCAACAACGGTGGGGATTGGATATCGTTCCCTCACTATTGCCTGGTTTGCTCGTCTCATGTCTAGGCATAACCTTATATCCTTATCTGCTTTTGGTACAATAACCACAGGATTTACCCATGGAGTGGGACCAGTTACAGGTTCAATAATGTCCATGTCCCTCAATTGTTTTATTTTGGCCTCTACTGCCCCCCTTAAGTTGAATGGTATACACCTGAGTGGCTGGGCCACAGGCTTCACTTGTGGGTCGATATACAAACTGATCTGTTTTGTGTTCAGCCTTCCTACTCCCTGGAACACCTTTGGATACCGCTGTTCTAGTAGCTGTCTTACATTTACCACAGCTGAGACATCTGCGTCTATTTTTAAAACTCCCAGTTTCATGGCTGTCTCCCTTCCTAGCAACGGCTCTCCATGGCCTTTAACCACAGTGAACTCCGCCTGCTCAGTTCTCTTACCTATTGTAATCCCACATGTGAATATACCTTTAACTGACAGTGGTCGGCTAGAAGCATAAGAGAATAACTTTCTCTCTGTCTTAGGGACATGTGACTGACACTTAATGTGTTCTGACTTTAATCCTTCCCATGTATTCTCATCTGTCACATTATTAGTTGCACCCGAATCAATTAACATTCTCAGGTTTACTCCCCCTACACAAAAGGTAAGTCTCTCTGTCACGTTATTTCCAGTAACAGCAAATGCACAGTTATTTTGTTCCTCTACATTGTTCACACTGTGTTTCTTTGTACCCGTTGTGCAGCATACTTTGGAGAAATGATCCTTTCCCTTGCACTTATGACACGTTTGTCCGCGTGCTGGGCATTTCAGATCTCTGCCCATGTGGTCTGTGTGTCCACATCTGTAACATTTCCTTTCGTTCCTATCACCATTTCCCTTTGGTTTCTCTGTCGAGCTTTTCATATAATAACCTCTTTTCTCTGTAACACGATGAACAGTATCTGTCTCCGCCTTCTCTGTACATGACATGGCTGACATCTGCTCCTCGACGTTTTCACATTGTGAGGCCAATTGTAACGTGCGGGCGAGCGTTAGATCATGCCCTTCCTCTAGCAATTTCCTCCGCACATAGGCTGACGTGCACCTACTCAGGATAGCATCTCTTATTTGATTATCCGCAGCCCCCGCAAAAGCACAGTCTTTAGCAGCCTGCTGCAAGCGAGTAGCAAATTGTTGCACAGTCTCACCTGCCTTCTGGGACAACTTATGAAAAGTCAGTCTAGCAAATGCTGCATTGACCTGGGGCACGAAGTAGTGATTCAAAGCACTAACCGCCGCTGTGTAGTCTGCTGGCTCTCCTGTGTCCGGTAGAGTCGAAAAGATATCCTGGACATCTGGTCCTGCTAGGTGTAGAAGTAGAGCTCTTCTCCTCTGCTTCATGGCAGCTGTAGAGGTATCGTCAATAATGAATCCTTTGCCGTCGGCATAAAGCTCAAAAGACGTTAACCACCTCGTTCATGTTGGGCCCAACGTGGCTGGCTCGGCGAAACATGCAAAATTTTGAATGCCGGTCTTCTCCATCCTAGCTAACAAAAACTTGGGCAACTACCTTTTTAAAAAGATTCTGTCCGTTATCCTCGTCGCCAATGTTGTATCTTGTAGGAATTAACGAATTCCTACGAATAACGGAGATCGACGCAAGAGAACAATTAAACAGGTCTTTACTCAATGGAGATGCCATGAGGACTGCCTGGGCAGCCCCGTGGTTTGCGACGTGACGTCATCGCGTTTACCCGCGTTTTCCCGCACTCTTAAAGGGGCCACGCCCCGTGCATGCAAACTCTATACACTAAACACAGTAATGCCTAACACAATGGTACAGGTTTAGGCTGGTGTTAGAACATCGTTAAAGAGAAATATATACAGTTAGCCAGAGTCATTCAGTGGTTCTGCCACATGCGCCCCCTCAGAATTCGCTTTAACGGACAAAGTCAAACGGTGAGGGGGTCTGACGAGCCTGTCAGAACGACTCCTGTACTTTCGAGGCGGAGGCTGCTGGTCGGCTGGCGGTCTGGCGGGCGGTCGCACTTGGTCTGCCGTAACGACGATGGGCGGCCGACCCCGTCTCGGCGGTTGGGCGGTCGAGGTCTAAATGTGCTGGCTTTAAGCGGTCAACCGAAATGTGGTCCGGTTTACCACCGACATCTACCGTGAAGGTTTAGTCCCCTGCTTCCAACACGTGGAAGGGACCGGTATATGGGGCCTTGAGTGGATCCCTATGTGTGTCATGGCGAATAAAAACGTATTCAGCCTTGTGAAGCTCCGTGGGAACATGTGACCTCTGCAGCCCGTGGTGCGAAGTGGGCACCGGTGCAAAACATCTGGCCGCCTCTTGGTGACTAGCAAGCTGGGCAGACGCAGACCATGGTTCCGTCGATGTTGGTAGGAAGTCCCCCGGGACTCGCAGCGGCTGACCATACACAAGCTCCGCTGATGAAGAGTAAAGGTCTTCTTTGGGGGCCGTGCGAAGGCCCAACAGGACCCACGGTAGCTTGTCTGCCCAACCAGCGTCCTGGAGGCTGGCCCTCAGGGCGGCTTTCGTTGACCGGTGGAAGCGTTCGCAGAGGCCATTCGCCTGTGGGTGGTAGGCTGTGGTGCAGTGCAATTTGACACCGAGTCCTTGGGCCACTGCATTCCAGAGTTCGGAGGAAAACTGCGGTCCCCTGTCTGACGAAATATCTGCGGGCACTCCGAAATGGGCGATCCAGGAGGAAATGAACGCCCTGGCCACGTCCGCCGAAATAGTGGATGGCAGGGGGACTGCCTCCGGCCATCTGGTGGTGCGGTCAACCATGGTCAGGGTGTGTGAAAAACCATGGGAGGGTGGGAGTGGTCCTACCAGGTCCACGTTGACATGGTCAAAACGTCGCTCCGGAACTGTGAAGGTGGCCAACAGAGCTTTGATGTGGCACTGTACCTTGGACTTTTGGCAGACCACGCAGGTGTTGGCCCAGTCGCGGACATCTTTATGCCATACAAATTTCGCTGACATCAGTTTCTGAGAGGCCTTCATTCCTGGGTGTGACAACCCATGTATGGCGTCGAACACTTTGCGGCGCCAGACGACCGGCATGACGGCAAGGATCCTGTACGGAGACGTCACACAACAGCGTGGTACCTGCCAAATGGAACTTGACGTTGGTCAACTGGAGGCCAGTGATGGCTGTTCTGTAAGCTTGGACTTCCGGGTCTGAGGTTTGGTCTGCTGCCATGAGGGTCTAGTTGATGCCAAAATGAACCGTATTGACGATCGCGCGGGAGAGGCAGTCTGCCACCAGGTTGTCCTTACCGGCCACGTGCCGTATATCCGTGGTGAATTAGGATATGTAGGTCAGTTGACGCTGCTGTTGGGCTGACCACGGTTCGGCGGTCTTGGCCATTGCAAAGGTTAGCGGCTTATGGTCCACAAAGGCGGTGAAAGGAAGTCCTTCCTGTAGGAACTGAAAATAGCAGATGGCCAGAAAAAGGGCGAGCAACTCCCGGTCGAACGTGCTGTATGCTCTCTCGTTCTGCCGTAGTTGACGGCTGAAGAATGCCAACGGCTGCCACGTCCCGTTCACCCACTGCTGTTGCACAGCACCGACTGCGTAGTCCGACGCATCGGTGGTGAGGGCGATGGTGGCTCCTGGCAGCGGGTGCGCCAGCATAGTTGCGTTGGCTAAGGCGCTTTTGGTGTCGGCGAACGCTCGGGCCATGTCATCCGTCCAGTCTACCGGGTTCTTGCCAGTCTTGCCCTTGAGGGCCTCGTACAGGGGCTGCATGAGTAGTGCCGCCTTAGGCATGAAACGGTGGTAAAAGTTTACCATGCCTAGGAATTCCTGCAGGGCCTTTATGTTCTGCGGGTGTGGAAAGGATGTCACCGCCTCTACTTTCGAAGGTAAAGGAACCACTCCCTCTGAGGTGATGCGATGCCCCAGGAAGTCAATTTGGTGCAGGCCAAACTGACACTTGGCCGGGTTGATAATCAGGCCGTGTTGGCTGAGGCGCCGAAAAAGGGTGCATAGGTTACAGGTATGTTCTTCCTTAGTAGGACTGGAAATTAGAATATCGTCTAGGTAGACGAAGAGGAACTTGAGGTCCCGCAGCACGGAGTCCATCAGGCGTTGGAAAGCCTGGGCAGCGTTTTTTAACTCAAACGGCATTCGTAAAAACTCAAAGAGGCCGAATGGGGTGATGACTGCGGTCTTCTGGACGTCTTGTGGATGAATTGATACCTGGTGGTAGCCCCAGACGAGGTCGACTTTTGAGAACACGGTGTTCCCTGCCAAATGGGCAGAGAAATCCTGAATGTGGGGGATCGGGTACCGATCAGGAGTGGTGGCGTCGTTTAGGCGTCGATAGTCGCCGCATGGCCGCCATCCGCCACCAGGCTTCGGACGATATGGAGGGGTGAAAACCAGGGACTATTTGACCGGCGAATAATCCCTAACCATTCCATGGTTGCGAACTCCGCCTTTGCGACCGCCAGCTTGCCAGGATCCAGGCGCCGGGCCCGCGCGTAGACCCGGGGGGCCGTTGGTAGTGATGTGGTGTTCCACACCATGTTTCATGGCTGTGGAGGAGAACGTGGGTCTTGTCAGGTCGGGGAATTCGCCGAGCAGGCGAGCGAACTCATCAGGAGTAGGGAACGCACAGGAGACGGTGCGCGACGTAGTGTTACTGTGGTAACACGGAAGAGAATTAAAAGTTGCTGCATTGATCAGCCGCCGGTTCCTTACGTTGACCAGGAGGCTGTTGGCGCACAGGAAATCCGTGCCGAGGAGGGGCTGGGAAACTTTGGCCGTAACAAACTCCCAGTGAAAACATTGCCCCCCGAGGCACACCTCCACTCGCCGTTTGCCGAAGGTCCGAATTTTTCTGCCATTGGCCGCTTCAAGGGCGGGGCCGTGATTCCCCGTCTGCACATCGAGGGCGGACGCGGGTAAAATGCTGCACTGCGCTCCGGTGTCGCACAGAAAACGATGACCGGAGAGAGTATCAGTGATGAACAGCAATTTTCCCGCATTGCCGACCTGTTCCTCGGTGGTCGCAGTGTCCATTGTGGTTTGTTTAGTTGGGGAAAACTGCAGCGAGGGCGGCAACGCTTCACCTTTGCGCCGAACTGCGCGTGTTAGAAACACAGCCCAGCAGGCTGACGAGCTGGGGCGGCGTCTGCAGGGGATGGGTGCCTCGTGGCGGCACAGTGCTGCCGAGTTACAGCGAAAATTTTGTCAGCCTCCGCAGCGAGTGTTGCGCAGTCTTCAATTTCAGAACTGGCCAGGGCAGCTTGTACCTGTTCAGGCAGTTGGCTGAGGAAAATCTCGCGGAATAGGAAACATTCCCATTCTAAGCCCAGGAGTGTGAGCATTTGGCTCATCAACTCTGAAGGCTTGGAGTCCCCGAGCCCGGGCATAGCAAGTAATCGACGGGCGCGCTCCGATTTTGTGAGCCCGAAAACCTGCAGTAACCGCGCTTTGAGGGTTTCATACTTGCGCTCCATTGGGGGGCTTTCGAGGAGGCTGATGATCCGAGAGGCGGTAGAGCTGTCGAGTGCGGAGACCACATAAAGGTACTTGGTCTGATCTGCATCGATGTTCCTCAGGGCGAACTGGGCCTCAACCTGAATAAACCACGAGGGCACTTGCTGCTCCCAGAACTGCGGTAGCTTTAGCAAAACGATGTTTGCTTCCATGCTGTGCTCTTCTTTTGTGAAAACGGGGTCACCAATGTAGGAATTAACGAATTCCTATGAATAACGGAGATCGACGCAAGAGAACAATTAAACAGGTCTTTACTCAACGGAGATGCCACGAGGACTGCCTGGGCAGCCCCGTGGTTTGTGACGTGACGTCATCGCGTTTACCCACGTTTTCCCATGCTCTTAAAGGGGCCACGCCCCATACATGCAAACTCTATATACAAAACACAGTAATGCCTAACACAATGGTACAGGTTTAGGCTGGTGTTAGAACATCGTTAAAGAGAAATATATACAGTTAGCCAGAGTCATTCAGTGGTTCTGCCACAATCTATGCTTTAATGCATTCAATCAAGCATGTAGGTACGTCGAATTAAATCAGAGTCAGGCAGACAGGCTTCTAACTGTGATCGTTACTTTATTTGTAAAATGTCTGACTGCAGCTTTCCCGGGTAATTCCCATAATGCATTGCACATTACATTACCGTATTAACTGGTGTTAAACTCGCACATTACATTACCGTATTGACTGGTGTTAAACTCGCAATCAATACAATACAGCATCCAATTGCAGCTCCAGCGCCGCAATGCAGTCTGTCAGTAGCTGCAGCTGGATATACATCCTGCAAGCGTAGTTGTAAGGGACACAGGAAGTGTCCCTGAGTTCCCACATAGCGCAGGAGGAGCATACCACGTGGCCGGGCTGTCCTGCCATGACTTACCCTTTAATTAATTGAAATTAAATTAAATCAAATTAATCCCACCAATTACTCTACAGTTAAATGGCTTACCAACAGTCCCCGCAAAACCAGAGAGACCTTAGCAACTATAAACCACAGAGTTAAAGTTTAAAAAGAGAGAAATACTCACCAACCAATCACTTACCTGCTTTCTGGTGACGTCACACTTCGATTACTTTTTACTTCTCTCCCTCCCTCTGAGCTCGGAGACTGCAGATTAGTAAGCCTACCTGGTCTCGGAGCTGCTTTTTAACCGCCGCCGCTCAGCCGCCTCATTCACTAGCAGGTCCGCCTGCCTGCTGCCGCTGCTCTGAAGCCTACCTGGTCTCGGAGCCACTTTTTAACTGCCGCCGCTCAGCCACCTCATTCCCTTGCAGGTCCGCCTGCCTGCCTCCGCTGCTCTGAGGCCTACCTGGTCTCAGAGCCGCTCTTCAACCGCCGCCGCTCAGCCGCCTCATTCCTTCGCAGGTCCGCCTGCCTGCCAGCGCTGCTCTGAGGCCTACCTGGTCTCAGAGCCACATTTTAACCACCGCCGCTCAGCCGCCTCATTCCCTCGCAGGTCCGCCTGCCTGCCACTGCTGCTCTGAGGCCTACCTAGTCTCGGAGCTGCTTTTTAACCGCCGCCACTCAGCTGCCTCGTTCCCTTGCAGGTCCGCCTGCCTGCCGCCGCTGCTCTGAGGTCTACCTGGTCTGGGAGCTGCTTTTTAACTGTCGCCGCTCAGCCGCCTTGTTCCCTCGCAGGTCCACTTGCCTGCCGCCGCTGCTCTGAGGCCTACCTGGTCTCATAGCCGCTTTTTAACCGCCGCCGCTCAGCTGCCTCGTTCCCTCATCAGGAGCACAGTAACGGTATCAGGGGACAGTAATGGCATCAGGGACAGTAAGGGTGTCAGGGGCAGTAAGTGCATCAGGGGCAGAGTAAGGGTATCCAGGGGCAGTAATGGCACCAGGGACAGTAAGGGTGTCGGGGCAGTAAGGTTATCAGGGGGCAGTAAGTGTCTCAGTGGCACAGTAAGGGTTTCAGGGTGCAGTAAGGGCACCAGGGACAGTAATGGTGTCATGAGCAGTAAGGGTATCAAGGACAGTAAGGGTGTCAGGGGGCAGTAAGTTTATCAGGGTCAGTAAGGGTATCAGGGACAGTAAGGGTGTCAGGGGGCAGTAAGTTTATCAGGGATAGTAAGGGTATCAGGGGCAGTAAGGGTGCCGGGGCAGTAAGGTTATCAAGGAGAGTAAGGGTGTCAGGGGGCAGTAAGGTATCAGGGGGCAGTAAGGGTATCAGGGCCAGTAAGGGTGTCAGGGGACTGTAAGGGTATCAGGGGGCAGTAAGTGTATCAGGGATAGTAAGCGTATCGGGGCAGTAAAGGTGTCAGAGGTAGTAAGGGTATCAGGGTCAGTAAGGGAGTCAGGGGCAGTAAGGGTATCAGGGGGCAGTAAGTGTATCAGGGATAGTAAGGGTATCAGGCACAGTAAAGGTGTCAGGGGCAGTAAGGGTATCAGGGTCAGTAAGGGAGTCAGGGGCTGTAAGGGTATCGGGGCAGTAAGGGTATCAGGGTCAGTAAGGGAGTCAGGGGCAGTAAGGGCATCAGGGGCAGTAAGGGCATCAGGGACAGTATGGGTGTCAGGGGCAATAATGGTATTAAGGGGCAATAAGGGTATCAGGGACAGTAAGGTTGTCAGGGGCAGTAAGGGTATAATGTCAGTTAGGGTATCGGGGCAGTAAGGGTATCAGCGCAGTAAGGGTATCAGGGGGAATTAATGGTATCAGGGGGCAGTAAGGGTATCAGGGATGGTAAGGGCATCAGAGACAGTAAGTTTATCAGGGATAGTAAGGGTATCAGGGGCAGTAAGTGTGTCAGGGGCAGTAAGGGTATCAGGGTCAGTAAGGGCATCAGGGACAGTACGGGTGTAAGGGGCAGTAAGGGTATCAGGTCAGTAAGGGTATCAGGGGCAGTAAGGGTATCAGCACAGTAAGGGTTTCAGGGGGCAGTAAGGGTATCAGGGACAGTAAGGTTGTTAGGGGCAGTAAGGGTATAAGGTCAGTAAGGGTATCAGCACAGTAAGGGTTTCAGGGGGCAGTAAGGGCACCAGGGACAGTAATGGTGTCAGGAGCAGTAAGGGTATCGGGGCAGTAAGGGTATCAAGGACAGTAAGAATATTAGGGGCAGTAAGGGTGTCAGGGGCAGTAAGGGTATCAAGGACAGTAAGGGTGTCGGGAGCAGTAAGGTGTCAGGGGGCAGTAAGGGTATCAGGGGAAGTAAGGGCATCAGAGACAGCAAGTTTATCAGGGATAGTAAGGGTATCAGGGGCAGTAAGGGTGTGAGGGGCAGTAAGGGTATCAAGGACAGTAAATTTGTCACGGGGCAGTAAGGGTATCAGTGTCAGTAAGGGCATCAGGGACAGTACGGGTGTCAGGGGCAATAATGGTATTAGGGGGCAGTAAGGGTATCAGGGACAGTAATGTTGTCAGGGGCAGTAAGGGTATAAAGTCAGTTAGGTTTTCAGGGCAGTAAGGGTATCAGTGCAGTAAGGGTATCAGGGGGAAGTAATGGTATCAGGGGGCAGTAAGGGTATCAGGGATGGTAAGGCTGTCAGTGGCAGTAAGGTATCAGGGGCAATAAAGGCATCAGGGACAGCAAGGGGGTCAGGGGCAGGAAAGGTATCGGGGGCAGTAAGGGTATCAGGGGGCAGTAAGGGTATCAGAGACAGTAAGGGTGTCAGGGGAAGTAAGGGTATCAGAGGCAGTAAGGGCATCAGGGGGCAGTAAGGGTATCAGGGGCTGTAAAGGTATCAGCGACAGTAAGGGTGTCAGGGGCAGTAATGATATCAGGGGCAGTAAGGCTATCAGGGGCAGTAACGGTATCAGCGCAATAATGGTATCAGGGGGCAGTAAGGGTGTCAGTGGGCAGTAACGGTGTTAGGAGCATTAAGCGTATCAGGGGGCAGTAAGGATATCAGGGTGCTGTAAGGGTATCAGGGGCAGTAAGGGTATCAGGGGCAGCAAGGTTATCATGGGCAGTAATGGTGTCAGGGGACAGTAAGGGTATCAGGGACAGTAATGCCGTAGGGGACAGTAAGGGTATCAGGGACAGTAATGGCGTCAGGGGCAGTAAGTGTATCAGGGAAGCAAGGGTATCAGGGCAGTGAGGGTATCGGGGCAGTAAGAGTATCAGGGACTGAAAGGGAGTCAGGGGCAGCAAGCATATCAGGGGTCAGTATATCTGTATATATAAACAGATCGATCTGTATGTCTGTCTGTCTGTCTGTCCTCACGTGTGCGTCTGTCCGGCTATGCGCTCGAAAGTTATAGAGCGTACCTACGCGTGCGTTATGTCGAAAGAAAGCTTACCGTTCCGAAACGGTCGTAAGCGTATTTATGTTTCGGCCGGACAAATATCGCGCCCACGGTATCCGAAAAACGTTCTACATTCCGCTCATTAGCATCTCGTTATCTGCTCATTAGCGACAGAGTGACCTCGAGGTCGACCAATCGTACGCCGGGTTCCTGGCGCGTGCGGCCGGGCCCTCCTACGGTTGAGTGACGGGACGATTGACCAATCCTACGCTTTGGTGACCTGACGGTCGACCAATCAGTGCATGTGTGGGCGGGCCTTATCGTTCTGAACCGAGGTGAGTCGCCGCCATCTTGATTCCAAACTTTTCCTTATTTTTTCCCGCTTTCTGCGTCTTTAAAAAAAACTTTGCTTTTAAAACACATAGGCCTAGAAATTCATTATAGCCACTTTTGGGGCGGTAAAGTCGGGCGGCCGCTAAAGTTTGCGCCCGGTGCAAATTCAAGGCTGCTTCGCCGATATTCATTAGCTTCACCTTAAGAGTTTGCTTGAGCGCTAAAACTGGCGATGCACGGCTCTCTTTAGGCGCTAAGCCGGAGGTGCTGAGCGATACAGCCGAGGCCGGGTGCAGCGCAGGTGCAGCCTTTTCTTGATTGACAGCAGACACCCTGGCGCCGGCCAGCTCTTAAGGTGGAAGGGTCGACTTGGTCTGCTGCCACGCCCTGCACACTGGAGCCCTCCAGCTAGGCCTGAACACTGCTGCTGGACCCATATAGCGCCTCAAAGTATGGAGAAGGCCCGTGAACGAGCGCAGCGCTTCTCAGAGCTTGATCTGAGGGTGCTGGTTAGCGCTGTGGAGAAGAGACGCCATATTTTGTTCCCAGACAATGGGAGGAAGCCGCCGACCCGCGTCTACCGGAGAGCCTGGAGGCATGTCGCCACCAGGGTGACATCGAACAGTGAGGTCCCCAGGAGCGCGGTACAATGCCGCAAGAAACTAAATGACCCCGCCAGGATTGTCAGGGTGAGTACCCTTTCCAGTGTCCTCCTCATCCTTGCATGTGCACCTCACATTATGGGCAAAGGGACCTGAAAGCCCTAATGGCCAGCCCTCATGCAGCAGCTATGGGTCAGTCATGAACATCAATTGCACATTGTACACTTAACACACTGGCCAGGCTATTCGACCATGGGAGGCAGTGCACACAAGATCAGGGCAACACACTGGCCAGGCTATTCGACCATGGGAGACAGTGCACACAAGATCAGGGCTACACACTGTACTTAGAGGCCGTCCTTTCTCTTGCAGGCCAAGCTGGCCAATAATAAGAGGAGCCGGACTGTGACCGGGGGAGGCAGACCCCAGATCCAGCCGCTCACCGAGCTGCAACAGCGCATGGAGCGCATCATGGGTGCCCGGGTGATTGGCCCCGTTGCATCTGGGGATGCCGACCCTGTTCTGGGCACCAATGGTAAGGACATCATTTTTTGGACCTCTCTCGTCCCACTTGCGCATCAGATCTACATCCTTTGCCACTGTCCGACCAATGCGCTGAATGCCACCACTCATGTATCCCTCGCTGACGCCCTCTCCTCACTCTAAAACTACTCTTGTGCCTTCCTGCTTTCAGATGGTGAGGAGGAGGTCCCTGAAGTTGCCAGTGACAGCCCCTCAGAAGAGGAGGAGGAGGAGGAGCAAGAGGAAGGCGGCCCATCAGGGGAACCCTCAGCCGCGGCAAGCCATGCCACTGTAGGGGAGACGTCTTCCCTGGAGGGGAGCATGGGGGAAGGGTTGGAGGGGAGTGTAGCTCCTGGGACCAGCGGCCTGCAGAAACGCGGGAGGGGTGTGGAAGCTCAGCGGCCTTCTCCCCAGAGGGGGGAAGGGTCGGAGGGGTGTCCAATTGCTGGGCCCAGCGGCGTCCAGCAACGCAGGAAGGGTCGGCCAGCTCGGCGGCCTTCTCCCCAGAGGGAGAGTCCGGCCTCCAGTCCGGAGATGGTCAACGCCGAGGAGATGCGCCGCCTCGAGGACATGTCCGCGGACTCGGAGCGCCGGCACACAGAGCTCATGGGAGTAGTGGCACGGATGCCTGAGGCCATCGAGTCCCTGTCTCGGAGTGTGACCGAATTCGGGGCCTCACAGGCCACCAGTTTGGCAGAATTCAGGGCAGGTCAGGCAGCGACTGGCCAGGTGATCAGTGGTGCCGTGCAGTCACTGGCTGCTCTGATGCGGTCACAGAACAGGGCAACACGGGCACTCACTGCTGCCACACTCACTGTGTCAGCCAGGCATCGCCAGGGCACCCGGCGCGCTGCAGCAGCACAGCCGGCTGTCCCTCGGCAGATTGCTGCGCATGCTGCAGTGCTGGCCCGGCCGAGTGCCAGTGTCTCAGGCGACCAGCGAGCGCCTGCCATCCGCCAGCTTGCCCCCATTGCTCCAGCCGCCACTGCCACTCCCCCAGTGGAGCTGCCACGAGCTGCTGCAGCGACTGATGCTGGTCAGCCACAGCTGCAGCATTCACCAGCCGGCCCCTCGAGGGCCAGACCTCGTCTAGGCCGACCCCCAAGGGCATCTGCCGTCACGACATGTGCCCCTCAGGAGCTTTCCCCCAGCCTTGCAGCAGCCACTGGCCTCACTTTGAGGAGGAGCAGCAGGGCGTCCAGGGGCCGGCAAAGTTTGCAGAGGGCATCGCCCTCGCGGGACACAAAGTAGAGGGTGTGTCCAAATGTTCTGTTTTGTGGAATGGTTGTTTTTTGAAGGCCGAGGATGAGGCCATTTTTATTTACATCTTTGGTTAATCCTCCCCAGGTTGTGGGAGTGACTCATGTGTGTGAGTGTTTTTTGGGGGTTTCGTGTGTTCTTGGTTTTCATGTGGGAAGGGCCCTGAGTTTGTACAATAAACCATTTTATTTATTCACATTGTCCATGTTTGATCTTTGAAGTGTTTGTTGCCTTAACCGGCTGAGGGCTTGCGCAGCGGCTGCAATCACATTCTTTCATTGGCACAAGCCATTCCCTGACAGGGGGCCTAGAAGTGACGTTCAATAAGCCGCCGACGGGCGGCCCTTGGACCTTCTGCCTCCCTCCTGGGCTGGTACTCCTCATCCTCCTCCTCCTCATGCTCCTTCTGCTCCTCCTCCTGAGGTGGTGGTCCAACGTGAGGTGGCAGTGCCTGAGTCCTGCGGATAGCCAGGTTGTGCAGCATGCAGCAAACGACGATAAATTGGGAGACTCGCTCCTGCGAATACTGGAGGGCTCCCCCGGAGCGATCCAGACAGCGGAACCGTTGCTTCAGGACGCTGATTGTTTGTTCGATGAGGTTCCTGGTCACTTGATGGCTCTCGTTGTATGCCTCTTCAGCAGGGGTCGTGGGCGCGCGGAGCGGGGTCATGAGCCAGGTACACAAAGGATAGCTTTTGTCCCCAATAAGCCATCCTCTTGGGTGAGGCTGTGCCTGGAACATGTCAGCCACAGTTGTCTGTCGCAGGATAAAGGCATCGTGGCTGCTGCCTGGAAAGCGGGTATTGACAGCTAGGATGCACTGCCTGTGGTCACACACCAGCTGTACGTTGAGGGAATGGTAGCCCTTCCGGTTGCGGTAATCCTCGGCATGCTCAAGAGGTGCCCGCAAAGCCACATGCGTGCAGTCAATGGCGCCCTGCACCATGGGGAAGCCTGCTATTCTTGCAAATCCCACTGCACGCTGCTGCTGCTTGTCCAGGGTCATGGGGAAGGAGATGAATTGACGTCTCCTTCTGAAAAGGGCATTGGTCACCTGGCGGATGCAGCAATGCATGGCGAACTGGGAGATGTTAGCGATGTCCCCAGTAGCGGATGGGAAGGAGCCGGTGGCATAGAAGTTGAGAGCCACCGTCACCTTCACTGCCACCGACAGAGACGTCCTGCGCATCAGCTGTGGACGCAGATCTCTGTGAAGCAGCTGGCAGATGTCTGCAACCACCTCCCGTCTGAATCGCAGCCTCCTAACACACTGCGCGGCAGACATGTTGAGATAGGAGAACTGCTGGCGGTATACCCTGGGTGGGTAAGGCATCACTTGACGACGCCTGTTGCCCCCTCTGCGTCTAGCCAGGGTTGCCACTCTCTCACGGCGTCTGTAAGCCCTTCCGACATAAGGCTGAAACTCAGCGTTGGCACCCAATGCAGCCCCCATAATATGCTGGCAAACACTGAGATCTCAATGAAGGCAAAGAGAATTGCACAGCTCTGGCCTGAAGCCAAAAGGACCTGTCCTAGTGTTGGGCCAAAGCAGTAAGCTCTCTTCCTTGGTCTCTCTCCAAAAATCCGTTGCACAAGAGTGAATGCTGCAAAATGGCTGCCATTTATAGTGCAGGGTAAGTGCCCTTTAATTTGCGCTCCCCGCGGCCCGCCTCGGCTGTGTACCGTTCCACTTCACAGTCGTTAGGGCCGCCCGGCGCACAATGGGGCGGCGTGAGTGAAGTTCCGGTTCCGGGCGCACAAAGGGCGTTGCACGACGAAATGACGTCATGATCTGCGCGCGCAGCTGAGCGCGCGCAAAGACTTTGTGCCGGCGCTAAATGTCTACTGAAGTTGGGGCGAGGCGCAGATCACGCAGCGCCCGGGCGCTAAGTGCCTAGCGCTCGAGATCTGCTCCTCCTAAGGCGCTAACGCCTGGCGCAGCCAACTGAATTTCTAGGCCATACTGTTTTATAAAAAAGTTAATTACTTTCTAAATCTTTTATCTAATCTCATTAATTTTCCTACCTTTCCCCATTTTTCCAGGTAGGCCTCGAAGCCTCGGCCTCTCCTCCGCACCCACGCCCGAGCTATGCACCTCCCGGCCCCAGTCAACAAGCGGCCCCCGATCGCCGCCATCTTTGTGAAGGCTGGAGGGGCGGGGCCTTAGCCGAGCGCCGCTACCGCTGCCATCTTAGTAAAGGGTGCACGCGCAGCAGGAGCAGCTGAGACGCGGCGTCTCTCTCGGTTCCCCGCTCGGCTCGGGCGGGGGGGGGGCGGGGCTCTCGGGAGTGCGGATCTCGGGCGGTGCTTGGAGAGCGGGAAGGGTTATCCCGGCAACTGGGCCCGCCGGCCGTCTCTCACAGCCGCAATCGGCGCTCTTGAAGCCAGCTCGGGAGGGCGGGCCATGTCAGTGCGTGGGGTGGCACGGAGCTCCGTGGAGCCATCGCCGGCGCTGGGCTCGGGTGCTTTGTGGCCTGTGGCCGAACAGCGGCTGCGGACCTCGAGCTGACCGGGGCGCTGGACTCGGCTGGGCCATGTCTTTGCGGCTTTTCCCCTCGGCCAACGGCATCAGGGTGACGGCTGAGGCCGCCAAAAGCATCCAACGGAACGCGTTCATCCGGGTTCCGAGGCCAGGGCCCAGGGGCGGAAAGAGGGATTGGAGCGGGGGATGAGGGCTCGGGCAGGGGAGAGGGGGAGGGGAGAGGGAGAGGAGGGAGAGAGAGGGGGGAGGAGGGGGAGAGGAAGGGGGTAGGGAGGTGGTGAGAGGGAGGAGGAGGGGGATAGGGAGGAGGGGAGGGGAGAGGGAGGGAGGAGGAGGGGGGAAGAGGGAGGAGGGGGAGGAGGGGGAAGAGGGAGGGGGAAAGAGAGAGGGGAGGGGAGGGGGGAGGAGGGGGGAAAGAGGGAGGGGGGCAAGAGGTAGGAGGGGGTGGGGGGGAAGAGGTAGGAGGGGGAGGGGGGGAGAGGTAGGAGGGGGAGGGGGGAAGAGGTAGGAGGGGGAGGGGGGAAGAGGTAGGGGGGGAGGGGGAAGAGGTAGGAGGGGAGGGGGGGAAGAGGTAGGAGGAGGAGGGGGGTAAGAGGTAGGAGGGGGAGGGGGGAAGAGGTAGGAGGGGGAGGGGGGTGAAGAGGTAGGAGGGAGTCGGTGTTTCATCAATTAGGGGCATTTCCTAATTAAGAAAAAGTCACAGAAACAGATACAGATTTATTGGCATCATTCGAACAACCAGCAAAGATTCAGCATCAAACTATGTTTGCGTTTCTGCTTCACACAGGCGGTCAGAAGCTGCAACGTAAGACTTCAAGCATTATTAACTACACCCTGGATCCCAAATATTAACCAGAATTATATTCAATGTTAGAAGTATTTTAAACTACGTAAAATTTAAATGTGGAACAAGTAACAGTATTTTGAAATTATTAAATCACAGATTAAAAGCCTTAAGAAAGTGGCTCCTGATTCCTCCGGTCAGAGGGTAGCTGGCTTCATTGTCCTATAACACAGTCATCGCAATATAACCCACGGTCACCGCGGCTGGGCTCTAAGTCCAAGCCCTTCCCTGCGGTCTCAACCGTCCTGCTGGCCTCACAAAATTGTGGCCACCCTTCACCCACCGGGCTCTGAGTCCAGCCCCTTCCCTCACTCTCACCTTCCCCCTCTCTGTCTGTCTCTCCTTCCCTCTCTCTCTTTCTCTCCTTCCCCCCTCTCTCTCTCCTTCCCCGCAGTCTCTCGCTCTCTCCCTCCCCCAGTCTCCCTCTCGCTCTCTCCTTCCCCCAAGTCTCTCTCTCTCTCTCTCCTTCCCCCCAGTCACTCTCTCTCTTCCCCCCAGTCGCTCTCTCTCTTCCCCCCCAGTCGCTTTCTATCTTCCCCCCAGTCGCTCTCTCTCTTCCCCCCAGTCGCTCTCTCCAATTCCAATTCCAATTCAATTCAAATGCTTTATTGGCATGAAAGTTTACAGAGAACCATATTGCCAAAGCTTACATAGCAAAAAGGTACAGTTTTCCAACATTCTGTAGGTGTCAATCGATTTGACATTTGTTGGGTACATACAATATTACTTTGAAACAATATTAATTTTAAACAGTCTTTGTACTTCATTTGGTACGTTCAATATTAATTTTAAACAGTCTTAATTTTAAACAGTCCTCAGGTTGTGACATGTTGTTACATATTTGGCCCCAAGGTATGGTCTGTCTCCTTCTCCTAGGACTAATCTCAATTTTGACAGGTCATCCAATTCCTTGAAATCTGGGGTTGTTTGGCATAGCTTGTTGAATAATATGTTTCTTGATGTGTTGAATTTTTCGCATTTTAGGAGGAAATGCATTTCTGTTTCAACCTCGCCAGCCAGACATTGATCGCATATCCTATTCTCTCTAGGCTGCCAGGATTTCTTGTATCTGCCTTTTTCAATTTCCAGTTGGTGGTCGCTTAGTCTGTACCAGGTGAGGGTCTGTCTCTGTTTTGTGTCTCTGATGGTCGTGAGGTAGTCTGCCAGTTTATATTCTCTTTTTAGGGCCCGGTAACATTCTAATCTGCTTTGGCTTTCGGTTATTTTGTTCCAATGTTCCAGGTAGGTTTCTTTGCATTTTTTAATGATTTGGTTCACTCGGATTGGTGTTTGGACGGCTGTGTTGGTCTGGGGCTGGTCAGGGTCCGGCTGAGTACTTAGTTTCAGTAGCAGCTGACTCAGGGGACTCTTTTCTGGGTTTAGCTCTTGGGTCTGAAAGGCTTTGAAATGAAGGGTGTCTGGGGAGCTAGATTTGAGGTGATTTAGGAAGTTTAGTGCTCGTTTTTGGATGTTTATTATCAGTGGGTATCTGCCTAGTTCGGCTCTGCATGCATTTGTTGGCGTTTTTCTTTGGGTGCGAAGGATGCTTCGGCAGAATTCTGCATGTAGGGCTTCTATTGTGTGTTTTTCCCATTTAGTGTAGCTTTGGCGATTTAGCGGGCCCCATACTTCACTACCGTACAGTGCAATGGGCAGGATTATGCTGTCAAATATTTTGAGCCAGATTTTGATTGGGATTTGGATGTTGTAGAATTTTCTTTTTATTGCATATAGGGCTCTTCGGGCTTTTTCTTTTAGTGCATTCACTGCTATGCTGAAGCTCCCTGATGCTGTAATAGTTAGACCAAGGTAGGTGTAGCTCATAGTGTGTCCTATAGTGGCATCACTGAGGGTAAACTGGTATTTGTTTTCCTGACATCTGGGTCTTTTTTGAAAAATCATGATGTTGGTTTTCTTTAGATTTACTGTTAGAGCCCAATTTTGGCAGTATTTGTCGAGTAGGTCTAGTTGTTGCTGTAATCCCTGTTCTGTGGGAGACAGCAGAACCAGGTCGTCCGCATAGAACAGGGATTTCACTTCTCCATCCAGGAGACGGAGACCTGGTGACTCGCTTTGCTCCAGCATGTCTGCTAATTCATTTATGTATATGTTGAACAGGGTCGGGCTCAAATTGCAGCCCTGCCGGACGCCTCTTCTTTGGGTGAAGAAATCGGTGCGTTTGTCTCCAATTTTGACCCCGCATTTGTTTTTCAGATACATTGATTTAATAAGGTCATAGACTTTGCCCCCTATTCCACTCTGAAGAAGTTTATAATAGAGCCCTTCGTGCCATATAGAGTCAAAGGCTTTCTTGAAGTCGATGAAACAGGCGAATATTTTCCCATTTTTTGTTTGGTGTATATGTTTTTCAATGAGGGTGTGAAGGGTATAGATATGGTCGGCGGTGCGGTGTTTTGGAAGAAAGCCTATTTGGTTTTTTCTGAGGATATTATGTTTGTTAAGAAAATCAAGTAATCTACTATTTAGAATACTGCAGAATAACTTCCCTAGACAACTGTTGACACAGATGCCGCGGTAGTTATTTGGGTCTGATTTGTTTCCACTTTTATATATGGGGGAGATTAGTCCTTGGCACCAGATATCGGGAAAACAGCCTGAGCGTAATATGATGTTGAATAGTTTGAGTATCGCACCCTGCATCTCCATATTGCTGAACTTGAGCATTTCATTTTTGATGTTGTCTGGGCCACAGGCTTTCTTTAGGTGGAGAGATTTTGTTTTTGTGGCCAGTTCTTTCCATGTGATTGGGGAGTCTAGAGGGTTTTGGTTGTCTTTAATTGTTGCTTCTAATGTGTGGAGTTTTTCTGTGACCTGATGTTGACTTGGGTTTGTTTCGTTTATTGGGATGTCTTTGTAGAGGTTTTCAAAATGTGTTCTCCAGATGTCGCCATCTTGGATTGGTAATGCTTGCAATTGTGTTGTACTCAGGTTATTCCACATTTCCCAGAATTGTTTTGGATTGGTGGAGTTTTCAATTTCTTCGAGTATTTTGTGGGTATAGTTTTGTGTTTTGTTCCTAATGGTGTGTTTATATCTTTTGAGGGTTTCATTGTATCTAGTACGTAGGTCCGGATTGTTTGGTTGGCGATGCTTTTGGTTTGATATTTTTCTCAGGTCTTTTCTGGTATTTTTGCATTCGTGGTCAAACCATTTCTTATTTTTATTTTGTCTTTTGTGACGCTTCCTCTTCTGTTTCACAAGGTCGGCTTTTACAGCTGCCTCATGGAAGATCATATTTATATCCTCTATGGCCATGTTTACACCATCTCTGGTGATCTCGTATGGTTTTTCTTTACATTTTGATATTTTACTTGTGAGATCAGGTGACTTTAGTGCTGTGATGAATTTTTCTCCACTGTCTGGGGCCCATCTGTATGTCTGTTTTATTTTATGGAGCTTACTGGGTTCCTTTTTTGTGTCTGTAGTTTGGGCAGAAAGTTTAAGGTACATATTTATTTGGTTATGGTCTGAGAGGGGGGATTGCTGCCTGACAGTGAATGAGTTGATATCGCAGGGGTCCAGGTCAGTGAATGTATAGTCCACCACACTAGACCCAAGAGTTGAGGAGTATGTGAGTCTCCCTAGGGAGTCCCCTCTGAACCTACCGTTAACTATGTACAGGCCTAAGGCTCGGCAGAGTTGCACTACCTCCCTACCGCTTTTATTTATTTCACGATCAAGGTTGTTCCGATTTGCGATGGCTGGTGTGACATCTAAAGGGGTTGTTTCCCTGTGGGTCTATGAAGTCAGGTTCACAACCGGTCCTTGCATTTAGGTCCCCACATATTATCACCTTTCCTTGGGCCTGGAAATGGCTGATTTCCATGTGGAGAGTATCAAATAACTCCTCTTCGAAATATGGCGATTCTATTGGAGGTATGTAGATCGCACATAAGTAAACATCTTTTTTTGCTATTCCTATATTTTTATCTAGTTTTAGCCATACGTGTGATTTCCCCTGTTTTACCGGTGAGATGTGTTTGTCCAGTTCTCCCTTATACCACACCAATATTCCCCCGGAGGTTCTGCCCTTGCGTGTTTTAGTGTTCTTTACTGAGGGCACAATGATTTCATGGTACATTGGAGGACAGTGGGTCGGCACGTCCTTTTGGCACCATGTTTCTGTTAACACAATTATATCAATGTCTTTTATAGCTTTTAGGAATTCAGGGTCTGTACTCTTCATCCCAAAAGTTGAGGAGCGGAGGCCCTGGATATTCCAGCAGCTTATGTGGAAAGAACACATTTATATAGTTCAATAAAACGAAATAAAATGGACCTATTTTGTGGGATGAGTGTGGAAACACTATTTTCTATAATGCTAAATGATGATTTAGTATAAATTTCATGAGGCATGCACATATATCTATCTAATAATAGTAATAATACTGATAAGATAACAATAATGATAATGATAAATAACAATATTAATAATTTCTCCGGCTTTCTATCAGGCTGTTCAGCATCGTCATGATCTTTCTCAGTTCTTGGTCTACAGTCTGTGGTCTAGAGGGCGGTCTTCGGTCAGGTATAAAAGCACGGCTCTGTTGTTGGTTTTGTAAAGGGGGGTGGGGGACATTGGTGGTCCTGTTTGGGCTCCCAATGGTAGAGGGGGTGGGAGGGCTGCGTCTTTTGGCAGTGTTTATGAGGTTTCTTGCGAAGACCCACATCCGCTGTTTGAGTAGATGTATTTCGTCATAGAGGTCCCTTGTGTTGATGTTTGGATGATGGGCCAGGGAGACGTTGGGGAGGACAGAACATCTCGTGTCGATCTCCCTGTTGGTGTTGTGGATTATATAGGCTGGGGTGTCCTTTCTGGGCAGTAGTGTGGAGATCACGATCCGCGCCTCGGGGAATTCCCTGCTGGCCTTTTCTGCCATCCTGCTCACCGCCCTAGCCGTGCCTTCCTGTAGGGTGTGTAGGTCGTTCGTGCCTGTGTGGATCACAATCCATTTGGGGCTTCCAAGGGATTCTTTGTTCAGGATCTTCATTGCTTGGTCTGTGTTGCTGCACCATTTTTTCAGGACTTGATGGTCTGGGAACAGCCTCTGGGGGTCCAGAAACTTTCCGTTGGAGTCGGTCAGCAGGACCGCCTGAGGGGCTGGTTTTTCAGACTGGGTAACAGTAGTCTGGGTAGGACTCGCCTGGTGGCTGGTTGTTGGCTGGGTTTCTGGGATATGTTGTGTGGCAGGAGCGGGGTTTGGGGCTTTCGGTGTGTCATCGTTTGGGGGGGTATCTGTCGGTTTTTGTGTTCCTGTGTGTGAGGACGGGGTAGCAGTAGTCTGGGCATGACTCGACTGAGGGCTGGTTGGAGCGGGGTTTGTGGCTTTCGGTGTGTCTTCGTGTGGGGTGGCATCCGGCGGGTTCTGTGTCCTTGTGTGTGTTGTTTTTGTGTCCTCAGGTTTTTGGACCTTAAGAGGTTTGTGTTGCCTGCTGAGCATTTCTACGGTCTCCTTCGTTTTGTTTTGTTGAGTACGGAGTTCTTTGATCTCATTTCTTTGCTCCTCTATGGTCTTTCTCAGCTTGTGGATGGTGGACTCGTGTTCCGTTTTTAGCTGTTTGAATTCCTCCTTCAAATTCTTGGCCAGTGTTTCTCTGTATTCGTTGAAATCAAGTTCTAGTTTGGCCAGATTCTCTTTCATCATTTTGTTTTCGTTGAGAGGTGTGGGGGGGGTGGAGATGGACAGGGAGGTGTTTTCCTCTGCTGGTCTCTCTTCTTCTTCCTCCACTTGGCTCTCATCATCCTCTGTTCGACTCTCTTTTGCTTCCTGTCCATTGGTCCTCTTTGTGTCTGCCTTAGTTTTCAACTGGGGGAATTCCTTTTCGAAGGAGTCCAGATTTTCCACATTCCCCTGTATCATGATCTTTCTATTTTTGTTGTAGTAGCTTATGGTTAGCAGGGGGTCATCTTTATCTAGGTTTCCATCTTTACATATTTTCAGTCTGCCTCCACTGCCAATACCTTCACTGGAGACGTATGCGTAGTGTTTTTGTAAAGTCTCCTTCCAGGAGGTGACGTATTCGGTGTAGAATATGAGGTTGTTCTTCAGCTTAGTCCCTTTGTGTGTGGTATAGTCAACGTAGAGGATTTCTGGGTTATTTTTTTAGTGTTGTGTACTTGTATTTTTCCTTTGCTTTATTTTTTGTGCATTGCTCAGGATATATCATTTCCCTGCTCATTGTAGTCGTTTGTTTTTTGTCTCAGATAGATAACTTTTTTTTTTCTCTTTTTTGTGTCGTGTTCCACCTTAGCCCACTTTTAGGTCCAAAATTGGGAGTTTTTCAGGGGTTCATCTTTGATATAGCTGCTCTTAAAGGTTTATCTTTCTCTTTTTCTCACAGGCTCTTGGTTCGGGTAGTTTATCGTTTCTCTCGGGTTAATATTCCTTTTCCTCGCGGGTTTGTTGTTCTTTTTTTTCAGGTTTTTTTTTTTTTTTTTCGAACTAAATTTAAATAAAATTAAACTTTTTCCGAACTAACTTTAACTAAAATGAAACTTAGGTAGAATTAGGTAAAACTTATTTCTCCGGCTTTTTTTTTTTTTTTTCCTCTTCCGACTCTTTCACTCGCTCTCCGGGTCTCGGACCCGCTCTCTCTCTCCGTGCTCCAAACTCGTCCACTCTCCATGCCCCGGACTCATTCGCCCTCCGCGCCCTGGGCGGATCTCCTTGCGTCGTCGTGTCGGTCTCAGGCACCCGGGTTTTTTGACTCACCAGGCTGTTTTCTGCCCTGGTCTCCCGGTCTCCGTTCCCGCGGTCTCTGGGCCTCGCGGTCTCGGGTTCACCTTCCCCAGGCCTCTTATTTACTGTCCTGGTTCGGGCTGCTCCTCCCGGTCTCGCGGTTCAGGCCTCTGTTTCTCTCTCTCTCCAGCTTTTTCTCTCCAGCTGGTGTTTCCTCTCCTCTCTCTCTCTCACGCTCTCTCGCTCCGTCTCTCTCTCTCTAGGTGCAGTTACCTCTCTTTGCTCCTTTTCTCCTTTCAGCCGTTTCCCTTCATTCAAATTTCGCGCTCTTAGCTCTCAACTCCCAACGCTCTCCCCGGGCTTCTGCCCTGGTCCCAGCCCCTCGGCTCGGCTGTGCAGTCCCGGCCCGGCCCGGTGTTTGTCCGAGTTTCTCCGACCTCGGAGTTTCTCGGGTTTCAGGCCCCGGGCTTGCTCGCTCTCCAGGTCCGACAGTCCCGACCCGATCCGGCACCCCTACCTCTCCACTCGCCTCTTTGACTGGCTCGGGCCGCTCCTCCCGGTCTGGGTCTCTGTTTAAAGCGGTGGTGTCATTCTCTCTCTCTCTCTTTCACGCTCTCTCTCTCTTCCAACAACAACATGCCCTCTAAAAAGCCTCAGCACCGCCGGGCACTTCAGCTAGTATATGTATAAGTGGGCAGTGAGGGTATCAGCTGGCAGTAAGTGTGTCAGGGGCAGTAAGGATACAGGGTGCATTAAGGGTATTGGGGGGGCAGTAATGGTATTAGGGACAGTAAGGGTGTCAGGGGTCTGTAAGGATAACGGGGATCAGGGGCAGTGAGGGTGTCAGGGACAGTAAGGGTACCAGGGGGCAGTAAGGGTATCAGGGTCTGTAAGGGTGTCAGGGGGCAGTCATGGTATCAGGGACAGTAAGGGTATCAGGGGGCACTAAGCGTGTCAGGGGGCAGTAAGGGTATCAGGAGCAGTAAGGATGTGAGGGGGCAGTAAAGTTATCAGGGGGCAGTAAAAATGTCAGGAGCAGTAAGTGTACCGGGGGCAGTAAGGGCATCAGGGGGCAGTAAGGATATCAGGGGCAGTAAGGTTGTCAGGGACAGTAAGGGTATCTGGGGGCAGTAATGGCATCAGGGGGCAGTAAGGGTGTCAGGCGCAATAAGGGTATCAGGGCCAGTAAGGGTGTCACAGGGCAGTAAGGGTATCAGGGCAGTAAGTGTATCAGGGGGCAGTAAGGATGT